>NW_022639472.1:1354991-1381261 GCF_010583005.1 Odontomachus brunneus
TATATATATATATATATATATATATATATATATATATATATATCAGGTAAATTATCAATTCTATCATTTCTATAGTAATTTACATTATTTTCAGCATAGTCCAGCTTTAAAAAATATTATAAAAAGAAATGTAATTTCCACGTAATTTTTACTACAATAACAATGATTGTAATCACTTGAATGTTTTTTATATTATACAATAGAGTAGAGAGAGATCGTGAAATTTATTCTCTATAATAATTTATATTACAATTTCCTTATGGTTTAGTTTTACAAAAGACATATGAAAAAAAGATGTAAAAATTTTTAATGCAATTTTTACTATAATATTTTGTACTTTTACTTCGCACTCATTCATTAAACGAGTTCTTGAATCAGCGAATCCCTATTTTTTTGTTCTAGATATAGAAAGAGTCCTGACTGCAAGTCGTTTGGGTGAGTGTAGACACAAAAAGAAATTTTCAGGTGATGGGTTTACGGGATAATATCGTTAATATCTTCGAATGAAAATCTCATCTCGGGTTAGGCCTTGTTTATTGGTGCTGTTTGTTAGAGTACATCGAGTTTTACAGTCAATATTCTCTATACAACGACTTTCTGCCGCATTACACATTTTCTCTATATATCGTACGTACACGAATAGATATTTTATGTATACACACATCGACTAGATTGTGGAGTGTCTTCCCTTCTCCGTTTCCGATCGAAATTGATTTAACGCCAGAACCGTTCCAATTCGCGAAGAACCCAAGTCGTTGCTCACCAAGCGGGAAGCGCATCTGCGGCAGCAAATTGCGCTGCAAACCAATTGACATTTTGGCCAACCTCGCCGATCCTTCCCGTGGATCTGGATTACAAAATAAGGCTAATTGCCAGGGATTTATGCTACACCAAGAGAAATTATCCGATAAAAAATTAACAAATGGATATTTCCCATCGAATTCCGATTAATTTTTATATCAAATTAGGATATCCGATTAAATTTGATCGGATACTTCCGATAATGGCATTTAATCATCATAATGGTAATCATAATAGTATTTCATCAGATAAACCGATCAAAAAATTATGAATCGATATTTCTCATCGAATGTTTTCTGATCGGATACAAAAAATTGATATTTTTTTCGGAATTGATATTAATATTTTAATCGGAAATATTCGTTTATTAATTTCTTATCGGACAATTTCTCTTAGTGTAATGTACGCGACATATATGGATCGCGTTTACCTTGTCGTTTTTAATGACATTCTGGTCTATCATATCATGGCTCGATCGCCAAATTTACAGAGCTATGGTCCGATGTCGCGAACGATGCATACGAATTTCTCCCCGAGATCTCAGATCTATACTGATTTGTAAACACTATCTCTGTCGAACGCGGCGGTCGGATATCGGCGACGATTAAATATTTGTCTTACGTTCGTCAGACTCGTTATCTGACGCTTCGGGATATTTACAGGCAAACGAAGTACTGAGAATAACGGAGAGACAGTAAGTCGCCCTCGAGCGCGACTGTAGATATCTCGATAGTAGCACGATACATCTCCGTGCTCGGAGATAGGGATGCGTGTAAAAGAAAGTGGCATTCGGTTGATTTCCATCAAGGGAAGCTGCACCACGTGTCGGCCGAATAATCCGCAGATGAGAGACTTTATTCTGGCTACATAGCGAATGTTAAATACGCCTTTCCAATTCCAAGTTGCGTTTCTCTTACACGAACATCAACATTGTTTCAGCTGGAGAACTAGACAGGCATATTTAACATTTGATACGCGTTAGGTGATCGGTCATGTATCTTTTCCTCTGGCATGAACACTTATGAAAAGTTTCACGTGAAAAGAGTACGGCTAAGTGCTTATAGATATTTTGGTTCTTTCTCAAAAACTTTACATATTCCAATTAATGATACGTCAATTGGAAGTTTATGTTAAGTAAAATAAAAATATAAAGATTTTATTCTTGTAGTCGTATAATTTTATATATATAATTTTTTTAGCTACTATATTAATTGCTTGTTAAGATTACAATTTTTTGAATCGTTTAACTCTCGAACCACTAGGAAAACAACATTAAGATTTTATATTCTTGATATCCATTCGTTCTTCTTCAAATCGATGTATCACTTATTGGAATATTTAAAATTCTACGAAATTTCACGGAAAAGGAATAAAACTTGGTCGTGCTCTTTTCATATTTCCATTAGTCACGTTCAGCGGAAAAAGCCCTTTGCGCTGCGCTGCCAGCAGCTTTGAAACTGTTCGTAAGATTTTCTGTTGAACGACACTGAGCGACTTACGCTCTCTCAGCATGTTTACCAAGCGATTCAGCATAGCGAAAGTGCGCTAGGAAAAATATCGACTGTTCAGTAAATTAAGTTGGAAAAGCGCAAATCGCTAGTATCGTTGAGAAGAAAATCTTACAGTCGCAAAGCCGCTTCCAGCGCTTTTTCTGCTGAACGCAGCCATTGTTCGGGAAGTTATATAATCGTTAAAGACTCGAGTTCACGTGAAACTTTTCACTTTTCACGTTTCTTAGGAAACAGTTACATGATCGCCACTCAGAATAGGGCTCGAGGTCTGCGCACGTCATTCTCAGTTCTTCGCGAAACTAACGCTAATCGCATCTTCGCTCTTTTGTGCCTTCGGATTATACGTGTAGGAGATAGAGACAATCCCTTCCTCTACGGGACGTTGAAAAATAATTCGTTAAGTAACGACTCGATTAGTGTTCCCGAGCCAGAGGAGTAGTCAGCGATCCTTCGATACCTCTGTCGCGATATTATGACTTATATTGTCCGATAATATTATATTACATATCTTGATCAGTGTCTTGCATTTTTGTTATGAAGGGTCCTTATTCAGTAAATCGGCTCCGCTGATTACGAATGTAACCACAGAAACTATTCATCATGTCGAGTTTCCGACAAAAACGCGGGTTTAAATCCCCAAAAATGTGTTTTTGGCTATTTTTATAAATTGTTAACGTATAAACTAAATGTGCCAACTTCGAGAAAGCCTGAAATTGAAGCTTGAATCTTTATTTTTATTTTAAAAAGTCGGAAACTTTTCGTAAAAGTCACCCTCATAGGAGAATGAAGTATTACCATAAAATACAACAAAATAGCTAAATTATTACTCACACTCAACAAATTTCTGGGTAAATTTTTGTTTGAGATAGGTTCAGAAAATAATAAGATTGTAGGAAAAAAATACCTTATTTATACATATCGCACATACCACCTTTGAAGGAGTTGAAATTGAACAAATAACTTAGAACTAAATTTAAAAAATTGTGTATCCTGCAGAATGGATCTTTGACTACATTTTTGTTATAAAAAAGTACAATGGTCCTTAATAGAGGAGTTTTTGTGGTCATGAATATCCAAAAATTTGTTGGATATGAGATAATTTATTTTGTTATATAAATTTATGACATTGACTTCATCCTCCTGTGAGGGTGGCTTCTACGAAATTGCACTTTGAGTTTCCGACTTTTTAAAGTGACGAAGGTTCAAGCCTCAATTTCAGACTAAAGTTACTAGCATGTCTAATTCATGCGTTAGGAATTTGTGAAAATGATCAGAAACGTATTTTTAAGGAGATTTAAATCCCTTTTTTCTCGGGAACTTGACGTGATGGACAGTTTTCGTGGTCATATTCAATACATCTGATTTACTAAAGAACGACCCTTCTCATAATATAGTGTAATTTCGTCCGATAATAATCGGAAGCACCGATTGTAACGCTAAACAGTGGCTCTTCGCGTCGTTTCCTCCACGGGGTTCTAATCGACCCACTAATATATATTCTTCTCGCGTTTCATACCGCATATATTCTCTGTCTATTATCGTTTAGCTTGTCTCTGTATCGTACATACATACATACGTACACACACATATACGGACATACACACGCATGTATAAACTATAAACGAGCAAACGAACAGCGTGCAATAACATACGAATGTCAGTGACGTTCGCGTCGTAATTTCCCGAACGGATAAATCGCTGTCGATCGTTCGCGTCTGCATCGGAAAGTTGTCCGCGCGAGCAAAGTACAATATATTCCCGTCCCTAGAACGAGTGTTCTATGTAAAAATGGTATTAGGGCGATCTGTCCGGTATAAATGAACAATTAAAATCTGTAAATAAACACTCAAGCACCAAACAACGAACTACATTGAGAAAAAAACAATTGGATCGACAAAATTGGCGATCACTTCAAAATATTACATTGTCGGACAAATCACACGTTAGTGCAACAAGTTGCGTTAATATAGTTATCAACCAAATCGCAATCATTGAGTCAACTCAAGAGATAACTTTGATTGAGATAACTCATCACAGTAAATATATAATTTGTTCAGTCGACTAAATGTTTGCTTGAGCGAATTTTTCTCATTAACTCAACTACTTTTTCATATAAACACGGTTTTTAAGAATACAATCAAGTGAGAGAAGGAAGGCAAATTAGAGCCAGTCACGGTTGTTAGACCGAATATTCAACTTTAACTTTATAAAATAATAGGGAAAGATAATAGGGGAGACCAGAACTAGATGCTCTATATTGTAGGATCTTGGAGTTACAATTTCTCAGACAACTAATTGTTGTGACTGATTGTACAGACGTGATGGAAACATCCTTATTCTATTTGTTAATGCCCGCTACAATCTTGTTAACTGTATATTTTGTTTCGGAATAACCAAATACGCGAATATATAGCAACATAGCTATTTTATCCTAGTACTGGGTTCAGTTGTTTAGTAGCGCAGGCTATTAATAGAAAATTTTGAAGCGGTTGAAAATTTACTTTGCTATTACCAAAAAATTAGTTTTTTTTTCTATTTCTTAGCTGTAATATTATTCCGATTTTAATGGAACTAAGGGAAAAATATTTGTTCTAAAAAGACTATTTTGCGATTTTATAACCACTATTCCTCTCAAGATAAATGCTGAAAAAAAGATATGAGCAATATGGCTCTGAGATCATATAGTTCCGGTCTCCTCTAATGTGTGACAGTGTCAACGTATGTGCAATCTTTCACGTCAGACTGACCGCATATATATCAGAAAATTATTAATATTAATTACTCCTTAAGCCAATATTTGAACAGGCGAAGCCAGCTTCCCTGGTTAAAATGACGTCTAATAACACTTTACTTAAACTCTTTTTTGCACAAAGAAGAGTTTCGAAACAAAATAAGAAAAGTGTTATTAAACATTTGATACTCTTTCTTACTTTTTTATTTCCGCTAGGGTTATCTTTCCGCAACGCACTTCTTATATAATTACATAGTCTGTGAGTTACTCTAGTCACTTACTTGAACTATAAAGTGCGCCACATAAAGTAAAAGCACCAATACTTGGACATGTACCTGATCCTAAACATTCTTATCGTTTTGGTCTTTAAATATAGATATTTAAACTTTCAACATAAAATATATATACAAGTATCAAGTATATACATACATTCTATGTTAAAAGTTTAAATATTCATACTTAAATGCCGAAACAATAAGAATGTTCAGAATTAGGAATTGGCATTTTACCTTACCTTAATACTATAATAGACACTAAATCATTCATTCACTGGGCGAATATTTAATTACTAGACAGATCGCCCTAGTGACGGATCAACGTCGTATCAACGAGGGCGGAAAACTAGAATAAAAGACGCTCCGCGCCGGAAGTGCGCTTTCGAAAAATCCGTAGCCGCGAGCCGTGCGCGATGCACAATTGACGTCACGAGGGGAAAATATATCGGAATATAAAACACATGTCGTTGAAAGAGTGACCGTCGTTAATCGAAGTACAAGAGTAACGGGGACGTTCTATATAAAAAGAAGCGCGGCGAAGACCGCGCATAGTTGTTCCCCTGCTCTCCGGGAAATACAGAACAAACAGTTCGTCGTAAAGGCTCGTAAAGTATTAGGCAGGTACTGTATTATGTTTCGCTAAGATACTTCGCTCGTTGTCCGCGTGGAATCACTTCGGATTCGCAGGATTAATGTCGCCTCGTGGCGCGCGCGGGCTCGACGTTATCTTTTCACCTACATTACTTTCATGTGTTTCATGAGTTGCGTGAGTTTCGACGCGTCCCCTCAAGCGCGCGTGCTTCGCGGAAAATCGCTACTTTTATTATTTCTTTTAAATAATCGTCAATTGCTTAACTACGTACGGCTGTAAGATACGTGTAGCAGGAGATCTTCGAGCTCTCACTCTCTTAAAGTGAATCAGTAAAAGGAATATTTCAGAGGATACTCACTGATTTTCAGTGAAAACACTGCCACTTTACTGCTCCGTCTTATATCTCACTGATTCTAATTAAGGAGTGTCAAGAAGTGGAGGAGAGTAAGATTTCACTCCAAAATCAGCAGTACACAAACTCGTTATGTGCTGAATCCAACTTTTTCTGCGTTCATGGTGAGGGAATTAGCGACTTCAATGCGATTTGCGTGCACTCAAAAAAATGTTTTGCTAGTCCACGTAGAATTCTAAGTGTCACAGTTAAGATTGATCGTTGTTCTTCGTATCTGCTAAAAAAATTGTCTGTGGTACGTAGAATTCACAGCAGCAGCATTCTAGCAGTGTAAATTCTGCTAGTAAATTTAGGTAGACGTGAGAATTATACACTCGTTTGTCTTCCATTGCTAGTCTTCTTTATCTACCACATTCACTTTTATAACAATTCTGATTGACCTTAATCTGAATGGACGCCACAGAGAGAGGCTTTCTTGCTAAATTTCACAAACAGTTCAGATAGAAATTTTGTCTCTGTCATCCATATTGATTAAATACAGTATATTTATATGATATCGCAAGGTTTGCTAGTCGCTTATCTATTTTAGCAAATTTTTTATATCTGGATAATTTCCGCTGTAATTGCAAGACCACTTTTTTGAGTGTGCACTCTGTATTTGCAAACTGCATCAATAATAGAAGAAACGGTTGCTGCACAGAGAAAGAAGTTTGGTTGTACTAACATGAAGTTTGCTTGTAATGAACGAACCAATGTGTTTTAGTGGAAGGAAACGGAATTTTTATTCTTTGAATCAAATTTAAACCGTAAGGACCCCGCTGAAATTCTGTGTCGTTCGACTACAGCGCGTTGATTTGCTCAAACTTCACGTAGGCCTAATCAAGTCTTTTCCTCTGTGTACTATTGACCGGTTCTTTCAGTGAAATTTTGTTGATTGCGGCAATATACTTGTAACTGAACCACCCGTGCGGCATTTTCAAACCACAAGTGTAGCATTTCAGTGAAGGATACACTGATTGTACTTTAGAGAGCATACCTCGTGGAGGACACCCTCCACGAGGAAAGAGCGGATTTCCTTTCCGCGCGAACAACGCGGTCCATCTCCTCCCGATACATCGTGAATGATGTGAAAAATGGCGCACCGCGATATCCGTCGCTCCTTCAACACTCAAGTTTCGCCGCGTTAGAGCGTGCTCGCGTTAGAAAAAACTCGATATGTGCGTAACGCATGTAATATATCAAACAAGAGCTCCGCGATGACTACTACAAAGTTCGACAAGTAGGCTTGGCACGTGCCGTTCTTGGCGACTAACTTTGCGACGGAGAACGTCATCGGAACAGGCCGGACTGTTACACATGTGTCGACTTTCTGTATCGTTCGATGCAGATGTACGCCCAACATCATGTTGGAAATAATTGGAAAAAGTGCCTACGTAACTGCCGTTGCGTATCGGTGACGTAACACGTGACTCATCGAGAACATTCACTCAGAAGAATGTTTTGCTGGACCAATTCGAATTCTAAATGCCACAGCTGAAATGTATCGCTGTTTTTCGTTGTCCACCAAAAAATTGTCCGTGATACGTGGGATTCGCAGTAGCAGTAGCGTTCTGGCGATATTTACAGAAAAATTCAGGTCCCGTTATCAATTTTTAATAAGCAGTACGACCGGACCTTCATCTGGATGAACGTCATACATAGAGACCTCCTTGCTAAATTAGACAAATAGTCCACCCATAAATTCCGCCTCTGTCATCTATGTTGATTAAATGCGACACATACGCGACATAGCAGTATTTGCTAGTCATTTATCTATCTCAGGGAATACGTCTCTTGTATCTAGATAATTTTTCTCTATCCAAGACCATTTTTCTGAGTGTTGTCAAGTTCCCGGTTGCACAGCACACAATTGCGCTACGCTTTACGCACCTACACGATAGAAATTAACGCGGACGATTTTGCAATTGAAATTAATCGCCAGCGCGTTTCGCACGACAACGTTTTGAAGCGCGACAGTAACAAAGCGACAAACCGAGGCGTCTTATTCGCTCTATCACGTTCACTCATTCTCTCTCTCTCATCACTCTGCCATAAAATTCCAATTCTAACGGGCGCGATGCAATTGATAGTAATAAAGCCGACACGCCGACGCGATGACCGGCGGGTTCTCATTAGTCATGTGTCAAATCAAACGCCGGTCGCGGGCGACGATGAATTCGCGCGAGGAGTGTCGTGAGAGTAATGTCGCGGGGTCGTCGGGAATATCGAAAATACTTTACAGGCCGATCGGCGCAACGTCGATTGGCTCTTCGCAACATCGTGATACGATGTAACGCGTAACAATCACGCGCGTTGCATCGAGCGCTAGGATGACAAATCGACAGGGAGCGCGAGTAGGCGTACACACGCGAACTCCGGGATACATTTGATTGATTTAAATAGGTAACGTCGCGATAGAGACTTCTCCGCCGCGTCTCCTCCGTGTCTCTCGCGAGAGCTACGGAAATCGACAATCTCGACAAATGCGGGAGAATACGTCCGGTGTATTGTGTCTGTATCGCGACGTTCCGTTTGTCGTGCCTCCTTTGCTGTCGCTGCACTTCCGCTAAGCTGAATGCGCGACTTCCGTGCACGAGAATTCGCGAAAGAAAGCACGGCTCTCGGTTGCTTTTCCGCACGACACAGGAAGCTCGTGTCTTATTCACATCGCGCGCGATGTAGCTTCCTACGTCGTCCTACGTTGACGTGAAACGAGCGCGCAGATGTCTCCTTATCTTTGCTGGCTCTCTTCCTTATGTGTGCAACACGCATCATGTACTCTTATATATTAGCAGAATATATAGATGCATATAACGCGCGCGACGCGCGCTCTCTCGCCGAGGCTGACTCGCCACGCTTGCTCAGGCGTCGACTCCTCGTCTTGTGCGTGTAATAATCAGGTAGACGTCTTGCCCGTCGGGAGAAGCGGTACCAGTGCGGAAGCGACGTTCTTACAGAAGGGCACAGGCGGTACCGTGCATCACCTCGGAGATGAACATCGGTGTTCCGGCGCTGAGGCCGCCGTCGCCTTTCTCTTGCTCGTCCTTCTCGTAATCGCAGTCGAAGTAATGGCTCTGCGGCAGAACGTAATTTTTACGATGAAATTCTCAACATTCGCGCGCGTCTCGCATCTCGCGCTTTCATTCTCGAACGAAAGCTCTTGTTGTCACCGCAATCGTAGTACGGAAAAACATAATTGTAGTGCGTTTAATTAGAGAGCCGTTAGTTTTTTTTTTAATCACTTGGCAACATCGTGGCAAACAAAATCTCGAGTTTAAATGAGGCATTTTATTCTCGACAATATTATTCTTTTCTATCTTTTCAATTTTATTGTGTTAACTTTGCTGGGAAATATAGACACACTGAGAGAAAAAAATTTCTAAGAAATTAAAAATATTCGGTGGATACTAATAACATATTTAGAGTTATACCAAAATATTTTTCAGATAAAAAATATACATTCTTTTAAAATTCTAGCTTTTTATGGAAGCAATTGTTTGTTTGATTCAAATAAAAGAATTTAGACTTATTTCCATATATTAGTATCGATAATAATATCGATATTTATATATTCCTATCGATAATAATATATATTTTATATATTATTATCGACTATTATTTCGAATATTGCAAAACGGTATAGAACTTTTATGTTCATCTTCATCCGCTCTACGTTCCCCGTGAATGTTGTGGAAACGCGAATCTGGGACACTGTATATTTTTATTTAAAAAATATTTTATATTTAAAACTTTTTAAAATATTATGAAAATTATATTATTTTTAAAAATATTTTTTTAATATAAATATTTTTAAAATATTATGAAAATATAAATATTATAAAACAAATATATAATATAAAATATTAACTTTATATTATTGATTATATTATTAATTATATGTATATTAATGG
Organism: Odontomachus brunneus; assembly: GCF_010583005.1. Taxonomy (NCBI): domain Eukaryota; kingdom Metazoa; phylum Arthropoda; class Insecta; order Hymenoptera; family Formicidae; genus Odontomachus; species Odontomachus brunneus. Next base: position 1,365,204 of record NW_022639472.1, read on the forward strand.
TATGAGAGGAAATGTACACTCTTTCCTAAAATTGCGCGTTGCTTTTCATGAAAGAGACTAATTATGTATTATTTATTTTAATATTTATTAGTACGCACCGAATAAATATTGTTTATATATCTTAGATATTTTTTCTCTCACACTCTTCATAAAATTCTCTCCGACGCGATATTTCTCGCACACGTACCTGACAATCCAAGCACCTGCAGTGATCGCTCATTTTGCAAGTTATGCCCCACTGCTTCGCCATCGCCTTGTAGAATTCCTTGCTCGATTTGTGGAGTATCTTAGGTCCCTTGAGCGCTCTCCTGTCGCCGCCACCGTCGTCGCCGCCATCGCCACCCTCGGCGTTCCCTGCACTTTTTTCGTTATCGAGGACCTGCCTCTCCCTGGCTGCCTCCTTCGCCTCTCGTAACGCCACGGCCGACGATCCCATTCGTGTCTTTATCGTGTAACGTCGATACAAGACCGCTAGAGATCAGTCCATTACGAGCGCGGTGATGGAGGCACAGCGCGAATTGTCGCGCGATGGATCGCTCGCAATTCCAACGCGACTCACACGCCAGTAAGTGTGCGGATCATACGTTCGCCCGCATTACATTTTCCATCGACGAGATGTCGCGAACATTGACAACACTTGGAGAGCTCGGGGCGCGTACATTTCGCATTCATTTCGCGATATTAAACGGGCGTGTTGTCGCCGCGCGCGATCCATCGCCGAAGAAGAGGAACGATGACCGACAGCGCGTTTGATTCACGCGCGCGAATGTCAATGGTGTTATACTTTAACGTTGATTTTTTTTAAAGAGCAACATGCGACAATTCGCGTGTCGGCGCGCCCTTCATTAGCAAGTGAAATTCATGCACTCGAAGCACGGCGCACTCACCTCCTCGAGCACGTGCTCATACGAGGGCGGGGGCGAGCTGGGGATCGTCTGTTCATTCCTGATCGACAAACAGTTCTTGTCGGCCTTCGTGTCGTTCGCATCCGCGTACTCGTCCGACGGCAGGGACGATCGATCGACCTGCCGTAGCTGTTCCTCGGTTTCCACGCTGTTGCTGCGATTATCGCCGGAGCTCCGCGACTTCAGCATCTTGGAGAAGCGTAACTTGAACGGCGCCAGCTTGACGGATTTCTTCGTCGCGGTCGCCTGCGGGAAAGAAGGGAGAATTTGCGAGAGCCGGACATTGCGTTCGCTGGGCCCGCGGGACATACGCGCGGCTTGCGCGGGTGTATCCCCGCGGATGTAGGTGCACTCCGAGAGCGGGTCACGCAACTGCACCGGATGCATCTGTCGTTGACCCACTGACCGAGTTCGCGGGTATCGGCGGTCGACGTACCGCCACACTCTCCCGACTTGGCGCATTTGCGGCCGACTTTACAGACGCGAAGCTTACCCCGCCCTTAAGCCCCTTCCGCGAGGGAAAGGTCGGTGGAATCGAGGGCGAGCTCGAGGGATAATTCTGACGCGTCGCGTCACTCGATATCACCATTTCGATTCGATACGCCATGATAACGTCCGCCGTCTAGTCGCGCTAATCTTTTACGTATTCTTACGTGTCGGATGAAATGCGCAGTTACCGGTAACGTGTTTTTATACGCGTTATTATACTGAATTTGCGTTATGAATGTACAGGGTGACGCCAAGTGTCCCACACTTCCTGTAGATTAGGTCAAATTGAAGAGATAAGTTCTTTACTATTTCGCAAACAATCACGTAGATTTTTTTAGTTATTAGTCAAAGAAGATTGACGAATAAACGCACGCGATATGTCAGATGAATTGTGATAGCAACGCCTAATATCATGTGATTATAGATTATGTCCAACTAAACAGTAAATTTCTTTACCATTTCGTAAACAACGTTGATTTTTGAGTTATTAATCAAAGAAGACTGGCGAATGACCGCACGCGATTATAGATGAGTTATGATAGCAACGCCTGCCATCACATCATTATAGATTAGATCTAATTGTGTGAACAAAAAATTCTCTACCATTTCGTAAACAACATCAAATTTTGGATTATTAATCAGAGAAGATTAGCAAATAATCGTGTGCGATAAGGTACTGATGTGCTTTTATTAATAACTAAAAATCTACGTGGTTGTTTGCAAAATGGTAGAAAATTTTTTTGTTCAGTTTGACCTAATGGACGATCTCACGACATATTTTTGTAATTAATAACTCACAATTTTACGTTATTGTTTGCAAAATGGTAGAGGAATTTTGTGTTCAGTTTGACTTAATTTACATATACACGAAATATGGGACACTTAGCGTCAGATATACTTTGTATATTTGGTACATATACAGGATGGCTTACAACCCTATGACAAGCCAAAAATTCTAAAAATATTTGTCGTAAAAAAGTTGTTGATGAGAAAGTTTCATGTATTCGAGATCTTTCTAACCATGGAAACAAAAATTCGCTCCCGCTCTCCCTTAAAGGGGAGAGGAAGTTAACTTTATCTGGAACATTTTTTTGAAAAATGCTTCTATCAAAAGTTATAAACATTTAAACTTTAAAGTATAATGCATTCAAACTAATGTGATAAATTTTAAATTAAATAAAAGACTTGTAGTTTTTCTGTTTTTTGCTTTATTAAAAGTAAAACTTATTACATTTTATTTAATTTATGGAGGGGCAGGAATGAATTTTTGTTTACATAATTAAAAAAATCCCTCGAATACATGAAATTGTCTCATGAACAATTTTTTGATACGACAAATATTTTTAGAGTTTTTGGATTGTCACAGTTTACGTGGGCTATTCTCTCTCTCTCTCTCTCTCTCTCTCTCTCTCTCTCTCTTTCTATATATATATATATATATATATATATATATATATATATATATAGTACATATGTGTATATATTTCATGAATATATTTAGAAAGGTGTTTACGTTTATTCGGCACTCTAATCTGTATATTGATCACACTTAGGAAGGGTCGCAATTAATTAATAAAATCTCGTTATCGAGTATGATGGATGGACGAAGGATAATAAGATTTATAGTTTTTGACGTTATGAGGTAAACAAAGAAGATTGGAGCTACGCCGATCTGCGCCGCGATGTCGGTTCACTAGAAGTAGTCAATAAAATCCGTGCCAAATCACCTGGTCCTTTGACCGCGAGCACATAGAATGCGCCCTTTCTAAAGTCAAACATCATGTTAAGTATATCATAACATTCTGTCGCCGTGATGGCGGAAAACAACGATGATAAAGTATCGATATCTGCCGATAAGAACAAATCAGAGCCCTGACGATGAGCGGAACTCCCCACAGCGTCGTGCAGTTAGTGAAATTAAATTGCGAGAGGTCAAATTGCGAAGGGACGAAAAGCGGCATCCTCTATATTTCAACGGAACCATCATTTGAAAGTTACCGGGCGAATGTCTGTGGCATAACGTTGGAGAAATTTTCGATTCGAGGGAATATTGACTTGTAATCGAACAAAAAGAATCTGCGGTTGAACGGTGGTACGGGGTTGATCCGGGACACTTCGAATAGTTCTCTGACTATCCAACGCGGTATCCTTCTGAAAGGTGCATCGGAGTGTTCGCGGCGTCCAAGTTGCGCCTCCGGAGTCGTGCAGTTGACGAAGTCGGGAGCAGACGCGGTGGCGGGTTTTCCGATACGTACTCGCAAGTGGAACAGACCCGTCTGAGGTCAGACGCCGCAACGCGAAGCCGTAAACGGCAGCTGTCGTTTGGATTTGACGGCGAGCGCTGAAAATTACGACAGTTCGGACAATGCCGTTGTATTCTCCTTCGCCGCCATTTTCTACGAGGTAGAATTATGCTCCTCAGAATCATCCTTCTCTGCTATGCTCTCTCTCTCTCTCTCTCTTTCTTTCGAAAACATAGGACTAGAATTATAGTATTTAGTGCTGTTACGGTGAAGATAGTGTGGAGAGTATTGCGTAAACAAAGAACATAACGAATTTGGAAGTACTCGAGGACTTTAACAAGATTTGAAGCAACTAGATAGATCGATAGCATTACGCCAGCCCTTCGCACCCTTTGACCTTAACTTCCGTAATTTCAACGAGAGATTAGCAATCCAACTTGACTCTTCTATTAACGATAAAAAAAGAAAAGAAACTAAAAATGATACTGAATATGATAAAAAGAGTCAGGAAACTCGTTTACAAGACATACTCGACGACGTATAATTAATTTCGAAGAGTTCCCATTGGCGTAAGGTGTTATGTGTCTAATTGAATTCTCGGAAGTTCGTCGTGCGCGTAAATAAAACACGGCAAATACGCGCGAAAGTTAAATTGCGCGGGCGAACGTGAAGACGAAATATTCTACTTGGTTGACGAAATCAGCGTTCTCGGCAGACAAGACGGACGGATAAGGCGGTGTCTTATCGCACAAATGAAACAGGCGACAAAGTAGGTTGCATCGGTCGCCGGGGTCGCGGCGAGGACCCACGCGCCTTCCATCCACCCCCTAGAACTGGACGGCGTGTCAGTGGCCTGAGCTAGTAGCAACGCACTCCCATCCTGGGCCAACACCCCTCGCCCTAGTTTCGCTCTCGCTCGGTCTCTCATCCACCCCCGCGCGCGCGACGCTTTCATTCCGTGGGTGTAACCCACGCGAACCCTTCTCTCTGTTCCACGATCTCTCGCTGCCCTACGCTGTATCTACTCTGTGTCGCGTCCGTCATCCTGATCCTCGTTGCATTTGCGCCCGCTTCTTCTTTTTCTTCTTCCATTATGGTCTGTCCGCGTGTTTACGTTCCACTGTCGGGCAATCGCGTCGAGCTCATTCGGTTCGTGTCGATTCCGTTTGTCTGTAGGCGTACCGTAAATCCGCTCGTATTTTCTCGCGCAGCTCGCGTCCAAATTGCGAGAGGAACACCTACGTTCCACCCAGCTGGTGGTTTATTCTCCAACTCATCGAATTACGTCTCGTAATTTAAATACAGGGAGAAAACAAAGCCAAGGATCGATCGCGACGAAGATTAATAACTGATAAAGTTGCTGAATATAGGAGGATTTCACAGTATGGGAAATTCAAGAGTTACTACAAATTTTTGACTTAACACATTCGTTTTTAAATATTCAAAGGTCGTGACTCTTGATTATTCAAATTGCAATATTTAAACTGTACTCTTTCAGGAGCTATAAGATAGCGAGCATAGTACTTCCATCATTATTCACGTTTTATGATTATGTTACCACTAATAATGTCACGATTATGCGTAACACGTGAATAACCGCAATTATAAACATAAACAAAACATCAAGCTGTCCAAGTGCTGTCACAGCTGCTTGACATCGTTTTCTCAAATAATCAACAGTCGTGATCCTTGACTATCTAGAAATGAATGCGTTGGGTCGAAAATTCTTAATAACTATCTAACTCTCGATTAGAGCACACATGATTAGGGAATAGCAAGGCATATATGCAATCTTGTGTACTTACAGATACATCATCATTTAGGCTCGTCTGTTGACGACCTGTGTATCACAAGCAGGTGCGTAATCGTTAAGGGCGAAGCGTAAATACAGTGTGTGTAGGCTGCTCCCGAAGTACAAGCCATATGCGTTCACGAGGAAGACGTGAGACGTTTGAAAAATTGCACGGAACCAGGCGCGTTGCACGATCCCATCGGGGCTTTTTTGGCGCGGCAACGAATGCCGGAGTCTTATGAATATTCCATCAATCGTGCGTAAATCGAAGAATAATTTACGTAGGTAATCATTGTTCGTTTACACCGAGGTGATTAATCGATGTCGCGTCGCAACCGTGGCGTACTTAGTACGAGGCCGCGTAGACGAGAGAGGATTTATCCCTCGACTCTCTCCCCCCAAACCCTCCGCGCGTCCCTGTCCATTCTCTCCGTTGAACGACGAGAGATGTCTCGTGGTTGTTTTGGAACCCTCGGGATCTCTCTCATCCATGATTCTCGGTCAGGCCGCTCGTGGAAGCAGGAAGGAGCGTTTGCCGTCGGAAAGGGTTGTCGAGAGCAACCGAGTAAACGCGAATCGTTAATGTAATGACGCTCATAACTCCGTGCCTTCATTGTTGATTAAGTAAGCGTAAGTAAGAATGAGGCCCTGTGTAATTTTACATGTTTCACGTGCACCTTTGCTCGGCTGTCTGCACGTAGCGCCACAGTAAATGTATGTAGAGTCGCGGACAATAAAGCTGACTGGTTTCAATTTCGCGCGATTTAGTTCCTGAGTACGTTCTTAACTAGAAGTGAGATGAGAAGGAAACTGAGTCGCGTGAAGTTGAAACCAGTCAACCTTATTGTTCGCGACTGTACATCATTCATTGATGTCCAAACATTCCTTAGATCGAGAGTTACACGATTTTGGGCCTTTTGTGTGTACGAATAATATTGAAACCATTACAGTTAAAAAGGCCATTATAACTAGAGCTATTTATGCGATTTTAATCTCAAGCGTTACGTTGCCGAAGCGTTGTAAGCGTTAAGGTTGAAAATCATGTAACTTTTAATCCCGGGAATATCCAGACATCGATGTCGTCGTGTGTATATTGAGGAAGAAAAGCAGTTGAATCCACAAAATCGGCAATTACCCGATTTTTCGTTCAATCAGACTGAACGAAAAATTCTTTATCATTTTTAACATAGATTTTTAGAGATTAATTAGAGAAGATTTGTATATTATTGCGCAGAATTATGTAAAAATTTTCTTTTATTAATAAAAATCTATTATTTGCAAAATGATAGAGGGCTTTTTTGCTCAATTTGACCTAATATATAAGCACACAACAGCACATATCGCCACTATAGTTCATCTACCATATCGCGCGTTATTATTCACTAATCTTCTTTATTTATATCTCGACTATTATTGCGAATATCGCAAAACGGTATAGGACTTTTGTGTTCATTTCAATCCGTTCTACGTTCTCACAGAAATTGCGGAGAACAGTCTGGGACACTCTGTATAATTCATTCAATCGACTAAAACGAATTTTCTTCGTTCTAGCAAAATCTTATTGATTCAACCACTTTTTTTCTCAGTGTAACAATATATTAGATTGCTCGATAAATTTACAGGGATTTTACAAAAAAACTCAAAGCCGACAAAGCCTCATGCTCAGGTGCAACTTTATTTTTCTCGTTTCCTCGTTGATAATCCTCTGCCGTTGTGAGGAGGAAACGGTCGATACATTATTGAACAAAATTACCCAGCCCAGCTATAAAGCATCGGCTTCGAAACTCTCTGAAAAATCCCTACGGAAACAACCCAGTGTAACGTTCGAGAAACGTTTTAGCATTCTTGGTTGTTATTGAACGAGTACGAATTTTAAGATTTTACAAACACAATAACGTCTAGAAAGAAAGACGAGAGAATATTGGGGATTCCAATTAAATTAAGTGAAATTAAATTATACAAGATGCGAGGCGAAATTGAATTCGTAATGTAATAAAATCTAAGTGCCTTTAATTCACCCTGCGCTCAATTTATTCCTTTCTCCTCGCAATTTACGTGTGAGCGTCTCGTACCTTAACGACACATCATTCGTATTCGTTTCAATACTATTTCGGTAGGATGCCAGAAATAGAAAAGAGTTAACGCGAAGTCGGCGAGAGAGCAAGAGAGCAAGAGAGCGAAAGTGTGTGTGTGTGTGTGTGTGTGTGTGTGTGTGAGAGAGAGAGAGAAAAAAGAGAGAGAGCATGCCCCGAGAGCGACCGAATTGCAGTTTTCAGCGCGGGTCGTATTTTGTAAGGGATAATTGTATCGCCAACGGCAATGGAATGCCAGTGACACCGGGGATTGCAAAATTTCCAGTGGATTCGGGTCAGCCCGGTGTTCCACGTTCGACGGCGCGTTAATGACAGTCGCGTACATGTGAAATATCACGCGCGAAATATCCCCGAATTTCGAGCCGGTCGACATCGATCGCGATAATTAGCGTCCGCTGCTGTAATTTAACGTTATTCGTAAGATCCGATACGAACGGCGATTCATATATCGAGGTATATACAAGCCTTCAGACTGACGTATGGCCATAATTAAACGCATTCCTCCTGCGGCGATTTTCTACGAAATACGGATTTGCTCGGAGATAATGCGATCGATAATGAATCGATTAAAAATACGCTGAGAGATAAAAGTCTAAACTAACAACTATTTTAAACTCAATTAAACAAAAAATTATTTAGCTGATTAATAATCAAGTTCACTGTTCGTAAAAATGGCCAAATTTGCCCCAGTATTATTTTGTTTTGCATGCTCCTTAATTTAAAAATTTTTATGCTAATGAGAGTCATAGCGCAGGGAATTTTTGATGCGTAATATACAGCGTGCTGCATTTAAATTGGGAATCCTGAATATATAAAAAATAAAAAAAATGTTTTAGACAAAAGTTGTAGGGTTTTAAGGGGATGCCGGACATGAAAACTTTATCGACATAACATTGACTTTTTTCTGCAAAGTTAACGTCTTGTTGCTTGCACAGAATTACAAACGCTTTTACACAACAAAAATGCATGCAAAAATAAATTGGAGCATTGCTCAATATGTTACGAAAACAAAAAAATATGATTAAATTTAAATTTTGAGCTGTTAATAGTGTAATATTTGTATAATACAAACATTCTGCAGATTGTACATACCGAAACTGTGGATGTTCCAATTAGAAAAATTTCAAAGATCACTACTACACTTTCAGAATTTAGTTTCGGTGCCAAAAAAGATACGAAAAGTTTGCAGAAAAGTTTATGATTACATGCGGTTAGGTTTTCTGTAACAAAGTAGAGCGAAAAATTAATTCACAGATATTTTTCGGGATGGCACCGTACTTTTATCACATTTTTCACAACGTCCGAATATTCAGAGTGTATATATACATTCATATATATATATATAATTTCCTCAGAGACCACGCAATTGTTTATCACAACGACGATAATGTCTGAACAAAGACGAAGAAATCGTAAAGAAATAGTCGTAACGGCACGCCCAAGTTGCTTTCCTATGCGTCATAGCAATAATTAAATAAAAACCGAATAAATTAAATAATAATCGAATAAAGAAGTAATAATACTAATAATACGAATATTAAATGATAATAATAATAATATTTGTTCGACAATCGTGTGATAATATCTATGAGTGGATAATAACGAAATAATGATGATCGAATAATCGATAATAACAATACCTGGGCAACGGCTCTAACAAAAACTCTAGGCTCCACAAAGGCTAAGTAAACGTATCGTTGTAACGGCTCGTGCCGCTAACTGAGCGCTTGGGGGAATGCGGCTGGGTCTTGTAAACACGCGTGCGCGAGCACGTGCTCGAGCGTCATTACATTCTCAACCGTTGAGACGAGCATATCGGAAGCTGCCGCGTTATTTTCTACATTATTTCGTGCCGATTTTTAATACCGCGCTTTGACTTCGCGACAACTGAGACGATAATTAAGAAAAATTAAGACGTGTACTCCTCACGTGAGCAGGTGTTGCGAGCTTTACTGCGGCAGGTAATTATCGCGTTTTTTTTACTTCTTAACTTGTTAGATAGAGAAACGTCGCGATCGAATTCCTCAATGCCGATCAAATATTATCATCATTCATTTATTATTCGAATATTATTACGTCTTTATTCGGTTGTCATTTAATTATTTTTATTGCGTATTACGAAGCAACTCGAGCGTGCCGTTACGACGATTTTCTTACCTCGTCTTGCTATCGTGTGTAATTAATTGGTACTACTGGATATTATCATACGGTTGTCGATCAGATATTAATATCATCATCCATTAATTAATCGGGTATTATTACTTATTTATTCAGTTATGATTTAATTATTTCTTATTGCGCATTGGGAAGGAACTCGAGGGTGCCATTACGACAATTTCTTTTCCTTGTTTTTGCTGTCGCGTGTAACTAATTAATACTAAATTATTAAATTAAATTAAATTTCTATCATAGAGATCCAATAAAGCAGACGCAGTCTCTATGGGATGCAATGCCTGGAGGATGCCGCGCCGGAGGATTCGGCTCGGGCCTGTCTGAGTCGGCTCGAAGGTGAGCTATTGGTACTTATAATTAGAAACTAATTGGTAGTTATAATTAGAAACTCAACAAAACTGAAAATTTTTGAGTTCCTCAATGGCTCCATTGTCGTGTGTAAATTAAATCTGCTTTCTGTTGCAGAGACGAAGCAGACGACCAGCCGACTCTTAGAGTCGCTGTTGCGCTGGAGGACCTGGCTCGGGCCGAGCGGGGTTAGCTCGAAGGTGAGCTTCATTAATTAGCTTTTGTAATTAGAAATCTGACAAGATTAATAGTTCTCTTGCTCGAAATCGAGGTAGTTTGAATCGAATTAAAGATCGCGTTAAATCATAATTACACGCGGGAAGAATTTTTTTTGATTAACATCATCACTTGAAAAATTTTGATTTGTTCTGATTAAGACATTTATTTGCAACGTCGAGAAAAATGGAACATTCCAAGTGTGAATGTATTTCGAAAATTCTTTCAGCGTGAAAAATATCGTATTTATTTTTTTAATCCTTGAAACTTCTTCACTCAAATCGTCATCAATGCACGAATCTAATCGGCGAAATGGCATTTTTCTGTTCCAGAAACGAAAGCAGAATGTGGCTACCCTGATCAGCGGTTTGGTGAGTCAAAACAAGAAATATATTGATAATAGAAAGACAAAAAGTCTTTCGATATAATGCATGTTTATCGAATCAATGCGATTTACTTTGTTGTAGTTGTAGTATGTGTACGTGCCGTCCAGTAAAAATTACACACTACTCGAAACAATTGGAAAATCGCTTTTTCAAATAATAATATTAGTAATGATGCATATTTTACATAAATGTGGTAAATAAATTTTCAAATATTTTTTTCCCAATGTACATGTATTTATTAATTGATTAACTTAGATTATTGATTGGTCGATGATTTTTGTCAGAGGAAATTTTGATTAATCAAACACTATCTGGTAGATGCTTAAAATATTGAGTATACGCTCTGAACATTCAAAATTTTGTAAAATTATTCAGTTTTATTGAATGTGATTTTCCAGATGTTTCGAGCAGTGCGCCAACGCGCAAAGAGATTGCGCCAACGCGCAAAGGGATTGCGCTACAGAGATTGTGCCACAGAAAATGCGCAATCACATCACCCGCGTGATCTTCCGCCGGTCGTTCATTTTCTCACTTTTCTTTCTCGCGTGAGCTTGAATTGCGATTGCATTTCATAAAGTAGAGTTCGTGCTTCGTTATTAAGTAAAATTCGATATCGTGCAGCACCTACGCGAAGCGATCTAACGTGATTATATGAACTGCTCGCAAAATTAATTTTACGATTGTCGGAAAATTTTCAGGTTTCAATTTTTCACTTAGAGTTAGATTTTCCCAACGCGGGACACAATAGAAACAATGCTAGCGAGCGTTGATCCTCGCGAAAAACGCGATGTACACAAGTCAAACATGCGAGCAGTTGTTGATTTACTTGCGCAACGCGCGACAAATTTCATCAAAGACAGACGTCTCACGCGGTAATATTCTTTTCGTGTGAATTTTGAATATACTTCAATACTTTTGATTTAGTTGCATTTCGAGTAAAGCTACATTTTGGATTTTGAACAGAATCTTTACTATCTCTATCGTCACAATTTTCATAGTTTTTGATTTTTTATTCACGCTCGCATTCACGATTATTAATTTGATAGATTTACGAATTTTATCGGATCGTATTTGCGAAAGAGTCGCAAGCTAACTTCGCAGAAATATTGCGGAGTTGTTATCCGCAAAAGTATTGCGGAATTGTCTTCGCAAAAATATTGCGGAGCTGTTATCCGCAAAAATATTACGGAGCTGTATTGCAGCCTACTACGCTGCTCCATCGAAACGTTACATTAGGGATATTCCGTGTCGTACGTGAGAATCTCGCACAGATTACTTCGCCCTCATGTCGGAAGATTTTGTGAAATCGGCCTTCGATTCGCGTCGCGTGTTCCCTTCGCTCGCGGATCCCGTTTTCTTCGTAAGCGATTCGCGTTGCCCGTGTATCAAAGCGATACACTACAACTCGATCAGACTGTTGCTGAATTCGACGCACATAGTCGTCGCTTATCCGAAAGGCCGACATATCCTCGAAAACGCAGTTCGCGATATTTCAATTCGTAATTCGGAGTGTATTCTTCAAGAGAGATTTTTCGTGAAACCTCCGTTAGATTATCGCGATCGGGAGTGAATTACAGGCGACGTGGGACGCGAGGATTATTGCAGTGTCAGATGCAGCGACAGGATGGCTGATGGATCCTGGACACCGTGGGACGACGCGCAATGGTGAGCGCTCAATTTAGACGCTCATATAGTAGACACAAAGCGTCACTTACGTAGATTGCATGCACGTAGACGTAAATCGCATTGGGTCCGATGGGAAGTAAAGTATGAATTGGAATTTGCAATTCGCCGGAGTTATATTAGAATGATCCAACCAAAGAATTTAGCTCTGAGATTTTCGCAATAGTTCAACGAGTCAAGCATTTCCATTTTTTTTAAGAGTACTAACTAGATTAATTCTTAGAAAAATATGCAAAAGACACGACTGGTAAAAAAACTGTTTCTTAATTCATTTCAAGCATCTATAAGGCTTGAATTTTTTTTTGTTTGGATTAAAAAGATGTTAATGGAATATCCATTGATAAAAGCTTATAATTTTTTTAATTGGATCATTCTTGCATAACAAGGGCCAATTGAAATTTTGACTCGGCAGGCTTCCTTTTCGTCGGATTATTTCTTAATGATACATTAAACTGATATATTTCAACGTCATACTTATGTGCTCTGTTATGTATGCTTTTTTATGCTCTATATATGTTTTGTATATACCGTATATATGCTCTATATATAATGTTTGATTAATATACTTTATAACTTGTTATGTCGCATTATATACGACATTGTATCTCTTCGGAGATATTTTCTTATACATACGCGTTTGTTGTTGACAAGACGACAAATTAAATTTCGACAAATTAAGAATAACAAATTAAATTATTAAACCGAGACTCGAATCGATGTTTCGATTACCCGCTAAATTATTAAGCCAAGATTCAGACCCGAGTGTTTTGAGATTCCGCTAAACAATTAAGCCGAGATTCGGAATTGATATGTTTTGAGGCTTCACTAAATTATTAAGCCGAGATTCAACCGAAGTGTTTTGTGTTTCCTCTAAATTATTAAGTCGAGTTTCGAGCCGAAATGTTTTGAGGCTTCGTTAATTTATTAAGCTGAGTTAGTTAAGCTGCGAATAATTTCTTAAAGTTTCTTAAAGAAATATTCGCGTTTGCAAAGGTGTATTTTCGAAAATGACGTTAAGTGTGCTTATTTCGCTCTGTGTCGTCTTTTGAGTGACAATGTGTGTTAGTGTCACTCTGTCCTCTCAGTAACACGCCCAGAATCTTGAAAATTATTTCTCAATATTACAAAGTTGCACCCATAACGTTACATACATCGTAGAATTATATTTGCATTCTCGCGCATACGCAGTGGTACCTGTCTTGCGCATGGGCCGAAAGTCAGTTATGTTACTGCAGGTTAGAGGTCATGTAGTGTTAGCATAAAGAGCACATTCTTAGATAATTTTTCACTTTTAAAGCAATTTTCGCGGTTCCTAATATTCAATTTTGAAAAAGTCGTCAAATGTGATATTATTACGTTTGCATCGTCTCCTGGTTGACAATGTAGTGTCACTCTACTCCCTCGGTAGCATCCCCCAGAGTCATGAAAATAATTTGCCGATACCACAGAGTCGCGCCCATAACGTTAGATCCATCGTAGCAATATATTCGGATTCTTGCGCATGTGCAGTGGTACCTATCCTGCGCATGTGCCGCAAGTCGGTCTTTTTTTCTTCCTTGATTTGGTGACATCGTCATCGTACCTTTAGCCTTCCCCGAGGTTATTTGCGACTATTTTGCACCCGAAAGTCGGTCATGTTACTGTAGGTTAGGTCATATATTGTTAGTATGTAGAGCACATTCTATGGTAATTTTTCAGTCTTTTAAAGTAGTAAGATAAAAAAGTAATAAGATAAAAATACTAAGATAAAAAAATTGTCGAGAAGTAAATATGTTCAAAGATATTTTACATTTTATTCTGATACTTTTCAGTACAAGGTATGAAATATCTTATAAAATATTCATTTTTCGACCACCTCACCTAAATATTTTTGTACGTAAAATGACGGATAAAATCGATTATTGTAAAGAAACAGATATCTTTAATAAAATTTTGTTAGATTTATTGATACAAAATTTAATATTACCGATCGATTTCTTGTGCCATTTTGCGTACAAAAGTATTAAAGTGATATCAGAAAATGAATGTTTTACGAGATTTTGTACTGGAAAATACTAGAATAAAATATAAAATATTTCAGAAAGCATTCACTCTTTTCGATAATTTTATCCCAATACTTTTACACGCAGAATGATTCTGGAAATCGATTTATGTTAAAAAAAAATTATGATTTAATTAAGAAAATTCAAACTGGTCTTAAAAAGACCTTAACGCAACCATCACAAACTCAAGCCAATAGCACTATTATACATCCCGCTTGGAACTCTATCTTTTCGTCGAAAACATTTTTTTTTTTATTTTGTGTATAGGAGTCTTAATTTAAATGTCACATCCTGTATATTTTGACATTTTTTGTCTTAGTGTGCTTAGGAGTCTTAATTTAAATGCCACATCCTGTATATTTTTACATTTTTTGTCTTTCAAGAGGTATCTCTCACAACTACCAAGTGACACATGTCCTTTTAGCTATCTTTGTAGTTGTATCATTTCATTAGGTTCCGAGGCTGAATCATCATAAGTTTTCATTTTATATCATTATCATCAGAATAGTTTAATGTGTTCTCATCGCAGTAAAATAGTGTATTATTTAACATGTATATATATTCCATTTGTTTTTTGCTCACTTTTATTTCTAATCTTGTTTGCTATTCTTTATAGGATTTAATATTGTCAAATACTTTATTTCCTCCAATCTTTTTTCTCTGTACTTTTTTGTAACCTCACTCATTGTTCGCGTAATGTTAAGCTCTTTTTCAATAATAGAATACGTCCCAATAATAAATACGTTCCAAATTGATTCATGATGGACATTACATAATACGTGCATATTATAAAACTGAATTAATATTGCTCATACTACATCTTGGAAGAGATCGGTCTACATATTATACAGTGCAAGTTTCGATCACTAAATAAAACTCTATCAGATTTTTGTCGAACTTCTGCGCAGTATTCTTGCGACTAATAAGAATAATACATTAATAATAGACAATGGCTAGATGAATGTTAACGTGAACTGCATACATTTCTACCAGAGTAATTGCATAATCATTTCTGTTCGTCGCGTTCTACAGCAACGCACAACGGCTTTTCTGTTTTACAGCCATCTCACACGGTTCTCTAAAATATCCGCTGTTCTCTGTACTCACATATTCACACACGCGTATTCACGCCGCAAATATCACGAACTGCTCTGAAACAATCGGTCGTCTGGCATGACATTGCCAGACGTTGTTACGCCATTGCTCGCCACATCATTTACCTGTGTCTCGCGCCATCGACGCGGAACACACTTTATCGGGTTATTGAAACTTTTCGCGTCTCCGGACCGTTGGCGTTCGAGAACACATCGACACAATGCATTAACGAACGAGAACGAACGTACGAAGGAGCGAGCGAACGAACACGTGCGACTACATACTACATCGCAGTCGCGCGTGGTCGATTGCGCGTGCATCACGAACAACGCGCTTCGAATATGTCCACGATTCTGTCGCGCTTGATAACGAAGTGCGAGAGTTTTGTTTCCCTCGTTTCCTATTTAAATTCATTAACAGGCAACGTCCCGCTTCTAAGTTGATAAATTGTTCGGCGTAAGAAGCACGAAAGACGCGCTATCCCTGCTCATTAGCGTACGTTATAATTACGCATTATCATCAATTATAAGTTCGTCTAACTGTAAGTTTCTTGCGAGAAGGATGGAGCAGAAGGGAAGGTAAAGGGGGGGGGGG
>NW_022639472.1:1381346-1384273 GCF_010583005.1 Odontomachus brunneus
GGGGGGGGGGGAGGGTTCTTGAGAATACGCCCGTTACGAAGTAGATGGACGCATGAATAATAAATGCGACGGAGCGAGCGATAAAGACGTACGAGTGACTCAAAGTGGGAAGAGTAATAAAGGCGACGAATAATTAAAGCCCAACGACGAATCATGGAGAGATTTGATAGCGTGAATCAGAACGATTCCGCATCATTCGCGTGTGACGAGGACGGGAACGTGGACGGCATTGATCGCAAAATATCGACGAAGTTGCGGCGGCCACAAAACTGACGTTTCGCCGTATCTGCGTATCAGAAAAAACAGAACATTCTTGTTTGGAGAATATCTTTATTTTTGACGTGTTAATTTTCCAATGATATTACACAACATTAAACGAAGTTGAGCTACTTCCAGGAATATATTTTGATATGATTCAACGAAGGAAAATCTAATAAGAACCTATGTTCTTATTATTACAAAATTATTAGAAATTATTACAAAATTTCCTTCATTAATGAAAAGCACAAAATATTGAATCAAGAATATGTTTTTAAATGTGTGTTATGACTTGAAACTGATATACTGAAATTAACAGTTATTGTAACGATATATCATTTTGTTAGAAGAATTTTCAAGTCTCGAATATCAATAATATTACAATCTTATTTAAATATTATAATAGTCTCATAAGAAATGTAATATGATTATTTTGATAATAATAATATCTTTTTCCAACATTTAAAAAACGTCATATTCTCAATCCAATAATTTGTGCTTTTCATTAAAAACCATCAGTATACATACTTCAAATTTGTCTTTATTTATATACGTTAAAGTTAGCGTAACCCTACATTTATTTATTTATCATTATGCTTGTTGCTCGGATTCTAATTATCAATTTGAATGTTTTTTGTCACAATCAATGGCTTAAAGATCAAGAAATAAAATTATGTGGATTAGAAAGTCAGGAAAATCTCGGCATACAAAAGATATTTTGCAACAAGTAAAGAAAATATTTTAAAATAAACCGTTTTGTTTCAAAATGTCATAATTAAAAAAATATGGTATAAGTTTTAAAACTGACAAATGAATGGTCAAAGAGTTGAAAGTTAATTAAAAAAAATTAATATTACGATTTGAAAAATATATTTTTTTAGTAAGTTGAAATTGAATAATTTCTTAGTTTTGTAAAAAATAAGTTTATGGTTGAAAATTGTTTTTTTACGAAAATAAATAAAATATTTTTATCATTATTATATAGTAAATGTTAGTAATTTTAAATAATTCCAATAATTATTATATTAATAAAAAATCGAAAGTTTTCCCAACTTCTGCCATATGTCTCACTTGCGACCTCGTCAACATTATTCTATCGAAAAAAGACAAATACATTGAAGTTAACAGAAAATTCAGACATATATTTGAAATCTATTTTTAAAATATTTATCCATTTATTGCTACAAAGTAAATTCATATTTTACTGACAAACACTCGGGTGCTTCGAAACGAAACGCTAAATTCGTTTTTCTGTTAAATAAACAACAAAGGCATTAATAAATTAATGAAATATTGCTTAAAAAATATCGATTAATTTTTTTTCTGTTGACAAAACTCATTTTTTTTATTAAAAAAACAGCTATTAAATAAAGTGCTTTGAAACAACATTATGCACTGTACATCCGATACCTTCCTCTGTGAAAAATAATACAATAATATTAATTTGTCATTTTTTATGAGTTACACGACAGAAATGACAAATATAATTTTAAAATTACTTTAACTTATATTTTTAATTTTTAGAATTTGCGGATTTTTTTCTTATTTATATACACTAAAGGGTTACGCTAACCTTTACAATTAATTGATCTTCTAGCTTTAAAACGTACTCAGACTGCCAAACAGGGAATTTGTAAAGAAGATACACAAGTTTTTTTATTTTCCAGCCTTATCTCTTATTATTTTTAAATGCCGTATGTTTGAAAATAGAAGTAGAATTACGCTAACCCTATGTGTGCATTGAGAATTAACAAAACTTATTTTTTAATAATAAGGAAATATGTTTTCCTTCATAAAATTATATAAGATATCGTATAAGAATAATATATTTTTGCAAGTAACTAATGCTATGCAACTCTACATAGCTATAGTAGAGTCTCATTTGAAGATTAACACGTCAAAAATAAAGATATTTTCTAAACAAGAATATCTCTCTTTCTATACGAAGAAGCTTACGAGTTGGCTTCAATCAACTCCGCAATTTTGGTTGTTACGTATATAAGAGAGCATAAAGAAGAACATCTCCCTTGATGAAATCGGATATACGTCGTCATCAAAGGACTTTCAGGAGAAAAGTCCATGAAATCCTGGATCGACTTTGTCGACCAAGATAGTATCGCGGAGTATTCTTTCGATAGAATTTGCTTCTTTTTCACGATATCCGATAAGATTTTAAAGTAACACTATATTTTTATATACGAAGAGAATATCATACTTTTCCTCCCATACAAATTCTTTTCAATTCCACTAAACTATATCACAAGTTCTCTTGAGATATACAATTTAATTAAGAGAAAGATAAGGCTTGTAAGAGCCGGACGCTGAATTTTAATGCGAATAATTTTTCATAAGAGAATAATAATGTTTAACAAGGGGGGGGGGGAGAGAGGACGTGCGCAAATTTCTTACAACATTAAAAACGTATGAAATAAATACACAATTACATTAGGTATAAATACCTTAGGATAAAGGGAAGTTAATTAAAAAGAATATTAATAATATATATGGGATAATATATTGGGATTTATGGTCGGTTTAATATAGAAAGTAGATTCACTTTTACGTATCTTGCAACTCCAGAAAATTATTCAGTGTGTATGTTGTCTCTCTCTCTCTCTCTCTCTCTCTCTCTCTCTCTCTCTCTCTCTCTCTCTCTTTCTCTTTCTTAT
>NW_022639472.1:1386875-1393913 GCF_010583005.1 Odontomachus brunneus
TCTCTCTCTCTCTCTCTCTCTCTCTCTCTCTCTCTCTCTCTCTCTCTGTCACAAAAATTATTTTATTGTCCTATTTAAAAATTATTCGTACTAACGTTCAGCGTTCAGCTTTTACACAAAAGCTTTTTTGTCTTACCTTCCTTTTCTTTTAGTAGAATATACTATCAGTAAGATCTTGCTAAGGAATATAGTAAATTTTGCTAGCAAACAAATAGCAAATTTTTTAATAACACATTTCAGTTTTTAAAATACAAATAGCATAAAAATAAAAGGTTCTGGATCAATTACTGCAGATTGTCGATCTACTCCCCGGTTGCCAAATTCTATAGTAATTTCTACTGTAAAATTCTGTGTGGACCTGAGGATAACTGTGTGACTGTTGACACACCTCCTACACCGTGATATATCACTGTCAGTGCGACACGGAGTCAGCACTCCGTGATCGTCGAAGCGTGTCGTGCGGTAACACGAAATCCGACGAAGACAACGATGACGACAACGACAACGAAAGTGGAGGCAGAAATTCGGCGAATGACCCACGAACTTTTCTGTTCGGAGGTCCTAGAGGTTAGCTCCGAAGACTCTCGCGATGGAAGACGTGTCGTTCGAAACTCCGACGTGCTTTTTGCCGAAGTATCCGGTTGCGAACGGTAAATGTGTCCCCGATACGTACACCCGACACGTACGATATCGATGCAATATCGAGCGAGCCATCCCGATGTATTAGAGTATCTCGCGGAATATCTCAGCGCGATAACAAACAAACCGAGGTTTGCGCTACGTATTAGCTCCTTCACGTGCGGATTTTTGCGTTAGTGATATGCCAGTAATATCAACAAGCTGTACAATCAACTAGGACAGAAGATCTATAGGAGGTGCAGATTTTCCCTGATCTGACATATATGTTGAATTTAATGATATTTCTTGACTATTACGAAGTAGCGTATGCAATCTTACGACAATTCCCAAATGTTCTCTATAATTATATAAATAACAATTCGTTGTAACCTTACTTAGCATTTTTGGAATGAAAATATATAGGCAGAAAATTTTATAGAAATGAAAATTGCTACAGAATTTTGTAATTAAGAAATAGATTCCGCAATAATTTATCCTGTTTTGATTTTATGTGTTATTAAAAAATTTGCTATGCTTCTAGCAAAATTGATTATGTTTATTAGCAAGATAAACTTTACTAACAGTCTATTCTTTCACTATTAAAAATACAGTAAAATTGAAAAGAATTTATTTGGAAAGAAATTATAATATGCAAGGTGCTTAAAAAATTTTAACGCTTATATGGAAGTAACTTTTTTAAAGAAATAGAACTTGTCCTAATTAAACAAATTTTTCATATAAGTGTTAACATTCTTTTGAAACACCCTATATAGAAAAGGAGATGATAATATGGAAAATGGTGATATATGAAACAAGGCATAAAAATAACCATTAGGATCTTTATCGGCCTCTCTAGGGTCTGGCGTCAAGGTTACGTTGTTTATAGTGTTAAGAGAAGCCACCTTGTTTTCTTCCAATTAAAACTTTTCACGAGGTTAGATTAAAAAATTATTTTCTTGTCTTAATCGGTAAATCTAACACCTTAGCTATAGTGTATCGATTAGTAATAACATTAAACTTCAAAATCGCAAAGTTAGATATTTGAAAACGTTTTTCCTGCTTTGAAATTCGTTGAGTTGTTTAGAAAAAAGCGATGGGTGGTAATATGGAATTAAGTGTTCCATATTACCACGTCTTATGCAATGGGCGCGAAAATGATGTTATTGCGACTTTTGTTCATAGGACTTTTGTTTTTAAGGACTTCTACATAATTTGAATTATTGAGCTTAATTCTTTAAATTTTCATAGGAAATTTTTTTATTTTGATTTTTAATATTTATAATTTTTTATATTCAGAGGAATTCATTGAAAAGTTGCTTTATTATCAACAACTTCATAACTATAAAAAGTAAACTTTATTTTCATGCCTATTTTATATTACTATTTTCCATGACCCCATTTTACAAAACTCCACTTGTTGCATTATGTTGCACTTCTATGTTAAAAAACTATTCTTGCACCTCTATGTTAATGAAATATTTGTGCTCTTTGAATAGTTTTTTTCCAAATGATTATGAATACATTATAAGAAATATATTCGCTAACACCAGACAATTATTGTATCTAATTATTGTATCTAATGCAACTATTGTATCTAATAGTGGATTTTTGTCTAAAACAAAAAAATATCCTTTATTCCCTTCTCTCCTATTCTCATCGTAGACTTACTCCCATAATATATCCAAACTTCTCGACGTTAACGTTGTTCTTCATTCGTTTAAATAATGATCCTTGCTTTTTACATCCGACAACTTTGGAAATTCGTCAAGTGATAGCGAGTCAAGCGAGCTCTATTTGTTGCAAGTCCGAGTATTTGTGTCACGAGTAGTCCGTTCATTGCGTTATAAAACAAATGGGATTGCGAACCGATTAATTTTAATTTACCTCGAATGTATGACCTACTTTTAATGTTTGAGATCGCGCACGATCCAGCTCTTGAAGCTTAATATCCAATTTTACGGGAGTTTAATCGAGTCTCTCCCGTGTTAAACCTTGACCGATAAAAAGTTAACTCCGAATTTGCACGGGGATTTCTGACCGAGTATATGCCGCTTCTGATACGACTTGTAAACCCCGCGCGACGTATTTACCGTTGCAACTCGAACGCTTGGAGCGGCAAGACCGAAGAGAAAGAACGAGTTCTCATCCGTTATCGACCATGAACAAAATCGAGACGTCTGTTTGGGGATCGCGACGATAAATAATACTAAACCTCCACAAGTTCGCGGAGTTGTCTCCGACGGACGATGAATAGCCTCGCGAATGTAGTAAGTTTTGAGAAGTTAAAGTTTATGAACGGAGCAAGTATCGGTGAGAAATAAGTTAGGACGCTATCGCGTCGCCGTGACTTTTGCGTTTACTTGGACGGAAGGTGTTTGTTGTTGCACCTGCGTGCTTTTAACGATTGCAGTAACGACGCTCGTGTGATTTGTTCTCGACTCGCTTTCTTACATAGCACGAAATAAGGTCCGTATTAATAATTATTAATTGAAACCCTTCTCAAGTGAGACACTCAAATTTCCATTCAGAGTTAGATAAAAGATTTTTACTTGAATTGCGTGATTATAGATATAAATGTCACATACCAGGTGTAGAAGTATGAAACCGGAATTTTTTTATACAAATAAGACGTCTGTTGTTCGAAAGTGATAAATAATACTTTATTCAAAATAATTTCCACTGTTTTGAACACATTTTTCCCACCTCTCTGGCAGTTTATGAATGCCGTGCCAAAAAAACTTTTCATCTTTTGAAGCGAACCAGTTATCTAGCCATTTTTCCACATTTTCATACGAATCGAAGCGTTGGTTAGCGAGAGCGTGTCCTAGCGATGCGAACAGGTGATAATCGGACGGAGCCAAGTCTGGAGAATAAGCCGCATGCGGTAGTAATTCCCAACTGAACGACTCGATCGTTTCCTTGACCCGTTTTGCTGTATGTGATGGGGCATTATCATGGAGCAAAATGACATTGTGTTGCCTTTTTGCATATTCTGGTCGTTTTTTAGTCAATGTTCGATTTAAATCGATCATTTGTTGTTGGTAGCGATTAGTATTGACGGTTTGACCAGGTTTCAGCAGTTCATAGTTCATAGTTCATAGTTCATAGTTCTTCGTTCCTCACGTCAAAATCACCACTTTTGAATTTTTTAAACCACTCGAAACACTGAGATTTACCAAGAGCATATTCACCGTAAGCTTCGACAAGCATTCGATGTGATTCTGCAGCAGTTTTCTTTAAATGATAACAGAAAATCAATGCTGTCCGCAAATCATAGTTAGTAGGCTCGAAACGTGACATGTTTAAGGTTATACAAAAATATACTAGAGAATGAAAGTTGGGGTTATGTTTGTTGACAATATTCGTCAGCTGTTAGGAGAATATAATAGCGCGGCAGTAGCGGTCTTACGGTCACTAAACTGAACGCTGGCACCATTTATAGGGGAATTCCGGTTTCATACTTCTACACCTGGTATATCATAATTAAACTGAAAATCTTGAACTTGAATAAAAATCTCGGTACCTCAGATGAGACGAGTTTCAGGTGACAACTATTAATACGAGCCTGAAAGCCGTATTAATAGTTATTACTTGAAATCCTTCTCAAGTGAGACACTCAGGTTCGTATTAATAGTCGTTACTTGAAACTTGTCTTACGTGAAATACTCAAATCTGAAATATCTGAATTTAGAGTTAGGCGAAAAAGTCTTTTATTTAAATTATATTATACATTACATTTGCAATCGCGATTCAGCTGACATTACATTTGCAATCGCAATTCAGCTGAGAAACTTAGATTTAATCCTAAATTAAAAGCTTCAAGTAACGACTATTAATACGGACCTTAGATTTCTATTCAGATTTCAGAGTTAGATGAGAGAAATTTCCAGTCAAATCACGATTATATACGGAGAAAACTACTATGGTTGCTATATCCACATATTCTATAGTTAAAGAGAACATTTACCTGATTTCAAATGAAATAGATATGGCATTAATGTTTTCTCCGTGATAAATATAAATATCATATATATTATAATTAAATTGGAAAACTTGAACCTGAATAAAAATTTGATATCTTACATGAGACATGTTTCAGTACCGTATTAATAGTCGTTGCTTGAAACTTGTGTCAGATGCAATATTCATATTTGAATATAGAGTTAGACGTTCTTCAGCTGAACCGCGTTTACAGATATAGTGACTAGTAACATATATATTGTACATACATGACTCCATTTACGAGCCCGGGCTCGTAAGAAACTCGAATCTAGCTCTAAATTCAAATTTGAGTATCTCACATGTGGCGCGAGTTTGAAGTGACAATTATCGATACGAGCCTAAGACGACGAAACAGCCGCGACTTTTCCGAGGCATTTGTCGCGGATATCGCCGTTGATCCCGTCGCTTCTGCAGCGATACGTCCTTGTAGACGACGTTGTATCATCCCTGCGACGCGACATCTTGTGGAATATCAACGGCGAAACGGATACACGCAGGATGACCGTTTCCGGAAAGGGACAGCGCGCAGGAGACTGAAGGCGCGCACACACACACACACACACATATCTATATGTATATATATATATATATATATATTAATATATATATATATAGACACGCACAGCACGGTGGAAAGATGGGAGGAGGGGAGGGAGGGTGATAGAACACAGGGTGCAAATACACGTTGGACGGTAATATACAGGAGGTAGTGAGAAATGGGAATGGTTCTTTAGTGGACAAGAATGCACGCACACCACGTCAAAACATTCCACCCTCCGCCATCGTTTTATTGATCGCCGATGCAGACACGCGTCTCGGACCACCGACGCAGCCGTACACACGGATACACATGGACGCGCGCATACTCACTCACACACACACACACACATACGTACGCACGCCCGCATACACACATATCAACACGTATACACACATATACACGTCATGCTACGCGCACGCAAGTGAGTCGTACCTTGTTGGATAACGCTCGTTCCTTCTTGACGAATTTTTTCGCAGCAGCGCCTCCTCCTTCGCGAATTCTCGTGGTCGTCCGTGAATGAGCTCGCAAAATGGTCGCAGAGTTGTCCACCGTCTCGTACTCACGTGATTTTCTTGCTTGCACAGTCGGCCACAATCCCCTTGGCGACACGCGAAACACGGGGTGCGTCGAGACTCACACGGGGTGTCAGGCTACGACGGCCATGTTGTGGCGAGGGTGTAGCGCCCCTAAGCGACTCGCTCCGAAGTACGGCTCCCTCCCCTCTCATCCCTCTCACCCCTTTCGTCCACCCACTCGTCGTTAGTCTGGATGAAAATTTCGATGCGAGAGTCGTTAATCAATTGGCGAAACTCAACGCGATAAACATGTCGTGCGAAATAAAACGATAATTTAGTACAGTTTGGCTCGAAATTAGTACGCGTAGCTTTTTATTTTTTTGGTCGCAGCGTGACCACGGGCTCGATATGAACCCGACAATATCTCTTTTTTTATCGGAAATGTTGAAAGAGGTTTTTGTTCATTACAGCATGTCAATCGTTAACATCGTGTGCGGTTATTAATAAACTAGATTAAAATTTTATTAAAATCCGTTAGAAATTGATTCCATTTATATCGATTGAGCTAATTGAATTCCAAATCAATCCAAGAATTCACACACCGATGCAATTTTAGAATTCTCGTGGTTTAAATAGAACGCGTGAGGGACGCACAACGAGAACATTGCAAGGACAGAATATTATAGTTCTTCATATAAATTCCAAATAAATTTTTTTTCAATTTTACTGTATGTTTCTATAATAATTCAGAGATGGAGATTTCTCTCTAAAATCTACTTTGCTAAAAAACATAGTCAATTTCACTGAGAATATAACAAATCTTTACATTTCAATTCTTAAAATGTAAATGGCGTATACAAATTTACTGCAGAATGTCGATCTGTTCCTTGATTACATTCTGTAATAATTTCAATTTTTATATTAACTCTTTTCAACTTTATTACATTTCTTGTAGTACAGGACTAGACTGTCAGTAAAATCCATCTTACTAGAAAACATAGTAAATTTTGCTAAAAATATAACAAATTTCAGTTTCTAGAATATAAATAGCACTTATGAACTGAGAGGATAATGAATTACTGCGGAATGTCGATCTATTTCTATATTACAAAGAAAGAAATATTCTATAGTATTTTTATTTTTATATTAATTTTTTTTTATTTTTTACTATGTTTCTAATGATACATAAATAAACTAAAGTCTGTCTTTTTTGTTTTAAAGAACATAATAAATACAGACTATACCGAATAATTCGAAAAACATGTTTTTTAATATATTTTAAGAATATATTTTTTAATAACATATTTCAGAGAGAGAGAGAGAGAGAGAGAGAGAGAGAGAGAGAGAGAGAGAGAGAGAGAG
>NW_022639472.1:1394438-1406380 GCF_010583005.1 Odontomachus brunneus
AGAGAGAGAGAGAGAGAGAGAGAGAGAGAGAGAGAGAGAGAGAGAGAGAGAGAGTTTAAAATAGAAATAACATATATGAAATGGGAGGACAATAAATTATTGCCAAATGTCAATCTATTTCTACGTCACAAAATTTTATAGTAATTTTTACTATAAATTTTTCTGCGTGCAGAGCGATCTACTATTCCTCGATTACTCGATTATCTTCTTACCTTTTTCTCGGTTGGAGTCATTGTAAAAACAGTGGTTCGTACTGATCGAAGAACTCTCTTTGCGAAGCTCCTCTCTACCTCATTGATAAACGCGGTCGAATGCCCCGCAGAGAAGGTAAACCCCTAAATCTTCGCGTCAACGTGCAGTAGTTTCATGCCGCGCACCGCAGGTTCTCGGCAGCTCGGTCCTTCACCACCTTCACCTTTCCGCCGGGGCGACGAGATATCGGTTATGGAAGATGTATAAGGAAAGCGTTAGCCGCGATTTATATCGGCTCCGCCGGCGCGGCGCGACACCTCGTCGATTTTATCCAGAGGTGCTCGTTCACCTCGTTCGCCTCGTTGATGCCTCTCGTGAGAGTTTTCGCCTCTAAAACGTTTAATGAGACTCGAGATCTCTCATGTTCGCAGCTCTCACGACCTATCGCGCCGAAACGCGCCGTGTTGATCCTCCACCTCGCCTCGCTACTCGCGTAATCAGGCGGGTTCCTCGAGGACTTGGGATGTCCTTAATTAAAAATTTACGACGCCATGGCGGGCAGGCGTGCGTTTCTAGCGGTAACGGCAGCAATCGAGACGTCGGATTGCTTCGCTGATGGGCAGTAACCGCGGATGAAAAATTAATTGCGGCGGTCTCATTTGTTATCCGCCGCGTCTGCCACGCGCTCCGCGAGCGCAGGATTCCCCCGGCGATATTTTTTCGCCGAGAGAAAGAATAGCCTGAAAACCTCCCATGGAAACTGTGGTCTCGGAGTGGCCTCGTGCTCTTTAAATTTTTTGTAAAGTGGAAAGTGGCAGTATTTTCACTCGAGGCGACAGTGAGAATACTGAAACACTCGAAACCACATGAGTGAATGTTTCACTCAAGATTAGAGTAGATGCAAACTCTGATATGAGCGAATATTTCGATCGATTTGAGTGAATATATTCCTTTGACGATAGAGTCATCCGAGTTGAAAAAGGGCGGCTAAGTTTCGCCAATTTGTTTCGCATAGATTAAAATTCACAATTCGATTTCAAATATGAAACTCTTTAATCTGAGCTTCTTACCGTTGGTAAGAAAATAACTTAAAGAATCCTAATTTCAATATATGGCACTATGTAAAACAAAAAACAAATACTAGATGGCAGTGGCAACTAATTCAACTATGCACAACATGCGTTGCATGTTTATCGTTTGTCGCCAAACAATACTGATGCAGAATTTATCAATGAAATCTTAGCTGATCAGTGATTGGCGTTAATTAACCGTTAAACAGCACATGGCACGTCAGGATCGTGGAAACCAATACAGAACCAATACAGAACGGCTCAGATTAAAGAATTATATTTTTTTGGAATCGACTCGATGTGAGCTTTAATCGTATGTAAAAAGCATAATATTATTATCGAGGATTATCGCGAAAATCAAAGCGAAACATTTATAAGCATTTAACTGGCGTTACTCTTTGCATTACTTCATACTGTCGACTCCAATATCCCCCATTTAACACCTACTTTGATACTTTGAAGCTTAAGTTCCTTTGATTAAGTTGATTTTATTTAATCTACTAGTTTTACAGAAAGGTTCTCTTTAGCGCGTACGAGTGACATTTTGTGTTTTTTCTACTAATTAGAGGCACTATATAAGATTTCAGTTTCCATGTGTGTTATATACATATACTGATTCTTCAGAATATAAAGATGTTAGAAAGTTGAGGTCTAAAGTAGGGTTAAAATTTCAATTCGAGGCACATCAGATTCGTTTTTCAATTTCGAGAGAACATATTCACTCGGGAATTCACTCTACAGGAGTGAGAGATCTAAATTGATTTCGGATGATTCGGCTGTCTGCTTTTCAAGTGAAATTCCGCTTCAAGAAATTTAGAGTGTATATTATAACGCCGTTGTTCTCGCCGATCGTATCGAGATTCATGCTGTCTGCGAAATGTTACGTCAGGATAAAAGATAATGTGAAAACGGCACACTAAAAGCGGATGTAACTGCGGGGGGTGAAATAGCGCGGTCCGTTCGTCACATTGTCAACGTAGAAAAGATTAATATTTCATAGCGTTGCCGAAGACTATCGACTTCGCGATCGACGCCATCGTCGTCACACCGTCGACTCCCGCCATCGTTTATTCATTCGTCCGATTATACGACACCGAAGGCGAACCGCGTTGCGAAAAATCGCCGGAAAAATCGTCGAACTCCGAGTTCTCGATAATAATGCCGTAGTCGCGTTGGTAAAGAGAAGGTGAAAAAAAGAATGAGAGAAGAAGCGACAACGGAAAACGGAGTGGTTTTTGCGCCGCTCGTTTCCGCGCGAGTCTCCGCTGCCATTACCGCCGCCGCAGCCGCCGCCGCCGCCGCCGCCGCCGCCGCCGCCGCCGCCGCCGCCGCCGTCATCCCCGTCACCCCGTCGTCGTTTTTCCCTTTTTCCAGGCCGTCTTCGACGCTACGCGATAACGCAATCATTCGCGCGCCATGCCAGGCGCGAAAGAAAGGGTCGCGAAGACGAGACGCGCAAAATCGTACCTCTCTCGTTTCTCATCGCAAATTTTTCCTTTCGTTTTTCGAGCCATCGCGCCGCACCATTTGTATTGTTAACGGAGTGCTCGGGACGAGCCGGGCGCCCTTAACTCTTACAATCCGGGAAGCCACTAGTGGTGGAGTGGCAGCATACCTATTTTTGTGAAATACAGCTACTATTCTTATTATTGTCATTATGATTATTATAGTTTTTAAGAAGCTGTTTTTTTAATATAGTTTTTAAAAAGTGGTATTTTTTAATCGCTGGGAAAAACGGTTTTCTTCGAAAAATTAATTTTTTTGAGAAAAATAGCTGTTTTTGCTACTTAAAGAAAAGATATTTTAAAAGAAAATGTTTTATTTTACTTGAAGAATAAATTATAATTTTATTTATTTATACGTGGTTAAATACTCTACCTACTCTTAGTTTCTTTATGTTTAACATTATCATAAATAAAAAAAAAAGAAACTTTAAGGTCAGAGATTGTGGAGTAAAAACAAAAAAAATTCGAGTGTTATCATAGAATCTCAGATTTTAACCCTCTGTCCACTATGACTCTGAAATCACAATCTAGTTTCATAATTATTTATCTTCAATATGAATGTTATTTCTATCTTGATCGATGTGACGTGAAAGTTACAATATGACTTTTTTTTTATGTTGGCAGTGATAGTAACTTCGTAACCCAACGTGACTTTAGAGTTCTATTTTGGGAAAATAAAAAATTATAAAAGTAAAATTTCATTATATATATATTGAGTACTTTAGTTTTAAACGTATTATATATACGAAAAATGTTTTAAACATGAGAAATTAATTTGGCAGTAGAGGACTAAAATAAATATTTTTACGGTATAAAATACTCTGCGTAATGATATAGTGATTACTATATAATTGATATAAATTGCAATACAGTAATCCACAAATATACAAGATACATATACAATTTGCTATCAGATTCTGTTTGCAATTTCTGTCGACAGCAGATTGCGGACACAGATAACACGGTTTGTCGACAGGTCATGTTCAATATGTCGTTAAACTGCTAACAGATTGCTTATTGGGTTTATTTAGCTTCAGTTAAATGCACACAATTATCTTTACAGAAAAAAACAAATATGGCAGGTTCTAACACGCATGAATTTTTCAAATGAATTTTTTTATTATTGGGAATGAAACTGAAAAAATCTGCGAAAAATTGAAAAAATCTGGTTCCCTACTTTCAAAACTATAATTATTATTGTTATTATTATTATTATTATCTATCTTTTCTATACAAATTGGTAAGAAAAAAATTTGGAAAGATGTAAAAATTTTATGAGATTGTTAAATAAAAAATAAAAAACACAATTAAATACATAAATATACTTGTGTCACGTAAGTTGTTAATGTTTCACTAATATTAGATCTTGAAATTTTTGCAAATAATAATTGACATTTTGTTTTATATTTCGTGGTTTTTTTTAAATTATCATACGTTTTTGCGTAATTTTGTTGAAAATAAATAAATTGATGTTCTTTGATAACTTTTAATACAACAAAAGTTTTCTGTACGACTGAATAAGGAAAGAAATCAATTTGAAAGAAAAGTTATTGCGTACAATCTGGGAAGCCATTATGGTAGCGCGGAGCGGGTCTCATATTTCGTACTTCATATATCCACCTTTTGATACATACGAAAAGGTCGCCCAAAAAGTAAAGAAGTAAAAGTCACCCCACAAGCCGCCCAGAGTGTAAGTGTTAACAACTTTGCGAACTTAAATTGTTAATTACACACAGGTAAGCCGTAACGCACACCCCAGCCTACTGAATGCTTCGCCGTCAGACTTAATAGCACGAGCCGTAATCAACGATAATCAACTTTCTTTGCGTTAAGTTTTCGCCCTAAGTCTCCGCCCATGACTCTCGATGCATTAATGAGAAAGTTGAGGCTTTGTTTCGCAACAGAACGCGATCTCCGTGGCACAACGCGCGATAACGTGCTCGCGCGCGAAATGTTAAATTCCGCCCTTGGATCAAATATGCGTAGCTTTAACGTGATATAAATATCACAACTTCGACCGGTTGTTATTTCCCTCGGTCCTC
The DNA here is from genome assembly GCF_010583005.1 of Odontomachus brunneus. NCBI lineage: Eukaryota > Metazoa > Arthropoda > Insecta > Hymenoptera > Formicidae > Odontomachus > Odontomachus brunneus. The sequence continues at coordinate 1,399,248 of NW_022639472.1, forward strand.
CAGGTTGCTGGTCCCTCGTCGCGGAACTCTTGATTGATGACGTCATAGAAGCGAGGAAATACATGTCCAAAATTCAAAGTAAAAGGATATATCCAAAACGTCAAAGTAAAAGGATATATCCAAAAAGTGACATCTGCAATCGATCAAGCGCATTTCTAAAATGCTCCAAACACTTTCTTTTTGTTATAAAAATCAACAAATAACTGTAAAATTAACGCGATAAAATCACGAAGATATGTAGGCTAAAAAGGAAGGTTGTACGTGACGTTAATTTTACGGTTATTCATTTATTGATTGTTAAACCAGAATATTCGGAGTTATTTAGATTTGTGACTTAATCGATTGCATGTCGCTTTTTGGATGGATCTTTCTATTCCGACGTATTTTGTAGGGGTTTGGGCATGTATTTCCCCGCATTTCTGATGTCATGAATCAAGATGGCCGTAACGAGAGACCGGAAACCTTAACAACATGACGTTCGACCAACCGTGCATATCCTGCAGCCGAGCGTATCGCCGAATATACGGGAGTGATTGTATTCGTGAGCTTTCCAATGTGGCCGCGCTTATTAGTGCGGGAAATTCAAGCTGGGACTTGTAAGTAGCGAAATAATGAACGTAACTACCCGATAAACGTCGCTCGAGCGGCGGTATTAACAATGGACATGGCTGTGCTTCCTGAGATCACGTTTCGGGAAACGCTGATACATGTAAGTCGATCGCCGAGAGGGCGTTCTTCTCGCGAAAGACTTGTTCCGCCGACACGGCGAATTTCACGTCGCATACCAAGTACGGGCCGAAAGCGCCATCGAGAAGTATGCCAAGAAGCGCACAATTCGAGTATGCTTCGCGGTTGTTTTAATTAATTTGAGGTTATCGATATATTCTCGTCTATTACACTAGAGCTCTAGTTCTACAGAGAGGCGACATTGAGACTTGATATATCGAATATCGCCATTTTGTCTGCATAATTTCATATAACAAAGCACTTGAAAGATACTTTAAAGACACCTAAAAGATATTCTACTTGTTTTAGGTGTCTTTAGAGTGTCTCTATAACGTGTATTAGATAATTGTACCGTTTGAGTTGACTCGTGAAATCAACTTCAATAATTATCCTAAATAAGAGTCATACATTGAGAAAAAATTCCTTATTAATTAGAGATATAATAAAAAATTAGAAATATTTATTCAGTAGATTATTATAATAAAACAGAGTAAAAATGACCGTATAAACGTGATAACTCTACATTTATGGTCACTTTTACCATGCTTTGTTATAATTTTCGCGATAGTGAATTTGTTTCCGAACTACGAAAATTGCATTGTAATTTTTGCTACAGTATTCTTTCCGTGTAACAAAAATATTACAATTTCCCGGAATACCACACGCTTATTGGCTGCTGTAGACACAACATGCCGCTTGGGATTTGTGATTCAATGAAATGAAACTTTTTGAACGTTGCCTCTCTGTAAATTTAGGGCTCCAGTCGGCATTTGGAAAGAGTCGGAGCTGTCAGGAGTTATTCTCGACTAGATTTTCGGTCGTTGTCGCTCGTCGGGAATTACGTAGAAAATATCTCGGGTCATCCGGACTTTATTCTTTCGTCCGTGGATTCTCGATTCTTCCCGGATTCTTCTCTCGCTCTCTCTTTCTTACAAGCGCATGTGCTCGCTCCTGAAATTCAATTTCGTTATGACTTTCATTGTGTACGATCGCAGTCACATCCGGCCGTGTTGCAGCTCGTGAGCTTTGCGCCCGCGAGTACTTTCTGAAAGGTAGTATTCATTTCGGACAAAGCGACTCGAGCACTTTCCATCCATCGCTGTCTCGCGACTTTCGGCTGCGTGACGGCGAAAGTATCTTCTATCTGAACGATCGATCGCGGATTGCATGAGGCTTCTTCAATTTGATTCTCGTGAAAAGTAGCACGACGCAAAGCAGTGTTCGGTCGAGCAATTTCCAGAGAAACCATTGAAATGTTCTGAAGATACTACGAGATAACAATGAGCGCGTCGACAGTGACGAAATTGGTATGGAACGAACTATTTGTTGTTGTTTTTCGTGGTCCTTGGAAGTTTGAGCAGTCGTACACGTCAATGAGACGTAATACTATTTACCGTGGAAGTGACGTTCTCTTTAATCACGCTTAGCGCTTCGACCCGTTTTAACGTTTTTGATCGCGGCGACGATCGAACAATTGCGACCTGAAAGTAGTTTATCAGAAAAAATTAGCCGAGCGGATTTGTCAAAAAAGCGGCGTGCTCTGACAACCACGATCCGGTTTGCGCTTAGTGGAAAAAAATTGTTTCCGAGCAGGGCAGAGTGAAACCTGCTCGTGAAATCGCTCGCGAGCGCGCTCGCTTGCGCGAACGAGTCGCCGTGAGTCGCGAAGCGCGCGCCACTGTCAGTAAATCGATGCGAGAGAGAGACGACGCGATCTCTCCCTCTCTTCCACGACCACCCCCGCCGCCTGCTCTCTTCGGTAAGTTAAGCTCCGACTCGATTCAGCTGAGTTCAGTTGCGCCACTCGGCCGTGTGGTTCGCGTGCCGTCGCAAGCTCGCGGAAGCTCCGTTGCGCGCGCGAAGTATCTCTGAGAGAGAGAGAGAGAGAGAGAGAGAGAGCGCAGCCTCTCTCTTTTTTATTCTTCTTCCACTCGCAGGCCGATTGTCTTCTCGTTGCGCTTCTTTCCTTTTGTTTCTTCTCCACTAATTTCCCTTTCGCTCGAGGAGTGCGCGAAACATACGAGAAGAAAAATCCGGGGGTGAGTGTCGATGTTTCCATTCGCGGAGGTCAACGTACGTTACAAGGTAAATAACTTATATCGAATACATCTTTATATACGTACATATGCGGAAGTTGTTCTATTTAAAGTATGAATTTCTGGATCTCACTCTTGCAAATGTGACTGACAATTTTTAAGGAGACATGATCACTCGCGAAGCGCTTACTTTTGCTACACTTGAGCGCGATATATGAGGGCACCGGTTCCCTCATTCACAATATATATGTGTATGTGTGTGTGTGTGTGTGTGTGTGTGTGTGTGTGTATACGAGTATATATATATGTATGTATATATGTATGTATATATATAAATATATATAAAAAATAATTGTTACAACAATACCTAATTTTAAATGTAATGCAATTCCCACAATTTAAATATTCATTTTAAAGTTACCTTTACAAAGTGTACTTTAAAAAGTTTCTACCCCATTCTACTTCCCTCTTGTATATATATGTAAGTAAGTGGAATTAACTGACATGAAATTAACGTCAAAATCTATATTTTAGATTAATATCGACTCAATTTTTATGTTAATTTTATGTCAATTGATTGCGCTTCCTTACATACCATACATATAAAAGAGAAGCGGAATGCTCATTCACAAACTCTCAACTCGCGCCGAGCATGCGGCTGCGATCTTGCGAACAGTCACGATATTTCGCTCCGTAGATTTTCGCGACACTTATCAGCGTCTCTGTAGTTTCGGGAAACTCGATTGCACCGACGACATTGAGTCTGCGCGCGCGGTACTTTATCTTTCTCACGCGATCGCGATGTGCACACAGAGACCGAGGCATATTCAGCCGTCCGCGAGATATATCGATTTCTCCTGTAGTATAAATTTGAGGTATGAAACTTCCCTGGTGAAAACCGTAGGGTATCACAAGGGACGCCTAATGGTTTTGTCATAGGTCCAGGTCCGACACATCTTCCAAAAGTGATAACATTTTCGAGAGAGTGTGCCTCCCGCCTTGGTTACGGGCGCTAGACGACTCGTTGTTAAGACGTAAGTTAGGACGAAAAATGAGCCAGTACCTAGCCGCGATATTTGCAAAGACAGACTCAAAAATGCAACCAACTCTGAGCATATGCTGTAAACCCGAAAGTGCTCGGAAGTCCGGTTTTATTGAAATATTCATAGCCGAGATACAAATTTAACGATATAGAACATTATTTTTGAAATATTATTTTTAAAATATTTTTTATTCAATATTTAATCATGTTACACATTGTCTATATAACCGTTTTTAGTATTAGCGTTTCGCGTGAGTTGTGTTCGTAGTTTGAATCGCAGTTTTAACGCGATTGAATCGTTACATTGAGGAAAAAAGTACTTGAAAATTTATTTCAGTGAAATAAAGGTTATCTCTAATGAATAAACTTTATATATCACGCGAATAAATTTTCACGCATTTTGTCCTCAATGTCGAATTTTGGAAATTGCTCATTAATTTATTATTATAATATTAACGTGAGAAATGTGTTCAATATATGCTCTTCTTCCCTCTCGTATAATGCTTCGAATAGCGGGACGTTTCTATCCTTACTTGGGTACTCTCTCTCTTTCTCTTTCTCTCTCTTTAGTCAAAATACACGGATAATACCACGTTTTACTCATTTATTACTTCCTAAATACGCTACTGTTACCGTGACGTTATGAAAACGTGGAAATTTGCCGCGATCGGAACTCACGCGCGGATGTCGGAGGGAAATCTGTGGATTCTTTCCTGTTGACCGAGCGAATCTCCTTTGATACTTCCTGCAAACTTGATTACGGAAGAAAAATAGGATTTTATCTGCAAAGACGGTTGTTAAGCCGCAGGAATGCTGCGGGGTAATCGAATTACCTGCCCTCGGCAAAAGAAAGATAAACTCAAGAAACGCGACACCTTACGTTAAAGTCACCTATCGCCATCAATAACGCGTCGTACGTGAGGTTCCCGGATTGACCCTTTTCTCAAATGCCGATCGCGCACCGCGCTATGAAAGGAGCGCGAAACTTTCGTATCGGGAGTTACATCATCGGCACGCGCGTCGAGTAAACCGGGAATCAGCGATGTTTTCTTACCTCCTGATTGGAGCATTGGTCGTGAGCACGTAGCTAGTGGTGGCTCCGAAGTCTCATTCATCGTACGTGCCAGCTTGCTCGCATTGAATGAAAGCATTCACGACGCCCGCCATAGTCTCGCATTCCGAACAGTCGCCGCGGAACGGCGAATTAATCGCGCTACTGAGGATGCGGGGGACGCAAAAATTGCCGAACGCAATCTGGAATAAAAGGACGAGCGATTTCATTCGTGTTCTTACGACAGTGCGATGTATTCGAGAGTTTACTGAAGCGCCTTGTACATCGCTCAGTCGGTCGGCGATATTTGATATTACCATGCGCGAGCTGCTTTCTGCGAGCCATTATTCCCGAGTGCAATATTTCGTGGCTGCCCGAATTATTACTCGTTTAACAGTCGGAATTACGGCGGCAACTCTCATTAAAATTACCGCCGTATGGTGCTGGACGTGCGTTTCGCACGCGCGTGCACCGAGTCGAAATTTTAGCCTTAGAACTTTCGGCCTGAGCCCTCTAACGTCTGTATATTCCATAAGATTAGCGTACGTTCAATATACATGCACAAAGAGAACCTCTCAGCAAAGCATCAGGTTAAATAGAGAAATTGGTCGATACAGGCTTTAGGGTATCGAAATAAACGTTGAGTGGAATATTGAGGTCGAAAGTGAGATCAAAATTTTGACTTGGAATTTCTAATGTCTGTATACTTTGAAGGATTAGTGTATATTTAATACACATGGGAACTGAAGTTTTACTTAGCATCTCTAAATGACAGAAAATGACCGTTTGTAGATTTTAAAGAGGACCTCTTAGCAAAGTAGGATTAATATTTCGACCTGAACTTTCGGATACTTCTATACTCTGAAAGATCAATTGTTTAAGTCCCGATCTACAATAGGTGTAGTAAGCTTTAACCCTTGAGAAATTGACCAATCACAGTGGAATTATAGAGGAATAATCAATTGTGATTGGTTAATTTTTTACGGCTTAAAGCTACACCTATTGTAGATCGGGACTAATACACATAAAAACTGAAATTTTACTTAGCGGCAAAAATGACAGAAAACGTATTAAAGGCGACTTGTACGTTCTAAAAAATACCTCTTGCCTCAAAGTTAATTATTTAAAGATTTAATTCAAAAGGAGTTGATATATATGTTACCGGCAAAATAGAAAATCCGACACATTGTATGGAATACTTAGGCATTGTGTATATGAAATATTTAAGCATTATTTATAAAAATTGATAGACATTCCGTAGACTGCCTAGATATGCTATACAATATTAAAGTTTCACACAATGCTGTAACATATAAGTATCCAATAACTCACAGAGGAGCCGCAGTATAAAAAATGCTCTATCATTTTCCAAATGACCACGTAGATATATTTCTTCTTTAATTTCCTTAACTTCTTTAATTAATAATTAAACATGTACGTGGTCATTTGGAAACTGAAGACATTTTTGTTTAGTCTAACCTAATATACAAGCATACAGCGACAGACGTCGCCATCACAACTCATCTACTTTATGGCGTATAATCATTTACGAATCTTTTTTTATTAATAACTCAAAATTTTACGTAGTTTGCAAAATGATTGAGGAATTTTTTATTTAGTTTGATCTAATCTACCTATCTGTGAGTTACCGGACATATACCTATATACATATATATATATATATATATGTGTGTATGTGTGTGTGTGTGTGTATTTTCTTTTAAAGTATCATTTAAAGTATCAACTATAAAATGGAATATTGAGGTCGAAAGAGAATGAAAATTTCGACCTTGGCAGTTCGCAAAATTGAATACGCGACGAAGAAACGACTGTGATCTTGTGGCGAGATACATGTTCATTATTGTCGGGAAATTCGACAAAGGTAGCTCAAATTTAATCAACGGCACGGAAATACCGGTATTTCGCTCGAGATTACAATTTTCCGAAACACTGTTCATCGATATAGCGCGTACCGTATCGTCGATGATGGCGAATGGTAAAGGGATGCTTGGCGGTCAAAGAGCGCGTTGGCCCGCGAGGTATCCTTTTAAGGATGAGCGTCAGCTGCGAAAGGACACCAAGGGATCGATTCGACGGTTCGAGTGCGACCGACAAAAAGCGACCTCGTAATTAATCACGTTGATTCCTCACTGATCCACCGTGCGAGAAGAGAGATAGACCGGCGAGGAAGAGCAGAGGGAGCGAGGGAGGGCGAAAGAAAGAAAGAGCGAGAGAGAGAGAGAGAGAGAGAGAGAGAGAGAGAGAGAGAGAGAGAGAG
>NW_022639472.1:1406481-1412317 GCF_010583005.1 Odontomachus brunneus
AGAGAGAGAGAGAGAGAGAGAGAGAGAGAGAGAGAGAGAGAGAGAGAGAGAGGGAGGGTGTACAGTCATTTTTCTCCACTACGTTCGTCGCGCTCCGTCCGGCTCCTGTCCGACGGACGGCTATCTTCGTCGGCCTTTCGCGTTCCCGTTGCGAGTTAGTTGAGCTCGATCCCGAAGTCCGAGAACACAACCGGGGAATTTCATCCGTGAACAATTTCAATCCCGCCCGGGATTCCGCGGCCCTCCGAACTACCGCCGCTGCCACTGCCACCATCTCCGCGTTACCAGATCGTATCAAGGGGCTGTTGCTCGATAACGCTCGTTTAAATTAATTCCTCGCCAGATGAAAGGCTTCCTGGGCTACCGGAATTATACGGAGCTTCAATTCTCGTTTTACCGCCAGCCGGAACCTCGTCCGTTCGTCGTACTCGTGGCCGAACAAATGCGCCCCTTCGGGTTTAAGCATTCAGTTACTTCGCTTGCTGTTCAGTGAGCGATGTATATATGTACAGCTCCTTCGTAATTAGCTCCCGGAATTACGTGACGAAAAAACGTGACGTCAAAAACGCATCTCGAACACCACACACGTACGGAACGTGCCGACGATCAGCGGTCTAGATTTTAAGGGCGGACTGTTGATCTGTAATATCTCGCGTGTAATTCGAATGGATCTCTCTCCCTCCCTCTCCTCTCTTTCTTTGTCTCTGTCTTTCTTTATTTTTTCCATCTCGACGTCCTTGCCGCACGAAATATCGTAGCACGCGGTTGCTGCCGGCACGAAAAGAATTTAAATGGCCCGGCCCACACACGAGATGTGCCCTTCGGCCCGCCAAGGGTTCGGTTCGCTCGACTTTCGTATGAAACCCCGTGTGGTCTCGGCGCACATATATCAAACTACCGTGAATAAATTTCCTGGGCCGCGGAAACTGCTGTCCTACCCCAAACGTATCGTTCGTACATTCCCACCGAACTCGAAAGAAATGGAGTTTTAGCCCCGAACATCTCTTTTTATAACGACACTATCAACTGTGCACCTGTCAAGGAGAACTCTTACAATTGTCTCACGATTCTAGTTGAATCTAGCGTATTCTCGATCGTTATTTAATCCTTTATGTGAGGTAAAAATATCAATGCAGTTGAATGACACGTACCCAATCCTGAGTATTCTTATTATTTGGTCTTCAACCCTGATTGAAAGAAGAGAGAGACATTAATATATTTATAATTTCTAGTATATATATTATAGTATATATATTCTAGTATTATATATTATAATACTTTTCAACCAGCCTAATATATAATATAATAAATTACAAGTATAATATCAAGTATTTTTAGTATTTTTAGTATTTCAAGTTATTTTTGAATATTTTTTGTTCTTTTAATGAGATTTTTAGAGGGTATTCTCTGGGAAAATATTTGTATAACAAATATCGGTGATGATCGATAAAAAAGGATTCAAGACTTGTACATGATAGATAATGCTTATTGTACTGATGAAAAAGCGTTTAATAAACATAAATCGAAAAATCAATCCTTTCAGAATTATAAATGTTTTTCGGTTTTGGTAATGCAAGTTATTTGTGTGCTTCCACTGATGATGTGCGGCACATCTCTCAAACATGTTCTCCCTAAAGGTCTTATTGAAAGGGCACTTAAAAGAAGGCATTTAACAAAAATTTTCAAAGGTGACTTAATATTTACGTGCTTCAAATTCATCATGTATCGCTTTAATACTTGAAAAAATACTTGTTTTCAATTTTATATGACAAATTTGTGAATTATATGAAAAAAGTTGAGAGAGAAGAATGCGTCCGTCTTAAGAACGTAGAAGATCAAAGACCAAAACAACAAGAATATCCAGATATGTGTTTAAGTACTAATACTTTTGCAAATTTCGCCAAAACACCCTTATTATTAGAAACATTCATTTGTTGGTCAGTTAATCTATTATGAGTATCCGAGACAGATTGGAACTTTCCAACACCTGGTGAACGGGAATATCGATTCGGGATAAAGCTAAAGGGATCTCACACTGTGCGTGTGTGTCTGTGTGTGCGCGCGCGCGCGATCAGAAAAGACTGCTACCCCGTTTGTCTCGTCGCGTAGGAACGACAGATCGATTTCGAAAGAGGAGATCCGCGATAGTCCGAAGACACGGACGAAATCGCGATCGGAGAATCGCTCTCTCCCGACGCGGAATCGTAAATAGTTCCGTAATAGCTCCCGCCGGCACGATCAAATCGTGAAGCGGGAGACGGTGCGAGAGAGAATCGAATACTCCGGACGAACACGTCGGGGAGAGAAAGACACGTCGCGGAATGTATTCCGGGTCTCGCCATTCCCGTCGTCCGTACCATTGAAGCCTGGAAGGGCTTTTACCGGTATGTCGGCTGAAATTTCGCGGGAAGCATGCTCGATTTAAGTGCCAGACGTGCGAATGGAGGCGCGCAAATACGCCGGCGTATCTCCATCTGACACGAGATGGACGTGTTTACGCGTGTCAGACCACATGAGCAAGGTGCGCGTTCGCGCAGAAGGAGTTTTCTTTGAGCGCGATCGGCGGGAATATCGTGATCAGCACACACGCACACACGTCAATCGCAGCGCTTGCCCTGTATTTTCCCGTTTCTTCGTCGCGCTCGATGCGATTGTTATCGTTATTTCGACAGCGACAACGATGCTCGATCCGGGTATATTGCACGCATTGTGCACAGATAGGCAGATAGATTACCATCCAATTTACGTCCCCCAAAGTCGCGTCGCCTTGTGAATATAATCAGTGGGATCACGGCATTCAACTGTACGGGCTTGCCAACCGTTCCCGCGCCAGCAATCGTCTGCTCTCTGGAGAGAGACGCGCCATCATTTCTCGGACAGGCTATTATATCTACGCCGCATCTTCCACGACGAGTTTGCGGCTGTGTAAATTGCGCGTTTTCCATTTCCCGTGGCTGGTTATCCTGACAGTACACGTCCAGCTTGACGCCCGTATACGTCGGCCTTCGCCGTGCTCTAATCCGAATTCACGGAGGTCTCCATCGAGTCCTTTAAAGGTTCATCAGTTATGCATGGAAATAACCGGCGGAAAAGTTGATAATTCGTGCTCCTCGCAAATCGAATTCTGACCCGCGCGGTGTATCTGGGCACCCGGACCGACCTCAACTCGGTTGTGCGACAGCACAAACGCTCTCGATGACTCTCGGGGCTGAGCAATAGCGCGGTGGGTGCGGTAATGTATGCGCTTGACGTGGGCCGCGTTGGAGTCGACGCCAGTTTCTCCTGAATCCTGTTTAGCCGGTAATTAATACCGAGCACAGTCTAAGTCCACGATGCGCGATAGGTTTAATTGCGCGCACTTGTCGTTCATTCTCGCGCGCGCGTCATTCCTTTCTCTCCTTCCCTCTCTCTCTCTATCTATCTATCTCTAACTCCCTCTGTCTCTCTTTCTTCCTTTATCTCTCCTTCTCCCTCTGCCTCTTTCGGAATCACGAAATCCCTACGCGGAGACGCTCGTAAAATTCCGCGAATTAACCGCTGTTTACGGCAGGAGTTTTATTTTAATTACCCTTTGATTCTCTAACGAGCTTCCGTTGTTTCTGCGGGACGCCTACACCTACATGACGACGTTGACAATAGTGCACAGCCGTAATTACGGGATCTCGTTTGGCTCGGAAGAATTGCGCGAGGCCGGCGAATTAAGCTTCCGGGAAGACTTTGAGTTTCGGACTACGCGTCCCGGGAGAGAGCCTATGTAAATGCAACAGGGCTGACGACCATAACCGTCCTGCAAACTGTTCCATCCGTCAGATTGTTCTATAAAAAACGCGAGAGAAATGACATCAACGCCAGCCCTTACGACCCAATTCGACACACGCGTCAAAGCAGAGTTCTCAGACCGGCTCTCTAATTAGGCAGGCTCTTTAATCAGCACTTGATTAACTTGCACGGCGGAGAAATGCACACCGTCCGTGCGCGTAAAGCGAAGCCATGGAGTGACGACACGCTGTGTATGGGATGAATATGCGTGAATGAGAACAAGCTCCGCGGGGAAGCTTGCTCGGTCATTCAGTCGCGATATAAACAATGATAAGGAGGAACAGCTAAGTAAGGGTCAAAATGCTGGTCTTGGAGCTAAATCTCAATGTATTTATACGTATTTATGAGATGAAGGAATATTGTAGAAGCAAAAGAAATAGGAAAACATAAAATTAAAAAAAATAAAAGGCAAATAAGATAGGGCGTAATTAGCCACAATAAATGCGAAAAATCAAACTTAAAGCTCTTAATATTTTACTTAAAAATTCAAAATAACACTGAGAGAAATTATCCGACAAAAAATTAACAAACGGATATTTACGATCAAGATACCTATGAATTTTTGTATCCGATTGAATATAAAAATTTATTGGAATTTGTTCGGAAATATCTACTTGTTAATTTCTTATTGGATAATCTCTCTTAGTGGAAAGCTTTATAGAAACGTCTAAAAGGAAAGAACCCGCTTTAGCATTTGTATACATACTTTCATCCAAAAGAAATTATTCTATGTACAAAGTGAATTTTCCTCTAACCCCATGTTCTAAAAGGAATATCTTACAGAAAGCATATTCATCTTTCATTAAAGGGAACCATTTATCGTGCATTTATGAGATATTATTCTAATTGTCCCTCTATATCAAAAGGAATATGTTAATTTGAAACACAATGCCGTCTTACGTGCAATACGAGAGACGCGAAGAACTATTGTTTCGCTGCGTACTGTCGTGTACGATTGGTTGAAACCAAGCGTCACGCTTAGAGTTTCCACCGTCAATTCACTGTCGATGTTTCAATCAAATCGACGTTGAAATCGTCAAATCGACGTCAGTTTGATATCATTTTGATGTTAATCAACGAGTCATTTTTCACTGAGTATATAGATGTCACAAACGTGAAGTCTTAAATAGCTTAGTGGGAAGAGCGGTTGCCTGACAAGCGGAAGAACCTGGGTTTTCCGATCCCAGCCGAGTCTGATGTTTTTCATCTCATATGGCATTAAAGTGGACATCTACAGATATACGCAAGCATCCCGGTCAAAGTTTTCTGATCTTTCTTTCGTGCGGATGCGACAAAATTTATTAAATCTTTTTGAAGAAATATTTTTGAGTTGAAGTATATATAAGAGAAAATTTAGATTAAGAACAAATACATACTGTACATTCAATATGAAATTCCTCTATCTTTAAGAATTGTGTTTAAGATTATTTTTCTCTTGATTTCAAAGCAATCCTCTTGAGGCCATATATAAAAGTAAAATCCTCTAAGATTTAGAGAATTCCACTTCTATTAAAATTATTTTTTTTTCTATTAAAATTATATTTTGTTGAATTTATGATTTTTGTTGAATCGCATATTTCTAATTTTCTCGTTTTAATTGGGGCGATTTCGTGGAACTTTGAGTTTAAGCTTTGCCTAACAGCTTTAAGCTTGGTTTAATATGCAGAATAAGCTTGGAGTAAAAAGTAAGCTGTAAGAATTGGCCACTTATAGTCGATTATTACGAGGGTGGTCTGAAAAGTTTCCGACCTCAACGTGAAGATAGCAGCACTTGTAAATAAAAGCTAGTGAATTTCGTTGTTCATCTGTTGACAGTTACTCACCGAAGTTTCAGCCATTTTGGACTCGCAGTTGTTATGTAACAGTCGTTTGAGTAAGTTGATGTGAGTGTTTTTGTGAAAATGGACAAAATCGAGTATCGAGCTGTCATTAAATATTTGTTTTTGAAAGGCAATACGCCTACGCAAATCAAAGATGAGTTGGATTCTGTGTATGGGGACTCTGCACCATCATTTAC
>NW_022639472.1:1412327-1448179 GCF_010583005.1 Odontomachus brunneus
GTATCTTTGTTAGGTCGGAAACTTTTCAGACCACCCTCGTATAAGAATAAGACTTTTACTTCTTATTCTAAACTTATTCTACATATTGTACACCAAACCTTAGATTTCCAATATCGTTTACAATATATTGACATAAGATTTAACCTCAAGACTAACGTTTTGCCTCTTATTCGCTTGTTTTTCCTTATCATAGTTTATATTGTCATTAAATCTCATTAAAACTACATCCTTCTTTGGTTTGTTCAGTCGCGTATCTCGCGAATATGTCGCAAGAATTTCTTGTGGTTTGACCAATTGAGATATATCTTCCACAACTCGGAGATGTATGTGAAACATCGGCTTGAGCGAAAGTTCAAAGACAGAATGGCGGAAAAGATCGATCGATTAATAATATTGATGTGCGAGAGTTTCGCGAAGAAAACTTTCGCCGTGATGGCAAATTGATACGCGCATCTTAACGAGTCCGCACGATCGACTCTACAATCGGCATTGTGTGATTCTTCGCGATATTGGAATACGCGGAAAGCGCATCATTACTTTCCTGCGCTTTGTTCACTTTCACCCCCCGCTTAGCTATCGAACGGCGAATCCCTTTGGCGTCACTCTGTTGAAATCACCTTGCACGCAATTAAGTCGACGAGAGTTAATAATGAGACGCGACTCTTCGAGCACTCTTTTCCATTTTATTGCCTCGCCAAAGGAGTCCTTTTCTGTTTTACACTTTTAACAATGAGCCGAAGAACGACGGCGAATGAAAAAAACTCGTTGCGATTATCCTCTCGAAGTGCCTGAAGGAAAATGAGTTTGTCCAAAGAAGGATTTTCAAAATGGGCCATTTTTGGTCCACTAATGGAATTCTAACAAGTCCTTGGAATCTGTTCTTGGGAGATTTTTTGTTCTAGGAATAGAAAATAACATTTATATGTCCACACTGCCTCTGGCTAAATTTATGAAAATCGAGATTTATCATTGATTGTTGAGATAGTCATATAAAATGCTTTTTTAAGCTTCGTCCCCTTGTGTGTGATATGTCCTTAAAATAAAGTCAGTTGTACATTTATATATTGAAAGGTGAGTAATAAATGTGAAGAATTTGATTTTGGTTTACATTATATTTATATACACAAGGAGTTTAAAAAAAGTATTCCAAACTTACAGGATAGATAGTAATCATTATAATGAATAAAAAATGTCTATGAAATGGATCGAAAGGTCAACCCTTTCAGAGTTATAAACATTTTTCAATTTTGGTAACGCAAGTTATATCCATAGAAGCACATAAATAACTTGCGTTACTAACATTAAAAAATGTTTAATGTGTGTGTGTTATAAAAGTATATAGAGGTAAACTTATGAAAAATATGTATTTTTGCGAGCGAGAATGTATACACTGATAACTCTGATGATCTCTCCCTGATGTCTTCCTTTTTTCCTCTTACTTCTCAAAGTATCTCAAGCAGAGAATTTGGTAAAGACTAAGAAATATAAATAGTAGGTTTTCCCTTTTAGGTCCCTCTGCATAAAAATTGTGTAAAACATAAAACAAACTTCGCTATGTTTACTACTCACCTCTCAAGACAGAAGTGTGCAATGGATTTTAGTTTAAAGACATGTTAAAGGCACTATGGAAGACATTATACGTTCAAAACATCATAAAGACATATCAATTTTATTTCAAAGATACATCAAGATTATACTTTAAAGATACATCAAGGATATAAAAAGCTTACACAAAACACTTCATACGACTGTTTCGACAATCAATAACAAATCTGGATTTTCATAACTTTCCCCAAACCTGGCGTCAGACAAGTAATTGTTATTTTCTGTTTCTCGAAGATCCCAGAAACAGTTTTCGCTGATTAGCTAAGGTTCCGTCGGTGAGCCAAGAGTGGCCTAGTTTTAACATCGTCCTTCTCGTGAGAGGAAAAAGTTGCTTCATTCGCTTCGGGCCGTGAGCACTGCGGAACGCTCTTTAGACGATAATTACGATACACTGTGTGTACGGTGACGGTAGTGCGCGAGTGGCCATAGGGAAACCCGACGGGAGTCAGCATTGAGAATGGCACGGCATGCGATTCGGAACAATAGCTACTTTCGCCGAGCGAAGCGCGCATTTTTCCCGAGCATAAAAGTCCGCCATCGGCTCGTTATAAGGAACTGCGGATTCTCAGTTAAGTAGGGAAAAGCATTCGCCGTCCCCGGCAATTCCCTCTTTCGTCTACTCGCCGTAATCGCGCTTTTCGTTTTCCTTCGCCTCTCGCGCCGCGTGCTCGACCGAATCCTGGGCTGTTAAGGAATCTTTTTCGCCGCGTTCCTGGAATGAGGATCGTTCCGTTTCATTTTTTTAAGAGGGTACCTCTTTTCTCCACTCCCGAAAAATGCCGTGTGTAATATCCGAGGCGACTCGTTCTCGGCAGATAACTCACTGAATAATTTGACGTTCCCTCGAATAAATCCGGATGAAACTATCTATCGTGACCTGCTCGAGCGGCGATAGAAAAGTCCAAACTCGCCCTCAAACGGCATTTCATCCCCCCGCGCATCTCGTGAAATCCCGCTCTCCGTCTTTCCTCCGTATCAGCATCCGTAATCACGGCTCCTTCACGGTCGACCTGGCCTGCCTTTGACGATCTTCCCTTGAAATCGTGCAAATCGTCGAGACGGTCGATTTGATCGCACGCGAAGGACCCGGGACTACCGCGCGGTGATATTTAATTATGCGATTTACCTTGACTCTTACGATTTATTAGCGATTCACCTTGGCCGCTTCATATTTAGGCAATTGCGCAAACACTCGCTAGTAAATTCCCCGGCATCCATGGGGATTTCCTTTATCGTCTTATCCAGGGCTTTATATGGATGCAATATCGTTCTCGCGATCGACCGAATATCCGCGCGGCAGCGAGATGCATTCCGCGCGCGCGAGCTTCATGTATGGCGTGCCCACACATAGTCGAGCGCGACAGCGACGAAATGCCGATCTTCTTTGATCTCGTTTTCATGAGCGAGCGTACGTCTGCTTTCTTTCTCCATCGTTCTTTCGTCTCGCTTTTGTTTACAACCGCGATGCAGCCGGGGACACTGGTAGAATCTCGGCCGAGCGTAAGTGCGTCCTAGCTGTCGGCAGAAACGACGGGAAAATCAACGCGAGAGTCGGGACGAGCTGCACGCGGAAGTGCGGCTTTGGGATTCGCTCGTTGAACCGTGAGTTTCCGCATGAAGGGGATTCTGCGGCGTGATGAATGACGGTTCGCTTTCGAAGCCCCGACCGAGACATCTCTCGCTCGATCGAGCTTACATTTGTGCGATTCATAGACGAGTCTACCGCGCGGAAGGTAAACGAACAAAATTATTCGTTTCACCTTCTTTGCCTGCTCACAATTCGCAAATAGAGAGGATCGGTTGGTTCCAGAGTCATGTTGACCATGTATTTTCTTCGTGTATTTATCGTAAGAGAAACAGTGGAAACGAAATCGCAGAATGTTCCTTTTGGATTATATCCATATTAATAAATATGGATATAATAAATATGGATTATATCCATATTTTTTTAGCGTGTGGTAACATTGTTTGTATTTTATTATTTTTTATTGTATGTATTTTTAGATTTTGACTGTATGTATATATTTGTAGATTTTGACTGAATTTCGCAAAAATCTACAAATATATACATACAATAAAATACAAACAATGTTACCACACGCTAAAAAAATATAGATATAATCGTGAGATTTTACGGAATTATTACCTGATGTCGAATACGCGTTCTTTACTTCTTACTCCAGCTATTTCCTATGGTAAGACATTGAGTTAGAAGTAGAGATGCCCGATTCTGAATCGATTCGATTCTTTCCCCAAAAACAGGCTTATTCGTGTTGTTTGCACTCTTCGCACTTTTCGTATTTAAAACCAGACAAAAGTATGTATATTGGAATGTTTGGAAGAAGCAAAAGCGAGACAACCAACTCGATTGTTTCTTCCAAGCGTCTGATTAGGCATCCATTTCTTTTTAAAAGCGAAAAGTATGAAACGTGCAAGAAGCATGAACAACCGTTTTTTCCTAAATTTGTTAGGGAAAGAATCGAATCAATTAAGAATCGGGCATCTCTAGTTAGAAGTAAAAAGTTGTCATAAACTACAAAAGTACTAAATCGCATTACTAAGTCGCGTTAAGGCGCCCTTCCGTCAGATTGATTCCAGGATTTTCGGTGGCCATGGATATAAACACTGTTCCCCAAGTCTCATTAAAAAATCGGGATGATAGAAAGTAGAAGAAGACTGATTTAGAAGCTGTGCCAAGTACTGTTTTCGAGCGTCTCGACATTTTGTGTAAATATTCGTCGTGAATGGACAAATGCAAGTGACGTGTTGTTAGTTAGAATGCATAGTTCCTGCAAATGTATAATACGTTTGATATGTTTTGGACCATAAAAACACTTTTCATTCATAAGAAAACGACTGATATCGTCTATATGGAGCGTAAAGTTGACTAATACTTAAAAGCAGGAAATTATAGAGGGACTGTGCTGTGTGAAGATCTCTCCCGAATACCCTGCATTAGATTAGGAGAGATTAGGAACAATAGACCTCTTGAATAGACCGAACACTCTTGCGGGACGGCTGGTGACAAGATTGAGGAGCAGAGATATGTTAAGTCAAATGCTTCCTCTGTCACACAATAATCTAGAAAGGGACGATATAGGAGGTACGAAAAAGAGACAAACACATAATGAAAGAAGAAGAAGATACATTAATTATATAATCACTTCTCCTTTGTTCCCAACTAGACAATTAAGCGTATAACACATAGAAAATGTAAGCAGTAAGACTTGAATAAATAAATCGACCAATCACAATTGATTATTCTTGGACCCTAAAAGGAACCGACTGTCGGTCAATTTGTTCTCTGCTTAAGTGCTCACGTTTTCCTGTGATTCTGGTCTTTGGCAAAGAAAGTATCTTACTCTCTATTGCCCTGTCTTATCAGTGATAACTATCCCTCCTACAGCAATACACAGTCTTCTCTATATGTCTATATTAGCAATTACTAATAAGGATTTTTTATACAGAATTCATACTGAGTTCAATATACGACAATCCGATAGCTAATAGTAGAGCTTGTTTCCTAGAGTTTCCAGCTAGCGGCATTTTTGGCTGCGTTTAGCGGAACAAAGCGATCAGTGAGCAGTCAGTGACTATTAGTCTTTACTGTTAGATTCTTAAATCTAGACTAATTACGTTGACGAATTACTCAACCGTTGTGCAACCGTTATGTTCATTTAACGCACCCTTTGTCATCCAAGAAACTGATTCTTCTATTAGATATCGAGTTGAATCCCGGATATCGACGCGACATAAATCCTACGTTGTCCTAGGTTGCTAGGTAACTTGACTGAGGCAAGATGGTCACGTTGCAGCATGTGCGAATTCCAATTATTACATAACAATGTACGGTTCACAGGAACCATCGTTGATGGCTTAAAAATATACAGGAAGGTCGTTTCCATCATCTTTGTAAAATCAGTCGCAGCAAATAGTTGTTGGAAAAGTTGCAAGTTTGAAATTCTGGTCTCCCTTATCGATGGGTAATGCCTTCTTCTTCCGTATTTATCTATTTTGCGTCGCTCGCGCGTTTCGTATGCGCGACGAAGACACGAACGCCTCCGTCGCGAGAGGAAAGGCTGCACGCGACGCGAATGCGAGCACACGACACGTGGGAAATCATGAGCACTGTCTCGACGCGATGGCGGACGGAGAGACGGTGAGCCGTGTTCGAGAGGAACGATGCTCACGGAGATATCCATCGTTCCAAATGTCAGGGGACCGCGGCGTTTCGGAGCGAATGATGGATCGTGATGAACGACAGCGGAGGTGGTGAGAAGCGCAACTCGCGTGCGACGGGAGCCGTTGAAAGGCGACTCTTTCCTCTCAATGTGGGGAAGAATCGTGGGCGAAATCGGCGAAATCGATTTCCCAGACGCACGTGTTCCAATCCGCGCGGGAAACGCGGGACGTTCGCGAAAGCTGTCGACGGAGGCGGCGCTGCGTCGAACGATGAATGTGTAAGGGGTTAATGCGACCTCCAATTAACCCCGCTTAAACTCTGGGGCATTACGTTGGGAATTTGCAACCCGCGACGCGCGATTAAGCAGGCACCGATCGCGATTATGTTGTCACGGCAAGCGATTTGCCCTTATCGGATCACCGACTGAACCATGGAGAGTGCGTCAAGGGCCATCTACAATGGGATTGGAAGTAAGCACTAAGCTTAAGCAGACAACAAATTGATCAATCATGGTCGATTATTACAGGAATAATTATAAATGTGGTCGATGTGGTCGATCAGTTTGCTTACTGTTTACGTTTTACTACCTACTGCCAATCCCATTGTAAGTGGATCTTTATCGTCGTCTTTGCTGTGGAATAAATAAAGGTAACCGCCGAGAGACAAAGACAGAAGATAGAAAACAGAGAGAGAGAGATTACATAGATATTTTATCTTGCAATAAAAACAATCTCGCGCAAAATCTCGCGGCTCGCTTTAAACCACGGACTGGCGACGATTTATCGCGGATTAGTCGCGCTATAAGGAGCGAGAAAGACGTCCGAGGTAACGGCGAGGGACAAATTATAACGGGAGTTCGAGCGGAGAACGGCCGGCGGCTCTAAGAATCCATCGGGCGGGCGAAGCGTGCGGGGGTTGAAGTGCCGGTGCAGATCGAATTATGCGAGCCAACGACTGGCAGCGCGCCGGTTACGTAACAAAGGAGGCGCACGCATTACTGAAACATCGTTAGCGTCGGATACGGAAACACGTGCGCCCGACAGGAAAGTCGCGCCACGCGTGTGTGTGTGTGTGTGTGTGTGGGCCGAAAGACACGGCGCGCGAGCGGGAATGTTAATTTCAAGTTTGCCACGATACTCACGCCGCTCCTCTCGCGCGAGTTACATTATCGACATTATCGCTGTCTTCCAGAAGGGACGACAACGACGGCGGAAAAACGATAATGCATTTATCGAAGGGCTTCCCGGCGGTGCGCGCCCACCGTTCGGGAAGTAGCGACGTAGCGCGTCCTCGCGCTCACCCACGGCTAAATGGATTTCCGAAGGAGCAATTTATCGTAAAAATGGAATAAACGGCCTTTGTCCCGGCTGTTCGTCCGCGAGCGATAGTCTCATATCAGTCACTCCGTTCTCCGTATTGAAAAATTCTCCGCGCGCGCGAATTTAGGGCGCTCTGGGCGCGCGCGCGTGGAACTCTTGTCCTTTGAGCGCGTCCTTTTCGCTATGCGGAGGTCGTTCTACTGCATCTCCTTGCCGCCGCTCTCTATCTCGGTATAATTGATTACCTTCTATCTCTCTTTTTCTAGTGGCATTTTGTAAATTTTCTGTCCTTCACATGCACAAACGATTCTAACGCCCATGTGTTAGATATTTAGACACTTTAGAATATATAGATGTTAGAAAGTTTAGATCGAAATTTTGACTTTACTTTGGACTTCAATATTAACACCTACCTTGATATTGCGAGGCCTATATAAAACTTTCTTTTATTCTATTTAACCTAATAGCTTTGCCGAGAAGTCTTCTCTGAAACCTACAAGTGGTATTTTGTGCGTTTTCTTCCCTTTGCGCCATTCTATCTCGTTGCAATTGATCCGGTAAATGAGGCGAGACCTCTGTAATTATTGCACCAATTTCTTTCTGAGAGCGTATTTAAGGCCTTCGAAGAAAGACGAAGGTTGTTCAAGTTTCATGCGAAAGAAAGAGAAGCGCTCGTTTCCGCGAGGTTTTCTTAGTCACGTTTTGAAATCTTTTCTCTCTCGTCTTACTTCTCTCCGCGAAATTCAACATTGCAGCCTGCGTTACGTAATCGCGTCGTTGGTGTGCATTTGCGGTTTTGGAGCCATCAATCGATACTTTCCCCGGATAAGTACCACCGCCGAGTTCGCCATCCACTAGAAATACATACATATACCCCAGTCGAGATTTCAGTCCTACTTTTGACCTAAATTTTCTAACATTTATATATTCTAAAGAACCAATGTATTATATATGGTAAATATACGTAGAAACTAAAGTTCTACTTAGCGCTTTTAAGTGACAGAAAACGCACAAAGTGCTACTTTTAGGTTCTAAGAAGGATCTCTCGACAAAGTCAGTAGATTAAGTTAGTAATAGATAACTGAGTCAAAATTTTGATCGTACACACAGAAAAGAAATCATTCTTTGCTAGGAAAAACGGTCGCTCAGATTCCTTTCCTTTTTTGAAGTAAAGGTTGTTTTCAATAAACAATATTTTTTTATAATAGTCTTAAAAAATATATTCACAACATATTTTTTATATGTCATATAATCTTAAAAAGTATACTAGAGTCTACTACGTTAGATGTAGTATTGAGGTCGAAAGTAGTATCAAAATATCGATTCGGCGCGCCGCGCTCAGCTGTCTGATCAGACGCGGGCGTTTCCACTGTCCGACGTTAGCCGCTCGTACTACTTGCACGAGTGGCGAGCTGGCGACAAACGTGACTGACTCTTACGTACTCTTATTCTCGCGTGCTTGAATACTTTCAAGCGCCGAGAAGAAAGGTATCTGCTCGGTGAAGTGAATACTTGAGTGATTTCGCGTTGCAGAATTCTTGTCTCTTCGTCTGGACGTCTTTGCGGCGAGAGTCCGAAATGTTAATCGTGTCCGAGCGGCATTTCGATCGGCGGCTGTTAGCTGTTCATTCGCGGCCGGGCCCCGTTACTACTGACACACAATGGAAGCTTAATAGAAATGGAAATAAAATGCACGGTCTGGCAAAAAACGAGTTCCCCTCGCGGATATTACCTCCGGTGAAATTATACGCGCCGTCGGTTCGCTATGACGTTTCGCAGCGACGTTGAATTATTAAAAATATTATTCCTTGCGCCGGAGCGCGAGGAATTCCTATCGATATAGCCGCTGGTTATTACCGGTCGCGCAAATCCGGCTTTTCGCCGCTGCTGATACCACTGGCGGGCATTAAATTTGACGAATCCTCCGACGCGCCGGCGATATGGATGACAGACAATATACTCGAAAATAAATCCACCTAGCCGGGCGCCGCGTTCTATACGCATATTTTCCGCGGCTGTCCGCCCGTACGTTCCTTCGTTCGTTCGTTCGAACGAAAATAGCGCTCTCACTAGCCGAGCGAAATTGAAAGGCTGCTTTCATAGAAAATATAACGGCTTAACGACTCGGGCGAAGATGAAAGAAGGTACGCGAGGCAATCGCGAATGAATGAATTCAATCGAGTTCCTAAGTACACAGTCCCGCTTCTCAATTACAGTTCCAACTTCGAAAAAAGAAGACGTCAGCCACCGCGTATTACGATGAAACGTAGCGGTATGCGCGGTATGCGCGTTGAGACATGTTTATTTACCGAGATGCACACTCGACTACTGCTACATCGAAAATTCGACAGATCAATAGCCGTCACGTTGCACGTTGGAAGTGTGATAACGTCGATAACATCTGATTATTAATTGCATCGCGTAACGTCCTACGGCCGGATTGATCGACTCGGCCGATTCGACTGACTTTCGGATCCGAAGGTCCGGGTCAAATAGCGAAAGAAGAAGAAGAAGATGGCTCGGCCGCTGCTAAAAGTTCACCCTTGTTTCGCGTGACTAGACGACGACAGTGTCGTTCAGAGTTGCTTATCGCGACGGGTAGCCAACCGCTAATATTTTTGTAATTAATTCGCGGACGCGAAAAGGAGCACTGTCCCGGGTTTATTTGCCAGCGACGGGGGCTCAGTGACCCGGTGGTGACCCGGTTTTCAGGCTTCTGGCACACTCCTCCCGCGACCTTCTCCCACCTACGAGCACCCAGTTCGCTGGCAGCAGACCCAATTCCTGGTTTCCAACCATCTACCCAGCTCTATATTCCCGCGGCCTCTCCCTCCTCCCCGTCACCCTCGCCGACATCTCAGCGCTGTCGTCGTAGTCGTCGTCGTCGTCGTTTCCATCGACACCCGGCTCTATGATGTTACCTGCTTCGATGATTTTTACCGCTCTCTTAAGCCGCGCCAGGCGGCCTTGTGTTCTTGCTTCGCTGCGCGACGTTGCTCAGAGAAATCCGAATCTCGGGAAATTTCATCGAGGAAATTGTCCGAACGTATCTCTACACGATTCCAAATTGTTCGTCAGAAAGAAATCACGACGCAGACGTCGCGCAAACAGCGATGTTTCTAGGTCGAAGCAATCGTCGAGCGCGACACGGTTCCTCACGTCGGGAAGTCTGCGTAGGAGGATCGAATCGTTTTGTTTGAAGACACCCTTCGAATTCTCGACGGGAAAGTCATGAATATTGATCGAGCTCCAATATTCGAAAATCGACTTATCTCATATTAAGGTGAAGTACTGATTCTCGTACTTAATCCGGGACATTCTTATTGTCTTTTAATAAGAATATAAAACTTTAACATAAAATATATAGGATGAGTCAATATCACCTGGAATAGTTATTATCACCTTAAATATTTAATGTACAAAATATTATTACTTTCAAATACAAGAATAGTTTTTTCAGTGTATATCGAGAATCAACGTTCGTTTGTTAGGCGGAAACCAGATGTTATTTGTGATGTAGATTCCACCAACTGCTCTTGAATTGCTGCTCACGAAAGAGGGCTGCTTCTTTGCCATTGTCTCAATTATCGAAATAAGAAAAGCAAGAAATAGAGGCGATCTTCAGATTTTCGAATCTATTCTTCCTAAAAGAAAGCGTAAGCACTATAAAAAGCATTTTTCTAAGCGAAATAGCTTCGAAAATTTGAAGATCCGTTTCTTGCTTTAAAGATACTCGAGGCGGCGATGATTATATATATATATATATATATATATATATATATATATATATATATATATACATACATATATATATATATATAGACTCTTTCTGTATATTTTCTGTTAAAAGTCTAAATATTCGTATTTAAATACCAAAGCGATAAGAATGTCCGCAGAATGAAGCGTGCGTCCGCATCCAAGAACCGCTATTTTCACCTTAATTGTGAAATAATTCGCGAGAGATATTTCGACAAAATCGCGCGTCTCAATTCGCCCTATTTCGTTCACGAGTGGTACTCTGTTGTCGGACACTCGAGAGAGTCCACTGAAAGATCGATGAGTGTCTCGAGGATACTGCAAAGTCCGAAGGATTTCTAGAGATTTTTCCAAGATAATTGAGACGGTGGCAAAGACGCGGCCCTCTTTCGTAAGGAGCAGTTCAAGAGTAGTTGGCGGAACCTGCATTACGAATAACTGGTCTGGTTTCCTAACGAACGAATGTTTATTCTCGGTATGCACTGAGAAAATTATTCTTGTGTTTGGAATTAAACATATTTGGAACATTTAATATGGTTGGCACTGCTATATTTTTTACTTTTACGCACAAACTGAAATTAAATTTTTTCGTTGCAACTACCAAACATTTGATTGATCCCATTTCAACCAAATTTCTGGTTGAAATGGAGGTCTGGTGTACTAAATTTTCATTTCTAAAAAGATCCTTCTTTTATTGCATTGAAAAAAAGATTGATAAGTATGACTAAATATATTTAATTACAGAATTTAAATAAATATTTGATAATTGATATTTGATAAAAAATGACACAATAATAATCAAATATAGTAGATTTGATGAATGAATCATTTTTAATCACAATCAAATGGACTGAAAATTTTACTAATAGTTATCAAATATTTAACATCTGTTACCAAACATTTGACTACTATCAGATATTTAGTGTATAAATGATATGAAATTATTCAATTCCGTTTTATAAATGAAAATATTTTATAACTATTAATATATATCTTGTTAAGAGTCAATGAAATATTTGGTGACTATTAATCTACATGTTGTTATATATTGATTATTATTATATACAGGATGTTGAAAAAAAAGGATCACATATTTTGATAGCAGGTAGTATTGATAAAAACAAGAAGAAAAGGTCTAATTAACATGGATCCTAAGACTAATATCTTCTAAGATACAAGCTATTTTGTTATTTGAGCTCTTTGTCATTTTCTTATTAGTCGTGTCATCTTTAAAATGTAATGAACAAAGGAGTAGGGGAGAGTGGAGTACAATGGGGATATCTTTTTTCTAGGTGCCTTAAAAAATAAAAAATTAACAAAGAGAGATAAAGGAACAATTTTTATTTTAATATGAAATGTAATCATTTATCTTCCATAAAAAAACTGAAGTAAAGAAACTGAATGTATGATAACAAAATAAAAACTCTTTTTTTACAAAAAACACAAAATTTTAATGCTGACTCAGCATTAGAGGAGGTGCTCTATGTGATTGCCATTCACTCTCACGCATGTTTCAGCCCTACGTCTTAGAGAATCACGCACTCTTTCAAATACACCTGGCTGATCAGATATCCCCATTGTACCCCACTCTCCTCTACTCCTTTGTTCATTACATTCTAAAGATGACACGACTAATAAGAAAATGACAAAGAGCTCAAATAACAAAATAGCTTGTATCTTAGAAGATATTAGTCTTAGGACCCATGTTAATTAGAACTTTTCTTCTTGTTTTGATCAATACTACCTGCTATCAAAATATGTGAGCCTTTTTTTTCAACACCCTGTATATAGGGGAGACCGAGGCTAGATGTTCTATATTTTAGAATTTCCAAGTTACAACTTCTCAGGCAACTAATTGTTATGACTGACTGTATTATGTTAACATGACAACCTTCTTCTATATATTAATGACCACCACGACCTTGTTAACCATATATTTTGCTTCGTAATAAGCAAAATACGAACATGTAGCAACATAGCCATTTTGCATTGGTACCAAGTTTAGTTGCCCATTAACGCAAAGAAACCACATATAAAATATGTATCTTGATTAGTACTTCTAGAGTCTCCGCGAGAAGTCTCCACAACTCTTCTGCTGGCCCTTAATCAAAGGCCAACTTTATCTCCTCCGTTCATATACTCGATTTCAATCATTTTATGAATGAAAATTGAATTTATTAGCAGGAATAGAGTATATCATACATTTGCATGAAATTTCATTCTAGCTAGTAATATATCGCTTAATTATATTCAGTCTAATTATATTCAGTCAAGATGGAGGATATTGTACATCATAGAAAATTTCTAGATATTCAAAAATTTACTTTGTTATTACCAAATCAGTTTCTCTCTATTTCTTAACTGTAATATTATTTCGATTTTAATGAAACTCGGGGAAAATATTTATGTTCCAAAAGGACTGGTTAATCTAGCAACAACTATCAAATTTTGGTATTTGCTACGAAATCTTTTTTTCAGTGTAGAGAGAAACTATTTCCGATGTGATTTGTTTTTACATCTCACGCGATCTCGACCCGAAGAAATCTCGATGCGACCCCGCGGACGTCGCGTCACCGACATTTTTTCTTATCTTCTTCGAGTCGCAAAATACTCGCTTTTTCTCTCCGAGGCCAGAGTTGATTAAAGTATTATGCTAAGCGCCATTGTGCGGTGCATAATGATTCCCCCGCTATTGAATTTTCCATACACATTCCCACGAGCATTGGTAACGGAAACCAGAGCTTTCAATAACGAATGCTAATTGTGTACGTTATCGAGAGTCGCCAACGCATGTGGGGGATTCTATTCGGGGAAAGTATGCGGGTTACGGTATAAAATGTTTCACTCGCGGCGAAATTAATACCGGCACGCTCGATACCTCCACACCCGCGAAATGGCAGTTCCGTCACGTACGAGCATTCTTTTTCCCGCCGTTACACTCCGACTGCAACTAATTGACACGTAATACAATTATCGTGACGGCTATTTAGCATCCCGAAACTCCACTTCGGGCGAACCCGATGAAAACGTTCGTTGCGAAAACAGTTGGAATTATTTTTTTTTTCTGTATATATATTACCCAGATTTCATATGTACACGCACATATGTGTGCTCACCATGCATGCATGGCAATCGCGCTTTCAAACGTTCGCCTGATTTATCAGTTTGATCGACCGGTTGTGTACCATTTTTTTGTAAAATAATACAAAAGGTAACGAGCGAAGTAAACAATTGCTAACGTGGATGTTGAATCGCGACGGACACACAGCGGCCAATTCGATGCCCGTCGATCGACGGACGGACGGACAGACAGACAGACAGACAGACAGACAGACCGACGACGCATCTCGTTTCTGGCAAAAGTTTTGCTGATTTTATTGCCTTTTCTCCATCTCCCTCCTCTTTGCAACCGGGAGGTCAAACGGGGATGCCATTTTTTTCATGGCGAGGCGGGCAATGTTCAGCCTCGCTAATGGAATATATTTCGACGTATGTCCGCCTAACAACCCCACGTTGCGTTGGCCACTAACAAGTCTCTCTTTCCTCTCTCATGTGCACACGTAACGCGATACTCCGTTCAGCTTTCGCAGAGACCACCGCGGTATCCTGACGCTGTTGTTTTCGCAAGAACGACGCGTTGTTCGCGTTAATCGACCCGAATATCTCTGTTCTTTTAGATCCGTGGAATTGTTTGAACTTTCGAGACGATTTTCGTGACCTCCACGTCTACTTTCTTCCTCATCCGCTGACTATCTGCGACTATCGCGGCGCATAGTCTCCAAACTATTAACTTCATAAGACTTCTGAGAGGCGCTCCCTAATCGCTGAAAAGTTTTCATTGAAACCAATGTCTCATTGTTGTAATTACAATAATATAGATGTGAGATGATAGCGTATAGAAACAATACACATATACAGGGTGTCCCATAGCAACCGCTAGATATTGTAACGGCAGATAGTAAAAGTCAAAAGTTTCCGAGGCGGAAAGTCCTTTGTCACTTTTTAATACGAGCAATAGTTAACGAGTTATTAATTAATTCAGTTTAATGCTCAGCGCGCTCTAACTGGTAATTAGCTGGGCACTAGCTTCGCCATTTTGATTTATGATGGGAACTCACTAACCAAAGTATCAAAGCTGGTCCAAGAGTTCGCATTATTTTGACGCGCAGTACTGCTTGTGTGATCCACCAATTAGAGCGCGCTAAGCATCGAACTTAAATAATTAACAAGTCGTTAACTATTGTTCGTACTAAAAAAATGAAAGAACTTTTCGGTTTAACTTCTACTATCTACCATTTTAATATTTGGTAGTTAGTGGGACAGTTTGTATACAGAGAGGATTAGTTTTAATAAGAACTTTTTAGAAATTAGGGAGGGTTTCACAATCCAAGTCGAAAATTTAGTCTTACTTTCGTCCTGAACTTTTTAACACTTGTGTATTCTGAAGGATCAATATATATTTAATACACATGAAAACTAAAGTCTCATTTAGCGTCTCTAAAGAGCATAAAACGCACGAAAAGCTAGTTGTAGGTTTCAAAGAAGATTTTTCACAAAAAATCGTAATTTATATTTTTTAAAGAGAGTTCTTTCTCTCGGCAAAAGCAGGTTAAATAGGATCAAGAAAGTGATTGATATAGGTTTCAGAGTATCAAAGTAGTCATGAAATGGAATACTGAGGTAGAATAAAAATTTCTACTCGAGGAATCTTATAAAGTTGACGGTCCTGAGGTTAAGCGCAACGACTGTCACTCACGTGGCTCGATGGGCGAATTGAAGAGAGAAGGAAGGGAAGAGAGTAGCCCTAAAAAATTGTCTCGAAAGTCCAAATAATTTCAAGCCCTGTTCTAGATCGGCAAATATCGTAGCGGCAAATAACGCTGACGCATGGGTCGCGTGTTCTACGCGTCAGGGCGATGTGTTTGAATTCGTTGTTTCAGCGCGATTTAAACTGTGCAATTTCGAAAAAAACAGATTCGACGAGGACATTTCAATCGAGTTGCCCGCCTCCGCGTCGTCTCAGGCCCTTCGTCCATGCGGATTCCCACCGCGGAATTCGGTCGTCGATCAGGAAATTCCTCGTCGACCTCGAGGCCGCGGCTTTGTCTCGCGTTAAAAGCCACTCAGCAAACGTTCATTTACTTTGGCTTCTCTCGATCCGGGACTCACGCGTGCTTTTCCAAAACACGCCGCGCACAAGCGGACGTGACGTATACGTGTGCCTGCGGATTTGCACACGTATACGTGCGACAAGAGCGCGGATCGAGGCCGGATAACAACGATAAGAGCGTAGGGGACAATCGGCGGCCTGGGGCTGTTTTCCGATATTTTCTAGCTGCTGTTTCGTTCGTAATCACAAGCGAGGACTTACTCGCGAAATCGAGATAAAGGCTACGGAAAAAGCACGTATCCTCTGTACGGGACGATATGCGCCGCGTTGACGTTGTTTCGCGACTCTTTGATGGCTTCGTGTCAACTCGAACTGTTCGCACGACGGAAGCTCCACTCGTTACGAAAATTCGCGAGCGATCGTACGAATGTGTTTTCATCGTTCCCCAATTGAAATCTCGATGTGTGTCATGTGTCCTCTTTATCGATCTCCCGCGGTGCGACTGCATTGTCGTACGAGACGATAAACATCTCCCTTTCCATACACGCGCGCATCTACTGAGAGAAAAAACGGTTGACTAAAATTATAGTTACTTTTGGTCCTAATTGTAGTTTTTGGTTGTTCTGACACGAAAATAGTAATAGCAATATGCATATAAGATTATTATTACTAACATTATAGTAAAAGAGTATAGCTACGAGTGGCCTAGATTCATGGCTAAAAAGTTTTGAAATTATTTTTCGCTTAAATTTATAATGCCAATTTTACCTCGTCCGCCGATATGTTCGGTTTCAATCATTGTATGAATGAAAATTGCCAGATTTATACCAGAAATGGTATATCATACACCTGCAATTTCATTCTAGTTAGTAACATGTCGTTTAATTTCATTCAGTCACAATAGAAAGTATTGATAGAACATTTCGAGGGGCTCGGAAATTTACTTTATTATTACCAAATAAATATTTTCCTATTTTTTTAACTGTAATATTGTTTCGATTTTAATTAAATTTATGGAAAAGTATTTATGTTCTGAAAGGATCATTTTACGATTTTGTACTAGCTATTCTTCTAGATAAATACTAGAAAGATAAATATTAAAAAAAGCACATGAACAATATATCCCTGGGGTCAGTCTCTTCTTTAGTTACAAATACCACAATTTTTTTTAGTGTATACATATGTGTATATATGTATACTCTCTCTCTTTCTCTCTCTTTCTCTCTCTCTCTCTCTCTCTCTCTCTCGGCAGACATTAATTTCTACGCTTAATTATGGCGATAATTGCTACGTATTCCGGCTACGTTGATTTAATTACCCAGGGCGCCGTCATGATAGGCACTTTGTAAAATTACTTCTCCTCACCTAGAGGTGAATGCATTTCTCAAAGTGACGCCCCACGTGTCGTGTTGTAACCGCCAAAGCGCAGCAATAATTTCGCGTTACTTATGTAATGCGATTACGACGCTGCGCGGGGTGAAAAGCGTTCAGTTACGCGCTCTTGTAAATTTGGCTTTGGCGGCGTAATTAATGCGACGGCAATAATATACGCGTGCGCGCGCGATACGCTGCACCGCTGCGTTATGCCCGACGATGTTCCGCGAAACGACTAGTAAATGCGCGTTTGTATGGATTCTCGCGGATTATTATACAAAGTGCCCGCGCACTGTAATGTATAACGTTCGCTCTTAAGGCGTATTAATTGCCATCATAGGAGGATGTCTCATATATTAGTACAGATTACTTGTAATACACGAACGCGCTCGTAATATCAGAATAGCGTTGCTCATTCGCGATTTTTTCAACGAGACCAGCGCGATTCAAAGAGAAAGCAGAAGGGAGAAAGAGGCAGATCTTGTAATACGCGCGCACAACACACACGGCTACCTCGTCCCTCGTATCGAATCGTCTTACTCCGCTTTTCATTCGACACGCGTTATTGTCTTCCCCGAGGAGAAAAGAAGGAAAAGCGCGACAACTGGTAATTTAAGGCGACTGCACGATGGATGCCGGGCATTTTACTTCCGTCAGCGGGATTGGAATCCGGTTTTCCTCCCGTGTCATTCAATCGTAACTGGGAGACGCGTCTTACTCGCTGAGAGACACGATCGTCTCGGCGCGTCTCTCACGGGGGAAAGAAAAGGACCTTACCGATTCTCGTTCCGATCGATCGTTGTTTCGGCGTGACATCTTTGGCACATGTGCGGGCCAACAACGAGTATCGAACGCGAGAAGACACTCGAACAGGAGACGTCGCGATTCAGATTCACCATTCAGAGAGCAGAATTTCGAATTTCGCGACGCAGGTCAAAAGGGCAGACGCACGGCAGTGTGAGAATCTAAATAAAATCTGAGCAAAATCAAATTTTGTATGCTGGGTGATCTTTACTTAATATATTGATACATCTTTACCGAGGTTGTATCCCAAGACGTCCTTTTTGAGGAAATTTTACTCGATACTCGATATAGTATATGTAACATGAAATATACACTGAAAAAAGCAGTTGGACCAATGGATTTGTGTCAAGAAACATCCGATGAGAAATATCGGTTCATAATTTTTTGAATTATATTGATTTCGGTTTATCTGATGAAATATCATTATGATCCGATTAAGTATCCGATTAAATTTAATCGGATATAAAAATTGATCGGAATTTAATCGGAAATATACGTTTGTTAATTTTTTATCGGGTAATTTCTCTCAGTGAAGCAATTACAAGTTCACTCAATGCTTGTTAAAAAGGAGGAACTCTTTAGATAAAAATAAAAAATTAAAATAGGGTATTATAAGAGTTCAAACACAGATGTTTTAGTGTGATAAAAAGACTAATGTATTATTAAACCTTTTATCACGCTAAATCTGTGTTTGAACTCTTATATTGCCCTATTTTAATTTCTCACTCAATGATATAGAATTTTTATTGGAACCTGATATATAACTAATAAACTAGCTCTAATTGAAGTCTGAGGCAAATTTTAACTTAAAACATGATTCAGAATATTGACCAGGAATATCATAAAATCCTACGTGGCGTTATAATTGCGTCCCGCATAACGACTTGTTATCGAGTTTCTTTTTATATAAACTTTCCGCCGATAGGCAGACGCGATAATTGAAACGTATTGTCTCAAGTTTGGCGGGGCGATTTGCCTTAAGTACCCTCTCCCGTCCGACAGTGTCCTCCGCGCTTCGGCGGATTATTCACTGCGTTCAACGTTAATAGCCGTCAGCGCGCTTCACGAGTTACATTCAGTGTATCCAGACGGATCTCCTCGCACGTCGCGGCGTTATCAAACTCGTCGAGCTTCATGGCGATAAACATTTTTTCTCGAGCATTCTGAGAAATTCACCTCGGCCATCTTCGTCGTACCTTCGCGGCGGGAAGCTTCGACTTTTACAATAGCCGCTCGACGCTCATCCGCCTCAAGCTCTTGTGCTCGTTTCCTCCCGCTTAAATTGAAAATATTTCCAACTCGTTTTGCAGTCATTCCGCGCCGCGCGACGCATCTTTAGCACTGAGAGAAATTGGGAAAAAATTAACAAAATTAACATTTCCGATCGAAATATCGATGAATTTTTTGTATCCAATCAGGAAACATCCGATGAGGAATATCGGTTCATAATTTTTTGATCGGTTTATTAGATCAAATCTCAAATGATATTATGGTCGGAAATATTCGATTAAATTTAATCGGATCTGATCGCGGATGTAAAAAATTGATCGGAAATATCTATTTGTTACTTTTTTTATCGGATAATTTCTCTCAGTGAGCGATCTCTTGATTCAATTTAATCTAGTGCGGCTTAATTCGATTTAGTTGAATTTGATTCAGTCACACTGCAAGACGCGACGCGCAAATCATCGGAGCTCTCTCGGCTCGTTACGGTCTTGTTGGATTAATCATAGAGCTCAGAGAGAATATCCATGCTTTTGTCGCGTTATGAACGACGCATCAATATTATTGCCACGGCATTATGAATATTTAAATCGTCGCGCGACGTTATTGTAGCGCGACATTGCGAGTTTAACCTGAAATTAATTAATTGTACTGGACACACGCGCGCTCGTCAAATAGACATTGTGCACATATAACATTGGACATTCGCGGGAGAGAGGGGACTGCGAGATAAACGAGTCCAGGTGGCCGTGTCCCGCGATCGGAGCTTCCGCGCGCGCGGAACGACACAAGTGCCGATAATCCTCTTAGCGTTAGCGTTCGGTTCGCGAATCGCGGCCCGAAAGAAGGCCAGGTAAATTCGTTTCCCCGCGCGGTGGCCCGGCGCGATCCTCATTTCCTGGCTGGGGCCGCCTCGGCGACGTCTCTCGCGAGCGGCGGCTGGTCCTCTGTCGCCAGCGACTCCGTACCGTTCACCGGATATCGGCGTAGTGCGGGGGAATTAAGGTGCCGTAATCCCCAATGATCGCGAACCGGAGCCCGGGATCCCGGGAACGAGAGCCTCCGTAATCCCGCGGCGCCGGCTAATCCCGGGGACGCGCGCGTCCCGGGGCTACGCGAAGCGCTCGCGAAAGCTCACGAAATTTCATTCTCGCCCTCCGCCGCCAACTACCATGCGACCGGGGACGACGTGATCCAGGCGCGGACACACGGCTCGCTCGATATTCCGATATTAGAATGTATCCTGGCGGTCTTTACAGAATAAATGGCCGCGAATGTTTCGCGCGCACGCGTGCGAGTCATCATCCCTAGGAATAAAAAAACGAACGGGAAAATCTAGCGAGGCGATTGCCGAATCAAATCTGTAATCGGGCGAAATCGCCGTGGCCTAATTTCCTCGTCGTAACGCGCGCTCGAATGAGGGAAACCTTATTTCGATTCCATCGGTCCGCTCTGCCGCGCTTTCGCTCTTCTTCCTTCTCTCCGTGACTCTTCCTCCCTCTCTCTCTCTCTTTCTTTTTCTCTCTCTATCTCATTTCTCCTTTTCACTCCCTCTCCCGCTTTCTATCTCTCTTCTCGGTCCCTCTTTTTGTTGTATTTTTAGACCACTCGTTAGGATGCCTCTGGCGGGTCGCGTGAATCCCGGAGTATTATGCGAGCGCGCAGAAAACTCTGGCATTGAATTCGCAGTGAGCTTTGAAAATGTGGCTTTGAGCCGGATTTCTCATTCAGCCGGCACGTCTACTGAAAGATCCTGAGTATCACGTAACGGCCTCTACTCGATGACAATCTCCCCCTCTCTCCCTCTCTCTCTTTCTCTTCTCTCTTTCTCTCTCCCTGACTCACTTTCGGAGCTTGCTGTTGGCTTCCTTTGATAGTTGCGTCGCAGTCGACGAAATTACAAGGCAGAGTGCATTTTCAGGATGTAAATGTTCTCTCGGGAAGCCCGAGGAAAAAAAGAGGTGGCTACGACAGAAATGTTCACGTGGACGAATGGGATGGCAGTGGAGAGGCTATCTCGTTTGTAATCACTTTAGCTGTAATGCAAACATAAGGATTGTCGCGAGGAGAATAGATTAAAAAGAAAGAAAATGAGAGAGAAATTACGTCGCATATTATTAAATTAATAAACTCGGAGCTCTAGACTTTGTTAACTGTTATAATGGTCTGAGGGAGATACACGGATAATTGTATGTGTAATTTCGAATGAAAAATATGAAAAAATATAGAAAATGAAAAATACGTTAGTATCTCGAAGTTGTTGGAATATTTATGTGAGACAGTCGTGTTTGTCCGATCTAAGTGGAATCATTTACAATTGTTTTTGTTGTATATTTTGTATGCACAACTATCAAATACAGTAACTTCATATTAATTTAGCAATATAATATAATA
This sequence comes from Odontomachus brunneus, assembly GCF_010583005.1. NCBI lineage: Eukaryota > Metazoa > Arthropoda > Insecta > Hymenoptera > Formicidae > Odontomachus > Odontomachus brunneus. The sequence continues at coordinate 1,434,097 of NW_022639472.1, forward strand.
TAGTATAATCGAATCGCCTTAGAACGTAAAGTCGAGAGTACACAAGAAACGCAAGCAGTAAGACTTGAGACAAGTTTAGGTAACCGAAAAAATAGAAGATTTTTTACAAAGAGATGAGTAAATAAATGAGTAAATATATCAATATAGGATTTTGGCTATATTATTTATCATTGTTTTGAATATAAGAAAATTACTTAAGCAAATTCCGTCAAAGAATCTCATCGTACTATTTAAATTATTTTAAGGCATTTTTTATTTTTTATATTGACGCTTTTTTTCGCTTCATACATAAAGTTCTGTTCGCGATTTTGGTCCTGTAGCGGTCCACCATTCTTTCTCAGACCCATTTACCCGATGCTTTACGAACATACTCGTATTTTATTGTTGAACAAAAACTGGTGAGTCCTACGAACAATATCTTTGTACTCACGTTTATAATATATTCTTATAACTTTCAAGAAACCTGGCAATGCCATATTTACTAGCAAATATTGGAAATAACTCAACAGTCCATATGCCATGAATATCAATAGATAATACATAGGGTGTTTTAGAACAACCTACGAAGTTCTTGTGGAGTACGGATTGAGATGAATAAAATCCTATACCATTTTGTAATACTCGAAATAATTCAAGATATTATAATATCATTATATATTGATATTAGTATTAATATATCTATTATCAAGTATTTGATGATTACTATAGGATATTTGGTAAGTGCTATAAAATCATTTAATTCTGCTTGAAATATTTGATAACTACTTATACTTGTTAAAGTAACAAAATATAACTACTTATACTTGTTAAAGTAACAAATAACTTGTTAAAGTAACAAAATATTAATAGTTACCAAATATTTCGTCAAGTAGAATGAAATTATTTCATAACAATTACCAAATGTCGTATAGTGGTTATCAAATATTTAGTAACAGATGTTAAATATTTAGTAGCTTTTACTAAAAAAAATCTTAGTTCGTTTGATTGTGATTAAAAGTCCTTTGTACATCAAAATTATATACTTGGTTATTAATGTCATATTTAACATTAATTACAGAATTTTTACTTAAATTCTGTAACTAAATACATTTAGTAATAATTATCACTCCTTTTTTCCGTGCATCCCGTGTATACTTACATCCTCTATTCTATGCTGAAAGTTGAAATCTTCGTACTTAGAGACCAAAATACAGTGACAACATCCGGGATTACCAGATACATGTCCGGACATTGGTACTTTTGCTTTGCGCATCGCGATTTTTCTATGCGACTATCGCCTCGATTTCCCTCGCGTCGCTCGTGTATGCACGTCATCTCGCTCACATGATAAAGGATGGACGTCGCCGTGGACGATATGCACAGGACCTCGTCCTCCTGACACACACAGGATTTCCAAGCTGTGTAATCCTTCCATTCGAGAGGGCGTAAAAAACTGTCCTATGATCGTCGACCGGATGAAGCGCGCGACCTCGATTCGTCGCGAATCTCCTCGCCGGGGGAAATCTCTTTCTCTTATTATCCGATATCCTTAATCCCCGTTGATCCCGGCTGATTAATCGAGATGAAAGATTTCAAGCGCGGTCGCGTCAACAAGAGCGCACTCGCCGTTTTGCATCTCGCAAAATCATCGCCGATTCCCCGACGACGAAATTCCGACTTCGATCTCATCGGCTATCAGGTGCCGCGAGACACCGTCTCAATGGGAGGCAAATGCCGATAAAGATGCAGATTTATTCATCCTGCAGAGCGAGCGGCAATGACATTTACAACGGGCTTCCTTCCGCGTCGCCGGCTTGTTTTAATCGCGGACGAACCAGTTTCTTTGTGACGAACGATTAAAACAGGTGGCACAGTCCGGCGTTGCTTCATTTGGACCGCTTCAGCTCCCGCCTCTCTTTCCTGTATTTCTCTTTCTCGTTCCTCTCTACGGTATGCCAGTCGCGCGACACTCCCAGCTGGAAAGTCTCTTTGTCTCCGTTACTGTGATCATCTGGTAGATGCGCCGCGGAATTCTCACCTCGCTCATTCGCACCTTTCGCCAGCGAGCAGCTAGTCTATTTATTCGGCGCAACTTGCTTCCTGACATGCGAATTCTCGATTGTTGCTCAGACAAGGAGTCTTTTTTTTAACGACTGACAGTCGGCGCCAATCCTGTTTCTGTCTACACAATTGGAGTCGTTTGTGTTTATTCGGTCGCAGAACGATTCGCGCATTTTCAATAAAGTTGCAGTTGTCACAATTGAGAACAATCGTGGCACTCGAAGGAACGCCACACTTGAAGCATTACTGACGAAATACTGACCTTTTCTCCTGCAAAATTTACACCCTACTGGTTGCACGAAATTATTTTTACACATCGAAAGTATTACATGCGATAATACATGCGATAATAAATTGGAGCATCACTCAACCAATACATGTGACGAAAACGATATAAAGTTTTAAGACTGACATCTCAAGCTGTCAGTTAGCGTAAATATTTACTCGATACGAAAGTTCTGCGGCCCGCACGTGTGTTTACTCTGCTAAGAAGAATTTCAAGGAACATTTCTATATCTTCACAAGCAAATGTAGAAACTCCAGAATATACGAGAAGTTTGCAGAAAGATTTCTATATATGCGTGGTTAGCATGATGAAACAAAGCAGCATGCATTTATATAAGATCTATGTGTGCACACGATGTTATGGATGTCCGTACATTCCCTAGATCGAGAATTACAGAATTTCTGGTTTTATGCGAACACGATTAAAATCGTTATAATTAACCTTTATAATCCTATCATTATAATCGGAATTATACGATTTTCTATTCTTTTCTACTTATACGATTTTCAATCTCATGTGAAATATCATGTGTAAAGTTAAAAAGGATTGTATAATCCTTCATCTAGTAAATGTTCGAGCATCTATGACGCAGTATATACAAGAAACACGAAAAGGACAGTAGGATCGTGTTAGTGACGATCACTTCTATGTTATCGACATTCTTGGAGTTCTCCACCCAATTCAACATCTATTTAACACACTGCATTCACAGTACATATTATCTTGCTTTATAAAATTCAGGGTTTTCATTCTCTCTCAGAGCTAACTGTCTCTCAAGAGCGAGAGAATAATATCGAGACTTTATATTCTTGATCTGTTCACCATAAGTTTCGAATCGATATATCAGCTGGAATATTTAAAGTGAAAGGTGCGGAATGTTTATAGATACGTTTGGCTGCTTCCCTTCTTTTTCCAAATTTATTGTCACACCCTGTACTGCCACTGTAGCTCCATCATAATTGATTAATACGTATGCACATTAGCATGCACATCAGCGGTGGCTTTGTAGCTGTCGATTGTTTCGAGGAAGCAGCTTCGTCAGAATAATCAACAGTCATGACGCATATGTACACACATTTCGCATAATTGAGAAATTCGTTTGTAATTAGGTCTGGTAAATGTTAAGGCTGTTATGCCGGCCGGTGTACAAGGTACCACCCGCCACGTTTTATCAAAGTGACAGAGGGAAGAGGGAATTATTTCCGATCTCGTAATGGTAATAATAAATTGCAGCATTATTTTCTCTTTTCCTTTCCGAACAATTAGAGTCGCTTATGTATGCTTGATCGCGAAATGGTTTGCACATTTTTTGAATGGGTGAAATCACAGCGCTTCAAATTATCACAACTAAAAGCCTCTGTTCATGCACATTTAATGCACTGTCGTATTATCTCATTTTATAAAATATATAAAAATCCAAAATAATTTCGCATTCAAATGTATAAATTCTTCCTCCCAAATTTGCTGTCGCAGCCTGTATTGTCACTTCAGCTCCTGTCATAATCCATTATTGCGTGTGTACATTGACATGTACATCAGCAGTGGCTCCATAATTGTTAATTGTTTCGAGGAAGCGACTTTGCTGGAATAATTCACAGTCGTGATGCACGAATACGTGTATATGTTCCGCGTAATCGAGAAATTCGTTTATAATTAGGTCTGGTAAATGTTAAGGCCCTGTAGTATACAAGGTATACGACACAATTTATCAAAGTCCCGCGGGATAGAGGGAATCAGTTTCAATATCAATGATAATAAATAACAAAATTATTTCCAATCTCTTTTCCTATCTGAACAATCGCAGTCGCTTATGTATGTTCGGTCGCAAAACGGTTTGCACGCTTTTGAACGGATAAAATTGCAGCATTTCAAATTATCGCAACTGACAGCCTCTGCTGATGCGCATTTAATACACTGTCGCGTTATCTTATTTCACAAAATATATAAAAATCCAAAACAATTTTGCTTTGAAATGTATAAATTCTTTCTTCCAAATTTGCTATCGCAGCCTGTATCGCCTATACTTCAGCTCCTGTCATAATCGATCACTGCGTATGTATATCTAGAAGGGAGAGTTCGACATGTACATCAGCAGTGGCTTCATAACTGTTGATTGTTTCGAGGAAGCGATTCTGCCGAAATAATCCACAGTCATGATGCACGAGTACGTGCACGATTCCACTTTCAGTCTTACTATTCTATTCAACATTTATTTTGATACTCTGAAACCTACCATCAACTTTTTCTTATTTTCATTAACGTACCTTACCTGAATCGAAATTTTGATTCTACTTTCAGTCTTACTATTCTATCCAACACCTATTTTGATACTCTGAAATTTACAATAACCTCTTTCGATTCTAATTAACCTACCCCATCCGAATCTAAATTTTGATTCTACTTTCAGTCTTACTATTCTATCAAACACCTATTTTGATATTCTGAAATCAACTCTTTTGATTCTATTTAACTTACCTGAGTTAAAATTATCATCCTACTTTCAGTCTCATTATTCCATTCTAACACCTATTTTAATATTCTGAACTCAATAATACAATCTATTTTGATACTAAAGAAATTGAAAAGGAAATTTCGGACATCATCAGAATCAAAGTAGAAGTAAATTATATCATTAGAAATTCGTTTAGAATTGATTCTAACAAATGTTAAGACTATCATGGCGAATGGTGTACAAAATATCCGCCATAATTTATCAAAGTTACGCGGGGGAGAGGGAATCAGTTTCAATTGCGCAATGATAATAAATTGTAGAATTATTTTCAACCTCGCAATAATCATAAATGATAGAATTATTTTCAATCTCGCGATAATCCACTGGCGCACGAGTCAAGAAAGGAGATTAAGCGCGGAGTCGGTCGCGTCGTCGCGATGGTAGTCGATTTGCAAAATTATCGCGCGCCGTCAAAGTGACTGCAACGCGCTGTAGTCGCGCGGGAGGAGATGAACAGGACGAACAGGGATTCCCGGGCGGGAATAAGCGAGCGTAAAACTTGGGACGCGATCGCCCGCACACAGTGAGGCGTGCAGCAAGTTCGAATTAACTTCGCCCGAGGACGAGGGCGCTCTAACGAGTGCTTAACTTTGATGGGTTTCGCCTAGCCCGTTGCCGTTTTCGCTGGGCGAATTAAGGCTTGCGGGATATCGACTTTGCCGATCGATCCCAGCCAATCTGGGTCGAATTGGAGGAGCGTAAAACCTCGAAGAATACGCCGTTATAATAATAACCTCACCCGACGTACCGAGTTCTCTCTCTCTCTCTCTCTCTCTCTCTCTCTCTCTCTCTCTCTTTCTATCTATCTTTCTTTCTCTTTCTTCCAACTTTTTAATCGCGCCGGGAAGTCGACTATTCCCAATCTCCACGCAAAGACGAGGGAGCTGAGAGGGTGTAACTTGCGCGTCGCGCGATGATAATAATAACGCGATTGTGAAATTGATTGCAAACTTTCCTCGTCGCTTCCGATCAACGTCGGCTTGCGGCCGCTTTTACCCGAGAATCTCTCCCGTCGATTCGACATCACTGTTATAACAAGTTCATCTTATTTTATTTACGGGAATGCATTCTCTAATCGTACAAAACAATTCAATACATTACACGGAGGGAATTTTACAATGAAAATTATTAGGGGATTTTGTAGCCGCGAGATCGACATTCTGTTGTTTTCTCCATTTTCTCATAAGTGCTATTTATATTTTAGAAACGGGTTATTAGAACATTTACTATGTTTCTAGCGAGTGCTCTTTAATCTATTCCTGGACTACTAAAACCATCGTAAAATTGAAAAGAATTTATGTGTATTACACTGTAATACACATATAAATTCTTTTCTTTTATATTATAAATATACACAATTGTCCTAATCTAACCTAACACCTCGAAGAAAGATACTTGAACATTTATTTCCAATAAATATAGGGACATAAAGGTTATTCACAGAAATAAACTTCACTTCGTTTCACAGAAGTAAATTTTATACAAATAAAGTATTCCAAATATTTCTTCTCAGTGCACGGAATAATAATAAATACGGAACGATAATAAATAGTGGTGATAAATGCGACAGTGCATGGAAAGAGTAAATAAGAAAATAAGTAAGAAAATAATATCGAGCTCGCGGAGAGAAACTGGGAAAGTCGCGCGCCTGTTTAATCGTTCGCACTGCAATGGCGACCTGATTCTTTCAATGTCTTCGAACTTATTTATTGGCATTATCAGCGTTGAACGCCGCGCGTCGAAGATGTTCTCGTCCCGATGAATTGCTCGTGTCCTCCGGCGTCGTTAGCGGTATCGATCAGTCAGTCGACAACGAGCGCGTTCTGTCGTATGGAATGTTTCAACAAGGCGTGTCGTTTGACTACGAGTGGCTTTTCCCGCTAACGTACCGGGAATTTTTGTCCGAGTTTCCCGCAACTCCGAATTTCGCCGGCTGCACTGCAAACAGAGTTGTTGATTTTGAACGATCAACCTGAGAAACTCGAAAGGCACGTCTAAATCATTGATAATCGACAACTCGAGATAAATGTTTTGATATTTTCTGTTTTCGAAAAATATGGATTCTTACCAATTTATTCAACACCTATTTCGATACTCTGAAATCTGTATCAACCATTTTTGATATTATTTAACCTCGAGTCGGAATTTTGATTCTATTTTCAGTCTCACTCCATTCCATTCAACTTATTTACGCTAAAGAAAGTAAAAAGGGAAATTTTGGACATCATCAAAGTAGGAGTAAATTGTATCGTTAATTAAATCTACTTTGCTAACTTAGCTCCTACTGCGTTGTAGAATTCGAGATTTTAACATAGGGCCAAAATTTTGATTCGGGTTTCTTTTATTTTACTTCGTACTCACGCACACACGCGCGCGCGCACACGTATGCACACACACACGTATAAGATCTATTCGCCAATATCTGTACTTGGATTCGTTATTGTAGGAAACGAGTATTCTTCATTTAGCGGGAACCTTTGTGTCCCTATGAAGTGGCATAGCCCTATAATTCTTCGATCGACAACGCAGTTGTGTAAATTTCAAAACCGTGAACGTCGCATTTTTACAATGACCGAGTGTGTGGAACAATGAATTTGTATAAATATTTGTATAAATTTCAATTATTGTTGGTTACATATGAGAAATTAATTGTATCAATTTGACTGTATTCATCTTGATTGTAGACTAATTTGTTGACTAATAATACATATATAACCAAGAATATTGATATTGTAATATATTCTATGAGAAAATGATTGTGTTAGTTTGATCATATTCTTGAATGAAAACTAGTTTATCTTCGTTCAATGCGCGCTCGCTATATAATCTCATTTTAACATTAATTTTATTTTTAAATGTCGACAATAAAGATATTCTCCAAACAAGTATATTTTTACTGTACATAAGGCTGAAAATCGTGTAACTCTCGATTTAGGGAATGTGCGGACATCAATGGCGCCATATGTACAATATGGCGGTCTTGTTGCTCTTGTTTCGAAATCGTGCAGTTAGCCAACATTGTTTCCGCAACTCCGTCGAAGAACTCTTTCGAGCGCGTTTACGTCCGCTTGCCGTAAATATCCCGCGTTATCGTTACATCGTTGAACATTTTCACTGCAGCACGTCTCTAACTACGGGATCGCTTCTTGTCGCTCTGGTGCTTCGTGCTCCTTGCGCTATTTCAAAGCGCGACGTTGCCTGAATGGAGAGAAAAATTTGATTAGTACGGGAAGTTTGGCCTTAACGAGAGAAACAACGCAAGTCGACTGAAGTACACGGAATTTCTGGTTCCAACAATCCAAATCTGCTTTCTAAGAAGCAGAAATTTCGTTCCCCCGGCCGAAACGCCTGATTCGTTCATCAAAAGACCAAAACGCTTGATTCGTTCATTAAAACCGAACTTCACGTTAACACAAACGGAATCCCTCTTTCTACGTGTGCATCAGCGATGACCCATATACTGACCCAGTAACGCGATTCGATTCGTCACGAGGAAGGGAATAGCTAAATTTCATTGAGGTTCGTTAGAACTCCGCAGCAATCGGAGTGTTTGCACTATGGAGATTATCTGCGCGAATAATTCGGGAATTATTTCATTAAGGGATTTCGGCGTAAGTACGCGCGTGTAGAACACTACATTAATTATTCCGCACGTGAAAATTCCCATTTCCGTAAAATAAACTCTAATAATTTTCCAGAAACGTCCGGAAAAACCTGTCATATTTAACAAAATATATGCGCTTTGTAAAATAATTTAGTTTGTGCCAGGATTTGCCGCGCAGCAGATATTCGCGCGCGTTTGCATGTGTCCTCTATTTGCAAATCACAGCGCGCACCGGGGTCTCCCGGCAACGCCGTCGATTTACTCTGCGCGTCTGATTTTCTTTTCTTTTTCTATTTTAACCTATCTGCGAATAATTTACGCGGCTGACGCGACCGGAATGCAGGATGCACATCTCGTCGTAATATTTTTGCAAACAGTGCGATTCATAAACTGAATTATCCACGAACATGTGAATACGATCCACGGTTTTCCGCCATTACCTGCTTGTTTCCGCGTCTCGACGTGCTAAATACCAGCGCTTTAACCTCGTAACTCTAAGCGCAAAGCTCGTAATGCACCGCGATGCACTTTTACTGAGAACAAACTTTCCCAGTAATAATTTTATATTAATCTAGTATCTCCGCCGCTCTCTCTTTCTCTCTGTGGATAGATGTATAAATCCGGGAGTTATGATAAATTATCGTTACGACGTTGCGTTGCGCTTTTTATCCCGTTACGAGCGTACACACGGAGAAATATCATTCTGTTGCTGGAAAAAGCGATTACTTACAGTTCGCTTTGCGTCTTTTAAGCGATGGTTATCTTCGACAAAGAATATTTTCTTGATAATGGACTTAATATACATTTATTATAAATTTGAGGAAAGCTCATTATCATTCACCCAAAGGAAGAATCTAACTTTGTTACTAGAATATTGTAAGTTTTCACCGAAGAAAATTGGTTCCACTTAAACAAAGTAGTGAACCAAATAAATTTTCATTTTAATTTAACATGCCTAAGATGCTTAATTTACTATATGAAAAAAGAAAAATTTTAGTTCGTTTAACTGAATGGAAAAAGACGAAAAACTCGCCGACGAGAAATAACATTCGGTTGATCCATAAGTTTGTGCGGATTTTTACACCAAATTAAAATACATTTTGTTCCCGTTAAAAGCAATTTTAATCAATAATATACGCGCCATTCTGTTCGAAAATCTTTTGCCATTTTTCACGTAATTTCATAACTCACTTCTCGTAAAACTCTTGTGCTTTTCCAACGAAGAAACCTTCCAAACGATTTTTCACATCTTCCAAAGATGCGAAGTTTATGCCGTCAAGGAAATTTTATAATGAGCGAAATAGATCGGAGGGGGCAGTGTCGGTTGCATATTATATGGATCAGATAAAATATTCCAGTCAAACTCAACTGACAATTTTCACGGGAGTAAAACAACATAATACATCGAAAAAACTCATTATTGTCTTCCATTTTCAAGCCGCAACGAAGACAACTGTATTTCTTTAAACACTATCAGTTACACTACAAAATATGCTCTGAAATCGTCAGCTATCAAAATATAGATAGCCAACTATATATGGAATCATCTTGCTAACATTAACATGGGAATGACAACTAGAGAAAAATCTGCACAAACTTATGGGTGAATCCAATATTTCTGTCACTTTGGCCGAAAACATTCATCTGAACATTCAGCTACATTAAAACTCGGTTGAGGCTAACTGAAAGCAATTAGTTGAGTAGAAATCTCCTACGGGAATGTTTCTGTACCTGCAATTCAGTTTTTCATCCGGCTCTCGCGTAATAGAAAATTCAGTTATATTAATGGAGTTTTTTTTCCCGTGCGGGGTTCATAATATATTTTGAATAAATTTGATGCTTATGACGAATCTACATTAGGTTTGCAAATACATGAACCTATAAAAAATTTAAAACAAGTAATATTTATTTGAATGCAGTACGTATGAAAGAACGAAGTTATATCACTCCAGAGGTATGTTGCTCATGTGTTCTTTTTAAATATTTATCTCGAGAGAAATAGTGGATGCAAAAATGCGAAATGGTTCTTTTAGAATATATATAATAGAAGAGAGATGAAAGGGACGCGTGAAAGAAAGGACATTGCAATTATTAAGATGGAATGTATTCGAACAACAAAAATCTTTTAGTATTGTGGTAACGTTGAAACATGATCAATCGCGCCTAACGTCGCACTACTGTCATTTCGTACATAGCGAAGATACTTAGCTGAGTTTTGTTGTGTATCAAAGAAAAATATGCAGTGATTTATTCTTGCCGATTATTATTGTTCGATAATTGACATTTCTAAAATGACTAAAATAGTCCTAAAGATTAAATACTCTTTTAGTTTATTTATTATTTTATCCTAAAGAGAAATGCCTCTTTTATGCTACATTTCCTCTATTTTTTCAATTTAAGTTTCATTATGAGTTTTATTATGAATTTCAAATAATATTAAGAAATAGAAAACAAAATAGAAAAAAACTAATTTAGTAATAGCAAAGTAAATTTTCGAGCCTCTCGAAATTTTCTATTAATATTCTTCATTGTGACTGAATAAAACGAAGCGATGTGTTGCCAGCTAGAATGAAATTTTTTGCAAGTGTATGATATACTGTTTTTGCTAATAAATGCAACTTTCATTCATAAAATGATGAAAATAGAGCATAAAGTTGGCCTGTAAAGATGAGATAAAGTTGGTCCATTATTAAAGGTCCGCAGCAGCTTTGTGGAGAACTTTCACGGAGATTCTGGAACTACTAATCAGGATACATATTTGATATGTGGCCTTCTTTATCGTGCGTTATTGGGCAACTGAATCTGATATTAAAGCAAGATAGCTATATTGCTGCATGTTCGTATTTTGGTTATTACAAAATAAAATATACGGTTAACGGGATCGCGGCGGACATTAATACATAGAAGATTATCTCCATTTTATTTATACAGCCAGTTACAACAATTAGTTGCTTGAGAAGTTGTAATCTTGAAATTCTGAAATGTAAGGTATTTAGCCCTGGTCTCTCCTATTTGTCAGTGTGTAAGATAAAAGAACAATGGGAGCAATCATTTCGAAATCATCACTCAATGTTGACGTGTTTACGCAATCACTTGCCTCTAACTGATCTCGTTATTCGATTTCTATCGCATCTAATCTCTCGGGTAGTCCATCACGTCGATCACAGCGGTCTTCATTATAACGTAATGCGCACAATGTCGGCGGCGCGTAATCGAGGGAATTTCATCAATGTCCTTCTTTCGGGGAAATCCCCGGCTGCGAATTAAACGTGTCGGCCACGTTGACGTTTATTGTTTCGATTAATGAGACGTTGCGACGTGTATCGAGCTATACGAGCTGCAATCGCGTCGATATGAGGTGCCAGTAAGAAATTCAATTACGCAGTCGCCGTAGTAGGAGAGAACTGCGGGAACAATAATTTCGCCCGAGTCGATATGCGCGCGGTCGATTGTTTGTTGAGAAAGCTTGGCAGCCGCATTGCCGCTCGGCTAATTTAATCGCGCAAATGCACTATCGTTCGCGAGCGCGGATAAAAGCGCGTGCCGGCTGAAACGCGTAAAACGTATAAAATCGATATCTACTTAATAATCGCGCCGGACGATATTTTTGTCCCTCAATAACGGCTGATCGTCACGTCATCGCGACGGGAGCGATCGCGTTTTACTGTCGCGCATCCCGCGTGAGAGAGCTCGTTTGATCTAGTATTTATATGAAACGCGCAGACGTTCGGCCTGACCCGACGTTGAAACTCGAGAGCAGGATCTCGGGTTCGAATCACCCGCTGTGATACTCATGACGGCGGACACGACGGCAGACAGCGTGAAACTGTCGCTGGGATAACCTGCCTTTGCCAACGTGAATCGTGAATTTCGTGAGATATCCTGATATCTCCAGCTCTCTACAGAAACGTTCCGAAAGAATGTCTAGACGTGTTCCAACCGCTTCTAACTTCAAATTCTTTTCAACATTTTGAGGTTAGATTACCTAGTGAGACACACATGCGTGTGTTAACTAAAGCTATCAGTATGGCCTGTTAGAAATGAAGACGTGTCAATGTGTTGTTTTAAGACACTTCATTGTCACTTTATTTTATAGTGTAAAAGAATCTGAACGGAGCATATTTCCGCGGGAAGTTTAAGGGGAAAGGGAAACGGATATGATGAACCAAAATGGTGGCGACATGGAGTTGTCTCCACTCTGATTGTACTTTGTTTTCTCGCTTTGCGATTTTTTTACTTTTGCAGTCCACAATCGCGTAACAATCAGGTGTATTGTAAAAGAAACACTTTGCAGGCATTATTTTTGTTTACAGAATACATAACCTCAAAATGCAGAAATGCTTCGGTTAAAATCGTGTACGCGACGTAAAAATATCTGTCTGTATCTATATAGGGTCGGTGCTCCATTTGTGACTACTTCAAGGAATCTTTCGAATTATTTAGTCTATGATTTATATTCGCGTTACGTAAGTGGCAATATTTTATTTTTACAGCATTTCTATTGGTCACGCTGCTCGTTAACGAATGTAGAATTTTCTTTCTTTTTTAACTAAATATTTAACCGAATGTAAACGAACTACTGCATTTTCTTGTGCAAAACGTTAAGGATACGAGATGAGATAAACGTTAGAATTATTATATAAAAGATATGATTGTGAGTGAATGTTTCTATAATTGGTTTACGGAAAGTCTAAAAGTTAATCTCAATATGCATAACCACGTATTCGATTCCTATTAAGTAAAAAATAATAGGTGTCTAAAACTAGATTATGTATTAATATAATGTTCTATTTTTGGCCATAGAGTGGCCAAAACTGGTTGTTATGTTGTTCCAGTTGTGGCCAATAAAAATAACGAATGTCTTTTGTGTAAAATTATAAAATTTGTGGCACTACAAAATCCATGTTCTGGTTTTTACTGGTCCTCACTATTGTGCTTTGAAAAATTATAAAAGTGTAATACAGCTATTTGTCTGGAAACAAACTTTATATATATATACATAATTACACATTGTAAATACACTTATTTTTATGTTTCTTTAGATGGATAATAAGAAAAATCTAAAAGAAAATTTAAAAGAAAAAACCAAAATTCTAAAAAGAAAACTTCAGAGATAAGCAAACACTAAAGAAAACTTTTTACGTATTTACCATTAAAAATAAAAGATGCTATTATATATATATATATATATATATATATATATATATATATATAAATTATTGAAAATAAATATTAACATTAAGATATTAACATTAAATCATGATTTTTACTGCATATACTTTTTTTATTAATTGTTTCATTACAAATTAATCTCAATTTCATTATGTGGCCAGAACAGGTACTTATTATGGCAAGAACTAGTATTATTGTGGCCGAAAACGGTAAAACCGGAAATTAAGACATAAATATTATTTTTAAAAAATGTGTTTAATTTATTTTGCTTATCGATCATAAATTTATTATTTAAAGATTTTTAATAATATATTAAAATAATTAAATACATTAGATAACGAAGGGAATTTAATTAAAACGCGTTTATTTCATCGAAAATCCTTAAAGTGGCCACGAATGAAGCAACGACCTTATTATGTGTTACGTATATATATATATATATATATATATATATATATATATATATATA
>NW_022639472.1:1448189-1463163 GCF_010583005.1 Odontomachus brunneus
CATCATTAATCTTTCACAATTATTTTATGTGTTATATATATATATATATATATATATATATATATATATATATATATATATTGATTTTAATCAACCAAGATGGCCGCGACGGATGTTTACCTCTGAAGCTTCACACCCCGCGTCCACAGTAGTACGTTTTATATTCTGTCCAGATATTTCTACGTTCATGATTTACCTCGATTTATCACATAAATTAAATCATGTCAATTAAATCAATCATTTATCACGTGTAAAGTAAATAATATAAAATTCTGTTACGCATTATTTGTGTGATAAGAAAAGAGTGCATTTTATGTTGGTTGCTCATTGCTCTTATGTTTCACCGATTGTTCTTTGAGTTTATTTTAAGAATTTTAGCATTATCTGGTTTTAAAATAATAATTTATATATGGAAGAAATAATAGAAGGCCATGTTTTATCGATTGTTTGACGACCTAATAATGGATAAACATACGTGATCTGATGCATTAATGAAAAAAATCTCGATTTTTTTGTTGTATCCGGTTTTAAGGTCGATATTGGTTATAAGGTCCGAAATTGGTTGATTAAAAGTTGCTCACTCTACTTGCCAGCGCATTTTATCAGCACAATTTATCAGGTTACGGTATCCATCTCGTAACAGCGGGCCGAGGAGGAAAGGAAAGCCGATGGAGGAAAGGACGTGGGCGGAAGATCAGGTGAAACCGGGTCACATCGAGCAGCCAGCAACCGGTGATACCAGGTGCTGTCTTAGCGTAGGCGGCCTGCGCGAAGTAGGTCACCCTTATTCCCTTCGTGCCTTTCGCCGTCCTCCTCTATTATTAGAGATTGTTCCTCGGAATTTTCTTCCGCGATGCCTGTTAAACGCGCCCTTTTTTCGGCGCTCGTATAATACGCGGCTGGTACGACGCGAATGGAACGACGAGAATGCGCCCGTATCTATCGCCCTGGCAAGCCGATTAATCGCTCTTAATCGACCATGCGTACGTGCGCGTATGTGAGAAAATTCCGCACGTTTCGAGGCGTCTCGAGGCGTCGGTGAATGACGACGACGATACTTAATTCTTAAGGCAATATTGGATGCCGACATGACGTAGTTTTTTCTCTTCTTTTAATCTGATGCATTGAATTGAAAGTGCTTTTATAATCGATCGGTGAATAAAACATTTTTTGTTGATTTCATGCAACTATTTATACATCAGCCATTCGTTAACGTTTCTATTTTCATTCTGTAAAAGCATTTCAAT
Source organism: Odontomachus brunneus (assembly GCF_010583005.1). NCBI lineage: Eukaryota > Metazoa > Arthropoda > Insecta > Hymenoptera > Formicidae > Odontomachus > Odontomachus brunneus. The sequence continues at coordinate 1,449,437 of NW_022639472.1, forward strand.
TTTGATGCATCCAGTTAGAGGAAAAGAAAAAAATTGTGAAACTGTGTTATGTCGATATCCAACATCGTCTTAAACGACAAGGTGAAATTGTAGGACGTAAACGACGAGATGGAATTATATATGGCTCTAACATATTATACATACGAGTTTATTTCTTTTCTTCTGCATATTAAAATTAGGATAAATAGACAGCAAATTAACAGACAATTTTTTTTTTATATAAAATATTTTTTTATTGTGGTATCTGATGTGGGGGCAAACATATCACAAAGTCTCAATGGATTGAAATTTTATTAAAGAATATATACTAGATGGGATCATTGTTGAAGACTAAGTTGTGACTTGAGGGAAGAGCGCATCATTCTTCGTGGTTACTTGCTGAATCGCGTCGAATCGTCTCCTGTTATCCGAATTGCTGTCCTTCATTGACCGTATCGACGATCTCCGAGTTTTGTACAAAGCGCGTCCCTCATGCGAAAGAGGCCATTTCGTAAATATTCATGTATATCTTCGTAATCATAAACGAATCTTTCGAATCGCTCGATTCTTTCTCCGACATATTGCGTTTGCTCGATCTTTGAAACGTGATTTTAAATTCATAAGCCCTTGCTTATAAATCTTTCTTATAGGCCCAATATTCATAGTTATTGCTCGAGTTTCGCCTCAAGTGAGATGAATTTGAATTTAGAGTTAGATGAGAGTTTTTTTGTGGAATTGCAGTTACAGATGTAAATATAGACGCATCATGTCATAAGGTTTTACACTTTTACACTTAATACCCGTTGCTTTTCTTCAGAGTTCTCATTGGATTTCACTGATCGCGTGCAACGGGTATTAAGTGCAAAAATGTCAAAAATGCAAACAACGCGAATAAATCTGCAACCAGTTAGGAAGTAATGCGCTACTTGTAACACCGTTACCGTTATCGTCACTTCTTTTCGATAACGATTGTTACTTTTTTCTGTTTTTTTGTAACGGTAACGGTAACGCGTTACTTTTTTAAAGTTCCCAACGTTCCCAACTCTGCCTATAATCATTCACGTAAGAATACTTGAACGAAGTATTTTAAGAGACAAGGGTCTAAATAGCGGTGTAAGGGGAAAGTTACGGTACTTCGGGTATTTACGATCTCCACCTCTTTATAGAATAGATTCGATTTTGTACAATGGGTTGTAAAACGATAGACACGATGAAATTGGGAGCTCATCAAATTGTTATAATTGAGTCATTACTGTGATAGGTTTGCTTAGTAATTAAATTACTAACTGTTGTTATTATTAATTATGATTAGTATTATTATTATTTATTATCATTTAGTGCTTTTAATTATATTATTTATTGTATCATTATTACGTAAATCATCCGTAATAATTTTCAATTTTGACAGTGTGATGTGGCGCTACCAGTTTTCATTGTGTCTAAATCGTTTTGCAACTTACTGTGCACGCTCCGCCGAAATAGCTTTAACATTTTTTCCCACCAACGTCAATCGAAAAATGTTAAAGGCTATTTCGGCGGAGTGCGTACATACCAGCTCGCGCTGAAACCGTGACGTTTGCAACTAACTGAAGTAGCAGTTACATGTGATTTACGTTTATTCAATAGTCCAATAAAGAAGAAACGAAAAAATGTTTGTTATAAAATAGTGTAGTATTTATAGTCTCTCTCATGTCGGAATTTTTATTCTCAAACAATTGAATTTGTTGACATTTTAAAAAAGAAATATATTTTTTTATATTAAAATTTACTTCGGTTTTATTAAAAAAAAAAAAAAAAAAAAAAAAAAAAAAAAAAAAAAAAAAAAAAAAAAAAAAAAAAAAAAAAAAAAAAAAAAATCGAGACGAAACATTCTGACTCGAGAGAGACTACAATCACAATGCTATTTTGTAAGAAATTTTTTCACTTTTTTGATTGTGGACCATTGAATAAATATAAATCATAAATATAAATCATGCATACCAGAGAGACGTGAAAGAGCTGCCATCAATGGATGCTGTAACGTTATTTACGCACAAATAATAATTACAAATTCTCTTTTTAATGCAAATATATTACTTAATCGCTCTATTAATCAAACTTATTCACTTAATAGTCTTCTTTAAATAAGTTCCCATTATAGATTATCGTTGCTATTTTAACTTGCAAAAATAACTTGCTCCCCTAATATCGCAAGCTCCGTCCGGATATCCTTATGTCGATGATCATAATTCAACTGAAAGACTTGGATTTGACTCTAAATAAGAATCTGAGTATCTCATATGAGATAAGTTTCAGATGAAAGTTATTAATACGAAGTATTAGTATCATTATAGGATACGTAAGTAGAGTAGTACCCTAACAAGCGCGACATCCACCATCGCGCTTCACATCTGAGTTCTCCACTTTTTTAAGCGTGCAATAAGGTAAAAGTACGAATGCCCAGACATATACCTAATTCTGAACACTCTCTTTTGGTCTTTAGATACAAATATTTAAGCTTTCAACATAAAATGTACAAGTATTGAGTATGTAAATATATTCTACATTGAAAGTTTAAATATTCATATTTAAAGACCGAAACAATAAGAATGTCTAGGATTAGGTACGTGTCCGGGAATTGGTGCCGTTACTCTAAACTCGTTTCTATTTAAGGAGCGCTTTTTCTCGAGCGAAAATTGTTTGTCTCCACTCGCGAAAGTTTCAGGTCGCTCGAGGTTTAGCTGTATCCGCCACGGCGGCGAAGAAGGAGGAAGAAAAATAAGCAGAGGGCACGCATCCACCTCCGCGAGAGACTGTCGCGAGAGAACGCGTAATCGTATTACAGGACACGACGGCGATGCGCGCGCTATAACGGAGGAATGGCGGAGAAGGAATGAGAAACGAGGATGCACACGCGCATTCTGTGCATACATATATGTATATTCCCGTAAAAAAAAAATTACATTTTCATGGCGGCTACGTCGAGCAATTCGGATGAATATTTTGGTAACGCATACCGGTTTCGCATTGCGTCCGCTCTCGTTCTGCAATGTAGATGCCGGGCAGGCCGATACACGCGCCGTTTATCGACTCTTTTATCCGTCTAAATACTCGAAATATTCGCGACGGAGAATTCCGAATAATCGGGCGGATGCCAGTCCGGCCTCTTTCTCTTTCTTTCTCTCTCTCTCTCTCTCTCGTCGGCGCAACGTTTAACCTCGTTAACAGCCGACACACGTGGTTGATATTTCAAGACGCGTTGAATACGCACGAACACGTGCCGGGGGATGCGAGTACGTTTCGAGGACGAGGCGACTACGGCGGACGATACATTGTCGTCGCCTGCTCGACTAGACATTTATCCCATGATCCTGACTAGGTTGACTTCGATTAATTGTCAGGTTTGCATAAGATATTATCGGGCCCTAGAAAATTATGTAATGCGTGGTAATTAAGACTCTCTCTCTCTCTCTCTCAAACGTCAAATCCTAGTCAGATCCTTATACACAGAAATAAATATTTCTTTGCATTTTTTTTAATACACTCTGTTGTGTGTGTGAATTTAAATTAAATTAAATTAAATTAAATTAAATTATTCTTGTGACTCCACTTTATATAACATGTTCATATAGCGCTCACAAAATATCGTAATGATTATTTATTGGCAGATATTGAAATCAACAACAATTGATATATAATTAATGTAATGTATATTAGCAAATCTAGTGATTTTGTGATTGCTTTTGAATTTTTAATCGAACATTGCGTATAATCTGAGCAAATATTATCATTGAATGAATGGCCCAAAATGCTAAATTTAGTAAAAAAAGAAATACTGACGAATGTTACATTTTATACATTTGTGCTCTTACGTGACTTAATTTCGAATGGCGATCGCTATTCCATTTTCTATTTGCTATTTGCTTTGAAAATCGAACGTCAGGCATCCATCCCAATGATTCTTGTGTTCTTGTGTTCAACTTTATATAAAGTACTTATATAATGTTCACAAAACATGGTAATAACATATTTACTGACAGAGATTGAAATCATTGCAACAACAATCAATACCCATACAGCACAAATCTTCAAAGGACGTTCTAAAGACGTTCTAAGGACATTCATACATCCTGAGGACGTCCCAGAACATTCTCTGAAGATTTTGTGCTATCTGGGTATATAATTGATGTAATGTACATTAGTGAGCGATTGCTTTTAGATTTTTAATATAATGGACATAATCCGATATAATGGAATAATAATGGAATAATAAATTTATTTGAAACAAATTCAAAGGAAATCAAATTAAAAAAACTAAATTACTAACTAAATCTAAATAAAATCTTTGAAATATATTTTAAATAATAACATTTTTACTAACAATAGTATTGTAATCAAATAACATTTTTTCTTCAACGAAACAAGTTTTTATTAGAAAATTTTTTTCTATTAAAATAATATTTTTTAAATAAGAATAATGTAAAAATAACTAATGTAATATTTTGTATCAAAAAATATGTTATATTTAAGCGAAATAGATTAACAAGTCAAACAAATAAGGATACTAAATATAAAGAAATATTATATTTTTTATAAATATTTTTATGCATAGGAAAAGATTATTCTGTGAGAAATAAAAAACTATTATCCTGTTTAAGAAATTTAAAAAATCTGACATTTCATTATATGTTGCTCACATGCTTTAGTTTTATCTTGAGAGGAACAATTGGTATACAAAATCGCGCGAAGCAGTTCTTTCACAACATAAATGCTTTTTCTTGAGTTAAAATCGAAATAATATTACAGTTAAGAAATAGGAAAAACTGACTTAGTAATAAATTAATAAATAAATTTAAATAATAAATAAATTTTCAAGTCTCTCGAAATTTTTTCTATTTATTCCATATTTAATATTCTTCATCGTGACTGAATATAATTAAGCGATGTAGTCGGAATGAAATTTCTTGCAAGTATATAATATACTGTTTCTGATGCAATTTTCATTCGTAAAATAGAAACAGAGCTTATGGGCAGACGAGGTAAAGTTGGCCCATAATTAAGGCAAGAGGGCTGTGGAGATCTCTCGCGGAGATCTCTGTGGAACTATTAATCAGGATACATATTTCATACGTGGCCTTCTTACCTTACGCTACTGGGCTAAACCTGGTACTAAACCTGGTACCTGGTACAAGATGGCTATGTCGCTGCATGTTTATATTTTGGTTAATACAATACAAAATATACGATTAACAGGATAAAAGATATTAATACACAGAAAAAAGTTGCCTTTATCATATTTATAGTCAATCACGACAATTACTTATCTTAAAAGTTGTAGCTTCGAAATTCTAAAATATAAGGCAATCTAGCCTCGGTCTCCCTACCACACTTAGGATTGCTTTACATTTACATAATTAAGTATTTGTACAATATCAGGTATATCCGAAAATTTCTAGTCGAGGTCGTCGTCATTGTCGTTGTGCGACAACGTTTCGTCGCGTGAAAATGGGGCGTACGTTATGCATATCAAAACGCATATCGGCGAAAGCAGAAGCAAAAGAGACGCGGAAACACACGGAGTTCCGAAGAAGTAGCGGATTCCATAAATTTCACGGCGGGGACGCGTCGAGGAAGATGCACGGCGCGACAAAAAGAATTTTAATCGCCGCGTGTGCGCCTGTAGGATCTCAGGTAGGAAGCATCTCGACTATTTCCGATCCGCGGACGACGATCATTCTTCGCGTGACAGGTGCGGCCTCGCGTGTCCGTCCCGCGCGAAATGCGGAAATCCACGCGCTGGATTTTCTTCCGGTGGAAATGCCGACGGGTCTGGATTAATTACGGAACTCGAGGCGTCCTCGTCGAGGCTGCCTCACGGCTTTTAATTAACACGACAAGCGCGCGATTCTTTCGACCGTTTATGCCTGCGTGGGTATCAACGGGGGACAGGAGAAGTCAGGAACTGGCGCGCGGCCATGTCTATGATGACGGAAGCTGCGTCGTTCTTGTTTGCCGTAGAGCGAGTCGCGGAGTCGCTCGACAGCCGCGTGTGTGGCCGAGATCTTCCACGTCTAGTCGAAGACACGAAACGACGTGACGCGCGCATCTCGTATGGACATTCGTTTCGTTTAATGAGGGGCTCGCGAGAACTCGGACGCGCTGGAAATGCGTAATTAACCCTTTATTTAGCAGATTTTAAAAATGTTAAGGAAAGAATTTTAAATGAGATAAATGATATTTCTTTTCTGAAGGCAGTTATTTGTTTTCAAAATATTATTTTATTTATGATAAATCTGCATGAATCTGTCATCCAGTAGCAAAAATCGAAATTACGGAGCACCGATGAACAGGTAACTAGATGTTACTCCAGAACGACGGTATTAAATACGTGTGCGTGTCCTGCATCTATTATTTTTGTACATATACAGAGAGAATTTTGTAGTAAAAATTACTATATAGGATTTTGTAATCGAGGAATAGAGAGGTTCACTATTAGTGAACTTTACTATGTTCCTTGGGAAGAATTTATGTGAAAAGGAACTACAAAATATTCTCTCCGTATAGTTCATGAGAAATCGATTATAGGAACAGAACGATTCCTGTAAGGAGGTTTGCCTCTTTTTTCAGATGTTTTTGTATCAAAGTAGTTATTCGATAAGCCAATTGTAGTTCTACTGCTAGTTTACGTTACATGTAAACTTTTTGCAAAAATAATTAAAGTTAAGTTTAAAAGTCTATTTCTTTTATATAGAAACTGTTTTCTATGAGAATTTATTTTGAATAAATTTTTAAATTTGTAACAAAATACTTGTTTTCGTCAAACAAAACAAATTACAAATTAATTATAAATTAATAAATTAATAATTAATTAATTATAAATATCGTTCTAAGTAATAAATATTACATAGCTTTAAATTTAAAATTAATTAAACAATATACACACACACACACACACACACACTTTGACAAATATAATCATTAAATCTATAATTTAAAATATTTATTATTAACAATTATTAATATTATTGTATAAAATGTAAATGGGGAAAGGCATCACCTTTTCCTCTATGTATTCACATATCGAAATAACGTCACGGTTGGACAAGAGACAAACACATAGCCAAATTGAATTTCTAATGGTCAGCTGTTAAAATCAATGTAGCATACGCGAGACTAAATGAAAATTATGCGTAATCATCGCGTCGGCTCTTTCGCCGTTTCGCATGGGAACGTTACCCGCAGCGTGTTAAATATTTGGACAAATTAATTATTTCCTTCCTCACAGCGGACCAATAATTCAACATCAATGTGGAATTCCGCGTTGGTCGGGAGTAGGCGCGAGAAATAAAAAGCTTGCCGCGGAGGCTGCAAATTAATTAACGTCATCGCTGCTGACGCTACGTTATTTTCCTACCTCTCCGCAGTAACAAATTAATCCCGGCGCGATCAAAGGCAGACGCGAGCGTCTCCGTTGCGCTGATTCCCGTTTACACTTTGCTGAAATCTCAGAAATTCCCGAGAGCTGACGAAGATGAGTCGCTTGAGGAGTTGAGGTTCCCGCGATCCCGAGGGAAGAAACGGTAGCTTCATTTTGCGCGGACTCGAGTTTGTTTTCGTGCCTTGCGCCGCGGCGAGTCGCGAAAAGTCCGCTGCCTGAAACGCGGGATTGAAGTTTCGTCATGAAAAAAGTACAAAAACGTAAGATAGATCGAGTAATTGGCGCATTGCACGAATCACTGCGAAATCCGCGCTCTATTCGAGAGGATGATTATATTCTGCACTGGGAAAAGAGAAAAAAATTTAGTATTTGTAAGTATAATCGCTTAAAGAAATAATTATAATTACTGTAATACTATTTACAATAGCGAATTAATTGCCTTAATAATTTCAGCATAATTTTAATATTCCTGTAATGGAATATTCTGCATATTAAATATATCCGGCTTATTTATATTAAATAACCTATATATTTAATAAAACTGACTAAATTTGACTATCCCGAAAAGTAATAATAACCAAATGAATCGTCAAGTGTAGTAACGAGTAAGAAGTTTATCTCAACTTTTCTCTCGAGTTAAATACGCTACATATGTTATCAAAAAGAATAACACAGGCCTGCATTTGATGTTTGAGATTTGACAGTCATTTTCTATATAATTTTGAGATCAGAATTCAGATTCAGCACAAAATTACCCACGAAATTTTGTTTGCTCAAACATGTCTTAAGACTCTCTATTATACAAGCCCGTGTAATATAATATTTCATTAAGTTCTTCCTCTATATGACATATACGGTGATAGACCGTTAATTTAAATAGTGTCTATCCCGTTTATTGTTCAAGTGAAATTAACGATTTCAACTTAATAATAAAACATATGATAGTTGATATCGTAAGTGCTAAAAGCTAGAAAACTTCGAAAAAGGTAGATCTATACAATCACGTCTTAGACAGTATACACACGGTCACATATCATATAAAGCTTCAAGTGGTAAAGCTTGCTCGCTTATATCTCTCCAAGAATTTATCTGCGAGCGAACGTAGTAGAGCCAACGCAATCTATCGATGGCCGCTAAGTTGTGTACCCGAACTCTGCATACTGTAACTTATTCAATAATCTTGAGGAATCTATTATAGTAATTTCTTCTAGTTGAACAAATTTTGCAAACGTTCAGTTATCAAAGATTTTAGTTCGATATACTTATGATTCGATTTACTTAACCTTCCATGCAGAGAATTGAGTTACTTATATTATGCAGTTAGCTCAACTATTTTATTTCGTTAGTTGAATAGAAACTCATAGCGTCCGTATAACTACATTTCAGTTTCTATTAACCTTTTACTTTTGACTAAATTTATTAGTTGAAATTCCTATATCAACAAATTGTTGAACAGATTTGATCTTTATTCAGTCTGACTCTTGATTGCAGTTAATGCAGTCAAATTTGCTTAAGCCAGAGACTTGGTTCAATTTAACCGGTCTTTTTCCCAGTGTATAATTTTAGTTGGAACAACCATCTCAGTGTACCTGATTACAAACGGCTTCGGGCGCAACCTGGTTTCGACTTGGTCAGGCAGGCCGGTTTTGCTTTGTTGTATATTGACATAAGATCAACAATCACGGAACGTATCTGATTTCCAGGGAGGAGAAGAGAGAGAGAGAGAGAGAGAGAGAGAGAGAGAGAGAGAGAGAGAAATTCTGTGTATACGGTATTAATGGCGAGGAAGGGAGAACTCATTCATCCTGAGCGTGGTGTCGCAGCTGCCCAATGCCGTGCGCTTTGCTATTGTAATAATTATCTGTGGAAAGCCATTTCTCGTCTCTGTCGATATCAATGTAGCCCGATAACTGCGGCCGGTTAGAGTCACTCGCACACACAGCCGCACTGAAGATGCCAGCGACGTTGATTGCAACTAGGGCGTCGGTCCTGGAATACGTTTGTAATTAAATGTTGTTATTCCCCGAGTGGAAAGGAGATACACGATGCTGGTTGCCACGCGTCCCGTTTACGTTCACCTCGATGTTTTCGACAGCGGTTTTAATTACGGACATATCAGCGCGTCGCGCTGTCGTTCACTCCTATCGTGCTATCTTCGCGTATGCAATGTATCACCCTCTTTCCTCACCAAAAAGAAGCTCTAGCTGCCAGGTGCCATTTCCTGTAATCTCATATTTCACGTGAAAACTCTGCCCGAAAGAGTATTCCTCTTCTGATGCGGACTATTGATCGCAAATATATCAGATATTATTCTAACTTTCTTTTTTTTTAAATCAAGAGTTTACTTGAAGTAGAATGTCTTCTCACGCGCAATATGAAAGAGACGACAAGCAAGATTTGTAACCGTACATAAAAAGTTCCTCTAACTTCAAGAATATTGATTTTATTGACTTTACTTAATAAAACTTTTTAAAAATTCTTTTAGCTTAACTATTCCTAATACTTTAAGGGTGAAAGTGTCTAATTGGGATTATGAGTTAGTTAAAAACTTAATATTGAGTTAGTTAAAGAGTTAATTGACTTTAAAAATTGTGCTTAAAATATTTCCCCTTGAGTTTTAAAAGAATCCTTTGTAGGTCATGTATAAGATTAAGATCCTCTAAGATTCAAGGGATTTCGCTAAGGATGAAATTATATCTTTTCGAATGATATTAGACACACATAGTACTTTCTAAAGTCAATGTACTTCTTCATTGTACTTCAATCTATTTCTTCATCGAAATGCTATACTTATAACTGATGACTTAGTTATATAGTACTGTAATTAGTACTGCAAATAGATTGGACAGTAAAGTGGGAGTGTTTCTACTGAAAACCAGTTACTCACTTGTTGGTGAAATACTCCTTTCACTGATTCAGTCAGATTTTTACCGACTCACCTTAAGAGAGTACACATCTGTTTTTCGGCTCCACCTCGGTAACACGTCTCGTACTCCTCACTGCCAAGTAGCGTGTGCCAATTAATTATTCTTCGCTGGATATGTAGGGCACGGTATTACGTTTGTGTCGATAGTTGTTACGCTCCATTCCGCCGTTCCGTTTAATGACGTTCAGCACGGGACTTTACACGTGGAGATTCAGTTTTCATAAATTTTCCAGAGTCATAAAACTAATAATGCGGTGTTTATCTTCCGCGAGGGGATATTCTTTTACGAGATTACATGTGGAAACCGTAATATAGTGCGTCACGTCTTGGAAATATCGCGGCTTTTATCGGTCGACATAAAAGTTTTAAACGAACAACATGGATGTGAGCACAAATTTCGCAGTCGCGCCTAAATCTAGATCGCTTCGAGATCGTTTCTACGTCCATGAGTATCCGCTAAGAATTGCTAAATAATGCTAGTTTATGTCGAGATGCTCGTGAGAGAATCATCATCTTTATACACGGAAAAAAGTTTCTGTTCGTATAATTGAATAGCGGTTAGATGAAGATTCAACGTGAAACGATGTCTCTGTTGCCACAGAAAACGTTTTTAAAACAGCTGAACATTCAGTTTAATAAAAACATTGCAATAACAGAGAACAATTGACTAAGTAGAAAAACTCTCTACAAAATCTTTCCTTTCCTGCAATCGAGTTTTTCATTTCGCTTCTATTCTTACACGGAGAAAAACATTGGCTTATATCAAGACGAAATTTCGTTGTAATGCACGAACCAACGCGTTTTGGTTGAAGGAAACGGAATTTTTCATTTCCGGGACGGAGTTTCGGTTCTTAGAATCAAATTTGGATTGTAAGAACGCAGAACTTTCATGTTATTCAACCAAGAAGCGTTGGTCGGTTTATTAAAGTTAAATTTCACGTCAATACAACCAAATCTTTTTCAGCGCTTGTACCAAGATTCAGTTACGTTAAGGAGAGTTTAAATCACATTACCGATGGATTACCGATTTTTTGGTGCAAAGTTTATGTTGTATTAATCACATGGAATTAAATACAAGTGTTCTTACACAATAAAAATACGTGTGAGAATGAATTGAAGCATCGCTCAATATATGAGAAAAGCGATAAAAAAGTTTCAAAATTGACATTTCAAGTGTAACGTAGCCTGTCAGACGCCGTTAGTTAAAATAAATATTCGCCTGACACAAAAGATCTGTTGTTTGTGTGTACTGAACACGCGAGTTTGCTCCGCTCAGAAAAATTTTAAAGAACAGTGCTGTACTTTCACATCTCAATTTAGAAACTTAACAATACGTATATGGCATACGGAGGTATACAGAGAGAATACTGTTGTACAAATTACAATAAAATTTTAATAACCCGGGAATAGACTTACACTATTACGGAAATTATAGTAAAACAGTAGAAATTACTGTGAACATGATAATATAAGATCTTGAGTTATAAGGATCAAAAAGAAAACGTCTAATCGGTACACCCGAAACACAAAATCAGTCTAGTCAGCAAAAACTATTGTCACAATACTTATAAGAAAAGCGGTCTCTGGTGACTGGCGATCGTTGGCTCGATCCCTGTTTGTCTGAAAAAGAGCTCACATCATTACATTCTTTTTCGAGCTCCGTACGATGCACTGCGACTTTGCGAGCTGCGTGCTGCGTTAAATCGGAATTTACTGAGGAGAGTCCGCCCCTTTCTACCGAATCCAATTTTCTTAAGAAGTGGATCACGAAAGAGGGAGAAAGAGAGAGAGACAGAGAGAAAGAGTGTTCCAATTTTCTTTTCCTAAAACATAGTCCGACACACGCCGTGCGTCGTTTCTTAGCTTCCGCTGGAAACGCGGTCGAGCGAACATTGGTTACTTTCCGGCTACGTGGCTTTGGACACACACGCCAAAGTCAGCGGAAGAACAAGTTTTGCGGCGGTACATCCCCAGGTTTCAGCATCCGCGGGGATGAGTAATGGCAGGTCTGCGTACTGTAGCGAGCAGTTTGTCGTCGAAACTAACCAAGGTCCCCGGTAGCTCATTTCGCAGCATAGCACGTAATTCAATTTCCATGTAGCGACTCCCGTGGCCGGCCTTGATGCACGTCCCCCAGCTGTCCCTCTTGACCGGAACGAGAAGTGAAATCATCATCTCCGATGAGCCATCACTCCGATGAGCGTATTCTCGAAATATTAACGCGCGAGGCGAATGTCGCGAGCGCGAAAACGAGCAACTTATACACAGTGGAGAATCCTTCGTTGTGTGTCGTGAAATTGTATTATGGAAAAAAATGGCCTTAATGGCGTTATCATCGATCCGTAACTCGCCTTTGTGCCTCCATTTTTTCTCTGCTCTCTGTACTTTATCCGTTGATCCCTGTATACTTTCAGCTCGTATATTGTATCAATTCTCGTGCGCGATATTTAATGGACAGGACGGCGACTAAATTTGATTTGATTTGGAGGCCTCTCTCTAGCGACATCGGCGATGCCCGGTGTAAAAGTCCGGTGTAAAGGTACTAAAATTGAGTATTATGTTGAAAGTGGGTTAGAGGGAAGAGCAACTATAGAAAGATAATAAACGCGAAGGCAGCGACGGCTGGCTCGTCCTTTTAATCTTGAGAGACAGGGTGGCAGTGCGCTCGGGGACGAAATCCGACGAGGATACTGAGAGAAGGCAGCATCGTTCATTTCGACGATATAAAATAGGATCGCGCGATCCGACGGGAGCCGGCTCGACGGTTTCGTTGTCTCAGAAGTAGCTTTCCAAATGTGCCGGGAATAAGATTTTCTCGAGAAGAATAGAAGAAAGAAGCGAGCCGCTATTCTCCTCCTCCTCCTCGGCAAAAGTCGAATAAAAAGGTTGACTTCGCCTCGCCTTCCTTTCTCCCTCATACAACACATACACACACACACACACATTCTCTCTCTCTCTCTCTCCCTTTTCCTCTCCTTTGAGGGATAGTGGTAAAGCGATCTCCGCTCTCGTTCTCACAGCGGCAGATTCGACAGATCGATGATTTATTCCGAAAAGTTCAAATTGGATCGCGATATTAAGGATTCCTCGCGCGGAGTGCCACCAAGTTGAATGTGCGCGCGAAGCACGGCGGGACATACTTTCGATCTTCTTGGGTGCAGCGACGATTGTGCGATCGGTTCGCGCTTCGAAACTCAACAATTTCCTCGACGGCTCTTCATTATTTTCTCTCCTCTTTTCAGCGCGCGGTAATCTCCCGATGATACAGCTAATTACGTCAGCCGAGGGGTTGGCCGTCGGAATTTCGTGTGATCCGATTTGTCATGAATCGAGTTTCGCGCGCTCGCGTGTACACGAGAAAGAGAGAGAGAGAGAGAGAGAGAGAGAGAGAGAGAGAGAGAGAGA
>NW_022639472.1:1463453-1466690 GCF_010583005.1 Odontomachus brunneus
AGAGAGAGAGAGAAAGAGACAGAGAGAGAGAGAGAGAGAGGATCGTTAATTTTAGGCCCGGCTACTTTTTCCCGATCAAATACGTGCCGAGCTCGCGTAATCGCGTTTGTCACGCGAGAAGCGTGACGAGCGGGCCGTTATTGCGAATAAACGTTACGAAGTGATTCCAATTAAGGGCCATTATGGACTCGTTAATAATAGCGCGCGGCGCACGAGTTCGATGACGTTGTTTGGCGGGGCGCAGGACGCGTCGGCTGTAACAGATTGCGAGAGACCGGCGCGAATCTCGGTGTGACTGAGTCCTGGTGATTTATGTTATTTATGCCTGCCGCGCTGTGTGAATGGCGGCGTTAAAGCGTCGGCTACGGTGCGCGATTCGAGAAGGGGGAAACCGGTAAACACACAGACGGGTAGTGATTTATTGTCGTACGCATTGAAATCGCGCCCTTCGACATGCACGAAAGAAAGTAACAATCACTCGTAGATTCTTCTTTTTGTTGCTCTCTCCATCGGAATTAACGTTGGAAGAGCGACGTTTACCTCGCTTTGTCCTCTCGCGCAATATTGTAAGAGTCAATATATAAAAAGAATTCCAATTTATTTTCACAGAACTTTTTCCTCCTTAAATTTTTTACTATTCAGCCATAGTCTATATCTTGAGAATATATTAATATATTTAGGATAGTGAGTGTTATCTCGAATTATTTGACATCAGAAGTAATAATAAATGACTGTATATATATACAATTTTAATAAAGCGTACAGGGAAGTTGCAAATTAACTAAATACTTCTTCTGAACCTAATGCTAAAAGTAACCTGACTTTGACTGAACGCTGCTTACCGAATCTAACTTAGCTAAAAGTCCAAACCGGAATGAAACTTGACCGAAGTTTTAGACGTTGTGCAAGACTTATATAAATTACTGATCTGCTACTACCAGAGACTAAAGACAAAAAGCCTTGAATCTCTTTCAGACTATCCTTTTATTCCTTGCTGAAAGTTATATCTCTTTGTTATATAATTTCAAATCTTTGTCATACTTTATTTGTTCTTTTGTTTTTGGATGATATTTACACCCAATATCAATCAACTTTCTTATTCTTCGCCCAACTCTCTTTTTCTTTGCTTAAGTTATATTTTAATTTATTTCTTATAATATTTTGTTATTTCGGCTTTTAACCCGACTGTTCGGATTTTTTCGGAAGTATCTGCTTAAATTTAATCGGATATAAAAATTTATCGCTATTTTGATCGGAAATATCCGTTTGTTAATTTTTTATCGGATAATTTCTCTCAGTGTGAATAAACGCTATAAAACCTTTAAGATATGTTAACAAGAAACTTCGTTCTTAGTCATTCCGATGCAACGTAAGAAACCCCTACGTTCAGCTGATCAATTCTCGCTCGTCAGTCTAACAGTCAAGCTCTTTTCTAACTCTTGAGAGCGACATCTGTTATAGAAGAGGTCCAGGAATAAATAATATACCGTCCAACCCTGAGCCGTACTGTTTTCATCTTTTATTATTAACATTACGTTCACGATCCTGATGCCGTCACGTAACACACGCTCATCAATCTGTCGACGACGAATCCTCACAAATTTTCTGAGAGCACACGCGTGCTGCGTTCCTTTTCCAGAATGCCTAACGAGAACGGACCAGTGTGTGCCTGCGGCGTGGTCGTCGACTTGAAGTCGCGAGACAGCTCGATGGTCCCGCGTAAACTGACCATCTTCGTGCCGAAATCGAAGGGCAATAAGAGTTCGGACGGCAAGGGCGCGCGGAAACAACAGGATGAGGCGCGAGCGCCGAAGATCCGCACGTTGAGCGAAAGCGGGAGCAGCAGTTCGGTGGTGGAGCCCAGGAGGATTACGACCAAGAGCAGCAAACACGAGAAGCGGCTTAATCACTCGCGAAGAACCCGCAGCGCGGACAGGGCCGAGTCGCATTACACTTACATCGGTTAGTTGCACCGCCTGTGGTGGCAAGGGACCGTTCTCTTTTGTCTAAAGCCAAATAAATAAATTTGGATACCAATCGAGTACCAGAATTTATTTGACTTCGGACAAAAAAGAATGAAAGATCTGCAAACTCATCACGGTTTTAGAAATTTGAGATTTTGTCTATTGCTTCATATTATGTCTTCGTTTCTTTCGTCTTCTTTTAGTATCTTTGCTTAATCATTTTGAAGGTCTTTACAGAGGGTCATCATTCTAGAAGTACCAAAATGATAATTAAAATGTCGAGCTGGGCCATTTGTCACATCGATAGAGCACTATTTTGCTTTTGAATACCTTTCCACTGGTCATTTCGCAGATTGCATTCGAGTTTCCAAATTCTGCGTGCACATTGCGATCAACGTCTGTGGTTCAATCAACGCTTTCTGGACGAATTACACGTGAATTGCTATAATTTTGCAATAAATTGCAATAAATTGTAATTATAATTTTGGTGTTTCTAGAATGCTCTCGTAAAGATCTTCAAAGTGACCAAGCAAAAACACTGGACTTAATAGGGGGCAATGAATAAAATCCCAAATTTTTGGAATTCTGATGATTTCACAGACGTAATCTTCACTCTCAGTACTTATTGAAACGTTCTTCATTAATTAGTACTAAAATTCATTTATTTGGCTTCGGACAAAAGAGAGTGGCCCCTTGTGTGTGTGTGTGTGAGAGAGAGGGGGGAGAGAAGAAGAGAGAGAGAGAAAGAAATCCGAATTTTAATCAACGGATATATCATTTTGATCCGTATTTTGGGGCTTTCCAATTAAGCGTTAGGGATTTTTGCCCAATGAAACGTAACTTGGTCGAATATTTTGCTTGATCGGATGAAAGGAGAACCGTTTCTCCGACTCATTTAAACATTTGACTAGAAATTATCTCATGAAAGATAATCAGATATCAGAGATGAAGTTAGCGAGTCATATATGGACTGATCAAGTTTCGCGGGATATAAAAGAAACGGGAGATATAAACGGGAAATTTGTTAATTTTTATGAAAACTCTTTTAGTTCGTATTAATAGTCCGTATTTATAGTCATTATTTGAAGTTTGTCTCAAATGGGATACTCAGATTTCAATTCAGAGTTTGATAAGAGATTGAATTGCACAATTACAGATGTAAATGTTACGTTTGTCGTAATTTAACTAAAAAACTGGGTGTAATTCTGAATATATATATATATATATATATATATATATATATATATATATATATATATATATATATATATAT
>NW_022639472.1:1466794-1477172 GCF_010583005.1 Odontomachus brunneus
ATATATATATATATATATATATATATATATATATATATATATATATATATATATATATAAATCTGAGTATCTCACCTTTCAAATAAAAACTATTAATACAGGCTTTAGTATACTCGCAGGTTATATTTTTATCGAGTTGTTACAAATTAAGTCGACCTGGAAAAGTAGTCGCTCTATTTTCGCCATTTAATATTTGATTATTATACTCCTATTGTTATTATATTATTACAGTATTACAATATATTATTATAAATATTATTGACAGTTTAGATTGCGTTCCTACATAAATAACTTCAAAGCAACTAACTTGGACGGTATAGTAAGTTCTCAACTGCGAACGAAAATGATCACGTTTGCAGATTCCGACTCAAGTATCCTGGGCGAAAGGATCCGAGAGATTACCATCCCCGAAGCGCTGTACGCCACCATACCGGATACACCAAACTCGAGCATTAATAACTACGGGACTAGCCAGTTGAATTCACAAAGCAGATCGCAGCCTCTTTACGCTATTCCGTCTATGACGTCGCCGCCGCCGACGTACGACGTTGCAATTGCGAAAACGCGACAGGTGAGGGTTGCCGTTGCAATTTATTCTCCCGTGTCTCTCTTCCTATTTCACACTAATCCTACAAGGACAACTAATGAGCACGCCGGAAATAATGATGATTCTTGTTTACCCGAGTCGACATTTTCGTCCTACTTTCGACCTCAATATTTCATTTAACGCCTGCTTTGATACTCTGAAGCTTGTCAGCTTGCTTTGATTCTGTCTAATCTACTAACTTTGACTACTTGTCGAGAGGTCCTCTTTAGAAGCTACAAGTGGCGTTCTGTGCATTTTCCTCCATTTGGGTCGGTATTAATAATTATTACTTGAAATTCGTCTCATGTAAGACACTTAGATTTCAATTCAGAGTTGGATGAAAGCTCTTCAGTTGAATCGTGATTACAGGCATAAGTGTCTCATATAGTCAGCCAAATTAGAAAATCTCTCGACTCATCAATTTTGCAGGGCCTGAAACTTGTCTCATGTGAGATACTTAAATTATTACTCATTCTCAGAGTTAAATCCAAGTTTTTGTTTTTGGTTGAATTATTATGTATCGTCGGCCAAACGTCCTGTCTCGCAAAATTCCAATTTTATGGGACAGCCAGAAAACTGATAACTCTCACAAAACTGCGGATTTACCAAATCCATTTATTAAATGGATACAATTCCTCTATTTAATGAATATTACCGAACAGAAAAATCGTGATAAAAAATTTATAGTTTTACGGAAGTTATCAGTTTTTTGGCTCTCATTTAAAATTGGAATTTTACAAATTAGGAGATCCTCTAATTTGGCAGTATATCATAATTCAACAGAAAAACTCTGAACAATAATTTGAGTATCTCACATGAGACAAATTTCAGGCGACTATTAATACTTAATAGGATTTCCGTGTGTGTTAAACATATACTGATCCTTCAGAATGTACAGATATTAAAAAGTTCACGTCAAGAGTAGGGCTAAAATATCGGTGTTCTCTAAATTTTTTGGAATAATATTTCACTCGAAAAATGAAGTCGCTATCACGTTGCTTCGAGTGATTTTTCATTCATGTAGGGCGAATTTGATGTACTCCATCGTCACAGGCACACACTGAGAGAAAAGTTTCGCTAATTTAATAAAATATCAGTACCCGCAACGAATGGTTCGTTGGTTGCATGCGCGAGATAGCAAATGAGCCGGTAGTGGGAACGATTGATTCGTTGCCCTGAGCAACATTTCTGTAATGGAGATATAACCTGCCCTAAATAGACGAGAACAAATGTGATTGGATACCTCAGGCAATGTACGTCTGTTAAAATGGCAAATGATGAGAAATGATTTGCAACATTATCGCGAGCGATAACTGTTCCATCTGTTCCTTTACACTGAGAGAAAAATATAGTTGCTTTCGGCATCAACTATACTTTCTTGTGATTTCTAACCACAAAAATAGTTAGAAAAACCATTGTTTTAGTAAGTATTATAAGAAAGATGGTTCTTCTAATTATTTTTTTGGTTAAAATCACAAAAAAGTATAGTTGAGTCAAAAGTAACTATATTTTTCTTTCAGTGTAGCGGTCATCGAACAGCGAACATGCTGTCTCGTTCTGATAACCGAGGGATTTTTCTCAGTGCATATCTAATCGATCGAAAGGTTCGCTCATAGTGAAGTCGGAACACCGAGCTTTGAGCTCGATTGTGAGATATTCTCTCTTGCAGTTTCGACTTGCAGCGTTTCCACTATTACACTGCCGCTCCTCGCTCGAGTGAGATTCAACTCCGAGAAATTTAAGAGAACAAGAGAAGCGCGCGACATTCCGTCAGGGTGCACTTCAGTCGATACTTCAGTCGACTCGCATTGTGCACAAATTGTCGAATGTGTCGATTCGTTCGAAGAACTTTCCGCGACCTCTCTGATTACACTATTAAAGTGTTCGTCAAGGCACGTAACGTGCAGTAACGTAACGATGCAGCGGACCGCGGCCGCCCGAGTCGATAGCAATTCAGAATTTTATCGTCCCGCCATAATCTAGCTCTGCGGCGAGCGACGTCATTTCAACGAAGATAATATCGCGCGGTTATCGTTTACACGGCAAACTTGCTCGGTGTATACCCGACGGCTAGCAGTTTCCGACAGCGGTCAATATTGTACAATGGCCACAATCGGCATTCAGCTGCTCGTAAGAGCATAGCGCCCGTACCGCAATAATAACCACCGGGCCGAACAATAGTTGCAAATTGTCATCGGCGCGCTCGCGCTTTAAATGATGTAACTGGAATATTAATTCCCGACCGTGGATATGTGTGCAGCGGGACGCTCGAGCAACGAGCCCGTTGCACACACGCGATGTGACGCGACGCGACGCGACGTCGACGACGACGGCGCATCGGGACGTGCCTCGCGGCTGGACCTGCTACCCCGACGAAGCCATCCGAATCGTATAATCTCGAATTATCGAAACGAATTATCGGCCGGACCGGCGGCACGCTACGCCGGGACGCGCATCTGTCGAAGCACGCCGGACCATCGTCCGATTTGCATCCCCGCTGCGCAATTCCACGACGAACGGATGACGAGGAAATTGGCAGCGATCTAGCAATCAGCCCAGGGAGGCTCCCGAAGATCGATAATCGAATCGGGAAAGCTAGAGCCCGGCTAGAGCATTGTAATCGATCGCGCGCACGATCGCCTGCAATCGGCGCGATCGCAAATTGGCTCTTTTGTGGGCCGCCGAATGCGCCGTTACTCGCTAGTAATTAGTAATTAGCCGATACTAACGATCGTACGACCGTTGGGACATCTGCAGACCCCGCGACAGACCGTTTCGTACAAACGGCGCGGCGATCTCGCGGTAACGAGAGCGCGTCACGGCCGGCCTGCTGATAGCGCTGATAACAAGATGTAATACCTATAAAACGAGTGAGAAACGAGCTCTTTCTAAAGTACAATCTCAATGTTCTTCATTAAAATTCTATACCTATATCTGGTGCTTCAGTATAAGTACAGTACTGTAATCAGTCAAATCTCACTGAAAGGATAAGAGTGATTATTCCAATTATTGATGCACTTTGCAAACACAGACAGTTTCCTTGCACGCAAGACGCGTGGAAGTCGTTTATTCCATTGTCCATCGTTATAAACGTGGAAAATTGGATTTAGTATAATGAATTTGTGTATCACAGATTCTGCAAAGATATCTTACTCGCACTGATCAAAATCTAGAACTAGAAATTTATTCCATCATTGTCTTGGTCAGGTTGATCTCAAACAATTATTTAGTTTGTATAAGGTGTTATTAATATTAATGTTCTAATTAGTCATGCCACGCAACGTGGCAACCAGGACTTTATTAGTAAAGCTTATTGATAATTAGGGTCCTATTAATAATTAGGACCCGATAACATCAGTTTATACTAGTCAAATAATTTATTAGAACCACGGGATAACTTTCTAGTCGGATGTGAGATATAAGATAAAGTAGTATAACAAGAAAGTGTTTGAATATCATTGAATCACTGATCATCGGTAAAATTGTTCTTTTACTGATTCAGTCGAAAATATTTATACTAATTTACTTTAAAAGAGTACTCTGTAAAGTGCAATTAATATATACTTTATTGGAATTCTGTTATTCTATACTTATTCTATACTGATAATTGGTGCTTGTATAAATATAGTACACACGGAAAAAACAATTCTGTTGGTGCAACCGAATTTTCGGTTGCTCAGGGACCAGACGAAAACTCGACTGTAGGAACAGAAAAATTCCTTTATGAGGCTTCTGTATAGTCAATTGTTCTCAGTTACTTGAACCGAGTTCTAATATCGCTGAATGTTCAGAGAAATATTTTCGGTTGCGACAACAGAAATATTAGTTTCAAAACAGAGATATCGCTTCTGATCATCTAATTTTCAGTTGGTTTCTATTCGTTTATACCAACTGAGATTTTTTTGCGTGCATAAGTATAGCAGTTAATGAAATCTCGTTAAAAGAATCACTTAACAGAAGTGACGAGTCCCATTATTGATGCATTTTTTAAATATAGACAGTTTCATTATACACCAAGTGTATGAAAACCGTTAATCTCATTGTCACAAATCTTGGATCTAAACTTGGACTCGCAGAAATTTGGATTTGATATAACGAATCTGTATATTACAAATTTTGTAGAGAAATTTTCCACTGAAAAATCAGGAAGATATTGGATGGTAGTAGTAAAGTGAAAGTATTTTCATTGAAAATCAATGAATATTCATTATGATCATCGTCCTTTGAATCCTTATATTTCCATGAAATAGTGCTTTTATCGATTTAGTCAGAAACACTTTTACTGATTCATTTTAAATAAATGAAAAAGATCGTAGGTTAAATAGTCATTCGATCTCATGATATATACAAGAGAATTGATCGCGTAGATTGAAAAATTATCATCAATTTTCCGCTTCTCCAAGCTTGGATGCGCGCGAAATGACGCAACTGAACCCGAGTGGAAGTTTTCATCTCATTTTCAGCCTTACTATTCCATTCAACACTACTTGATACTCTGAAACCTACATCAGCCTCTTTTGATTCTATTTAACCTACCCGAGTCGAAATTTTGGTCCTACTTTCAGCCTCACTGTTCCATTCAACATCTATTTTGACGCTAAAGAAAGTGAAAGGGAAAATTTCGCACATATATGTATATCATCGGAGTCAAAGTAAGAATAAATTTAATGATATCATTAGAATTAAACCTATTTTGCTAACTTAACTCCTACTGCGTTGTAGAATTCAAGGTTTAACATAAGGCCAAAATTTCGACTCAGCAAATCTGCAAAATACGTGTTTCTGATATTACGAGCGTTGCGTTAGCGAGGCATTTGAATTCGTAGTAGGATGCCCCAGCGGCCTGCGAGAGTTTAACGATCCAACGGTTGCTCACGATGAATCCGGCAAAGTTACGGTAAGCTCTACATCGCACTATTTCAAAAGTCGATTTATCGTTTTACATAAATCCCCGTTACGCATACATCGCGCCGTCGCCGTCGCCGTCGCCGTCGGCGGCGCCCGTATTTCACGTCGCGCTCGCGCGCGTTTCTAGACACGCCGAACATTAAATTATCCCGCGGAATGTATTATACACGATGTAACTGATAACGATAACATCGGAATTCCCAAAATTACGCGAAGATATCGGAAGTCGCCCCAGTTGACAGCATTTCTTGTTGTTTATTTCGTTTCTCTCTCTCTCTCTCTCTCTCTCTCCCTCTCTCTCTCTCTCTCTCTCTCTCTCTCTCTCTCTCTTTCTCTCTCTTTGACGAATTTTCTCCAATCAAGAAAATTAATAAAAGTGAAGGTAACAGAATCAACACGCGGATGGTAGTACGCGAAAAAAATATATAATATTAATTTATATAAGAGTAAATTGTTATAAAAAAAATAATTATTATAGTAAATTATAATATTATATTATAATTTTATTAAATCATAATATTTTATTACAGTATATTATAATAAATTATAATAACTTTAATAATAAAAATAATGATTAAAAAAATTTGTTTGCACTCTACCATTCGCGTGTTGGCTTTACTGTCACTTTTATTAATTTTCTTGATCGAATATTTTAGGAATCTTAACCTCATTGTTATCGAATTCCCTCTGTTTGCACGTGATTCATTTTGAATTATCGTAGCTTGAAACTCATCCATCCGATAATTTGCGCAATTTCTCGCGGGCCTGCTCCTCTTATCTCGATACGATATGTGCGCGATTTAATCACCCGAGCAGCCCCAATCCAAAGAAACGTGCTCCCAAAGAAATCCATCGTCTTAAGGGAAGGATCGACTTTGTCGTGGCAAGCTCGGGGGAGCACGCGATGGAAACAGCAGAGGGCAGAGAGAGGGAGGCAAATTCAATGTACGGCTTCTTAGCTCGAGGACTGTTCCAGTCCGATTCGCCGCCCAATTTCATCGCGTATAGTCGTGCGGCGCCGGCTGGAACATAAATTCCTCCTGCCGTGCAACCGCCGTCGCCGCTGCCAGAAAATCGTCGTTTCGTGCCGAGAACTCGCTGCTACGACCACACGAGTCACCGATGATGCTTCTCGTCGCTTCTCTTGTCCCCTTTGTTCCCGGACTGCGACAATGTTTTTGGCAATGCTACACCGAAACGGTTAAGGCGACTAATTGGAAAAGCGACAATTGCGCCCACACCGTACGTGCCTTTTTCACTCTTCAGTACGAAGATCACTATAATTCTCCATTATCTTGTCAAACTGCTCGTAAACAATCGCGTAAAGTCACAGATTTATAAAATGTACTGATCATTCTTACGCGACGGCTAATGACAAGATTGAAAGACAGAAATGTGTTAAGTTAAATGCTTTCTCTGTCGCACACTAGGAGAGATCGGAGCTACATGTCCCATATTTCAGAATTTCGATGTTACAACTTCTCAGACAAAACTCACAACAATTAGTTGACTATATAAACATAATAGAGGCATAGCTTTCTTCTGCATCTCGAGTTGATGTAAATATTTATTTAATACAAAAATTTTACAGCTTGTACGTACTCTATGTGTGTCTGCCGCGCTAACAAAAATATCAAGGAACATCTCGATATCTTATATGAATCTAAGAGCTTAAAAATATACGAGAATTTGCAAAACGATTTCTACATATATGTGCGCTGAGGAAAAAATTACTTTAAAATCAACAAATGTTTCTTTGATGGGTGCCATTAACATATTTATTTAAATCTAAATTCTTTTTATTTAAATCAAATATTGTTTCCCTGATTTAAGTAAACAATATTTGGTTTAAATAAAGAGAATTTAGATTTAAGTAAATATGTTAATGGCACCCATCAAAGAAATATTTGTTGATTTTAAGGTAATTTTTCTCTCAGTGTGGTTATGTTCCTGCTAGCACACGATAAAACCAAGCAGCACATATTTATATAGGATCTACATGTACAAGAAATACTCAGAGGATAGTATGATCGTGTTAGTGACACTCGCCCCTACGTTATCGACATTTTTGAAGTTTATCATCCACTTCAGCATCCCCTTAACTGATTACGGTACGAACGCATCGGCAGTATCTCTTAAGGGAATGTTGAAGTCGATGACGAACTCGAACAATGTCGATAACGCGGAGACGATCGTCACTAACACAATCACGCTATCCTT
Organism: Odontomachus brunneus; assembly: GCF_010583005.1. Taxonomy (NCBI): domain Eukaryota; kingdom Metazoa; phylum Arthropoda; class Insecta; order Hymenoptera; family Formicidae; genus Odontomachus; species Odontomachus brunneus. Next base: position 1,474,509 of record NW_022639472.1, read on the forward strand.
TTCTCGTGACTAGATTTTATTAATTGCAGTCCCATCTTCGATAAATCAAAATATCGAATCCTCCACTCAGGTGCAACAAATTTAAATATTCATGCTTGATGACTATGGAATCGGGGAATCGGCAACGTTGCTCCAAAGCAGCGATTTGTCACTATACGAGTATAAGGAGTTACCGCCGGTGTCTCTGCTAAGGGTAATTTTACACAAATATTATTTCTACACTCAAAGCTAATTTCGGTACTTACGACGTGGTGGTCTCCTCCTGTTGCTTCTGGGCCTCCATTTCACCATTCATATCATTTTGAAACATCTCTTTGCTAAACTAGGTTACCAACTCGTTGCTCGTTCATAGTTCGCGTTACATAGGTTAATGTAAAGCTGTCAAACCGACATATAGTGACAGATCGTTGCATTGGAGCAACGTTGCCTATTCCTCGAATGGTCCATAGTCATCAAGCATTTAATAATTTGGATTACACAAATCCAAATATTACACTAATTGTCAGCTTAAGATTTTACATTCAAAATTTTATTTTTTCGTTTTCGTCACATGTCCAGCAATGTTCCTATTTATTTTTGCACATACTTTCAAAATCATTTGTAATTCTGTACGATCAATACGACGTAAACTTTGCAGAAAAATATCAGTATGTTGTCGGCAAAGTTTTCAGCTTCAGCATTCCCTTCATTGTGACGATCAGGAGTGTCGCAAATTTATTTCAGAAAATATGTAACCGTTGTTTATTAACTGAGTATACATGTCTATGCATGAAATGAATCGAGAATAACCGGTAGATTTTTTATGATAAAGCACAAATTCGAAATTCTATCACTGTTTTTCTGCCGACGTGATATTTGACATGTTATTCGCCACATAAACCAATATTATGTTTTCCGGGAAAGTGATGTGTGCGCGATAATGATCGGCGTGGCGATGTGGGAGACCGATGCCTCCGAACGACGGCGGGTCGTACGTCAAAGCAGATGCTCGAGGTCGGGGGGACAACCGCGCCGATAAATTCTTAACCGACTTCTTGTGTGTCGCGATAACGAGAAAGCTCCGTTTGCACTCGGCTGCTCCGAAACGAAAAGGGACGTCAAAGGAGATCGCGAAAAAGGGTTGAAATTGTTTCCCGGTTGAAACGTCGAGGAGAGGAGCTCGACGTCTCTCGCTAGTTCGTTCGAGCGACGCGCGCGTGCGAGTGCTCGTGTGAAATGCAAAACCGCGTCCCGGTGAAAGTTCACCGCGGCAGACAGACATGGGAGACTATTACGCGCGACTAAATTGTGCGGCGTGACGTAAAGGAGAACGTGTTATTTTCTTCTCCGGGATTTTCCCCGGCGTCTCCTCGCTCGTTCGCTCGCTACGTGAACCATGCGATCTCCCGGCGCGTTTCTTCGCAATTTCGCGCCACATCTAGATCTTCTTACGCGCGATACAATTATCTGGCTTCAGTCCGTCGCGATTTCTAGCTACTATCAGCAGAGTCAGCGTCTATCCAAAGATAGATAAAAAGAGAGAGAGAGAAAGAGAGAATCAGAGAAAGAGAGAGAGAGAGTAGAGAGAAAGGAAACCGTTCGCAATCCTTTGAGACATTTGCATCTCCGATATTTTAATTCCCAAGATCAAAGGCGCGGCATATCGTCCGAGAGACGAGATTAAAGCATAAGAAGAGAGCAAGTAAGCACCTGCCATGCCGGATCCGGCCGAAGCCATTGGTATGAACGACTCTTCGAGTGTGACGTGTGAAGAAGTTACGCTTTATGTATCCCTCGTCTCTCATATTTCCAGCTCCGTCCTTCCTTCCGTCTCCGGTGGAAGGAAGAGGAAGCGCTGCTGGGGTTTCCGCGCGACTCTTTGAAAGCCCTCGAGCTTACTTCGCGGATCTCTTAGTGGCTGTTTCCATTCATGAGCCGCGGATACGCGCCCGCGTGCCGCGTCCTCTAATTTGAATAATGTTCCTTTACCTTTGCTACTTTTCTGCGAGGGCTCCCCATTTGTCGAGATACACTCCGTCTGGAATGGCCACCGGAGCAGCGAATTCTATCGGATGATGTCACGTAAACGAGGAGATTCGCGTAAACGACGGGTCGCACGTGTGATCCAAGCTCGCCGCAGTTAACGACGAAATGTTACCCGTCCCGTGAGCTTTGGTCTGAAAGGTCGACTCTGCGAATCTCATTACGCCCGTTACGAGAGGTTGCCACGTTTCCCGATGAGTCTCCCGCGAAAATCCCACGAGTTCTCCGGGGGCAAGCGTCGATCGAGTTTAGAGATCGAATGTCGATCGCGGACGATAACACGTGTGAACGATTCCGCAGGAATGCCGCCCGCGCATTTCCTCGTGAACCACTCGGGAATCTTGTATACGAGGGTGGTCTGAAAAGTTTCCGACCTCAACGTGAAGATAGCAGCACTTGTAAATAAAAGCTAGTGAATTTCGTTGTTCATCTGTTGACAGTTACTCACCGAAGTTTCAGCCATTTTGGACTCGCAGTTGTTATGTAACAGTCGTTTGAGTAAGTTGATGTGAGTGTTTTTGTGAAAATGGACAAAATCGAGTATCGAGCTGTCATTAAATATTTGTTTTTGAAAGGCAATACGCCTACGCAAATCAAAGATGAGTTGGATTCTGTGTATGGGGACTCTGCACCATCATTTAC
>NW_022639472.1:1477412-1500691 GCF_010583005.1 Odontomachus brunneus
ACCATCCACCTTACTCACCAGATCTAGCCCCAAGCGACTTCTTTTTGTTCCCTCATCTAAAAATTGCGCTCGGAGGACAGAGATTTTCGTCAAATGAAGAGGCAATCACCTTCGTGAACAATTATTTTGCAGAGAAAAACGCCGAGTACTATTTCGACGGGTTACAGAGATGGGAGCATCGCTGGGAGAAGTGTGTAGATTTACAAGGAGACTATGTTGAAAAATAAAAAACAATTTTCAGAAAAAATGACTTGTATCTTTGTTAGGTCGGAAACTTTTCAGACCACCCTCGTATATATTTCGTTATGTCGGCGTAAGGTGGTGCGAGAAAGCGCGGTTTAGCCGGCCTCATTGCGACACGACGTGTTTACATTAAAGAACACGGAGGTCATGAATATTTAGGTACGGAAGAGTAACATGTAATACGCCAGCCGCGCGGTTTCACGAGAGACTCCTCTGTAGTTACGATCCGTAAGATATAACGCCGGCGAGATGCTCTCGCATATTAATTTCGCCGGCTGAGTTAGCTCAAATGATACGCGCGCCGATGTGGCACACGGTGAAGCGAGACCGGGCAACGGGGGCCTGCGTGGGGCCTGAGAAAGACCAGCGGAAGAGGGGCTGATGTAAAAATAATGGAAAAATAGAAGCAGCCAGGTGGAGGCGAATTAAATTGGCGCGGGCTGCGAAAGGTACGGGAGACGAGAGAACGAGCGAAAATTAGTGCTAGGCGGCGAGTTACGATAGAATAAAGGGATCGTATGAAATGGGAACGGGGAGCGAAAATTGCCGACCGAGTAGCGGCAGAGCTACGTAACGTTTAAGCTTTTAAACTCAGAGCAAAAGCGCTTTCTTTGCCGAATTTAACCTATTGATCGATTGATTCTCGTGTAATAGGTATTGTTTGCAGAAGGTGTGTGTGGGTGCGTTATACTCTTTAAAAAGTGTACTTACAATCGTATTCTTCATTGAAATGTTATATTTATTACTGATAGTTCAGTTATAAGCGCAGCACACTGCAATCAGTAAAATCTCGCTGAAAGAATCGGTTAATAACAGCAACTGTTGCCATAAGGGTCTTCAAGCACAAATTAATATAGTCATACAGTAAGAACTGACCAATCACGTTGAGTATCATCGAACCGTAAGGTCGCCCATTTTTGTGAATACTCGATTGGTCAATTCTTACGTCAATTTTTATGTCAATGATGGCTATGTCAATTTGTGAAAATGCCCTTATTGCTACATTTTATGAAGAGACTGTGTACGCAAGACGTATACGAGTCGTCAATTCAAAGCCACTAATACTTCAAGTCGAAACATTTCCAGAAAAAACTGGTTACTTGCCAGAGACCGGCCAATTTTTATTGACTAGGATTTATTGGATAGTAACTGTTCAGAAACTGCATAGAGGAAAATACTGTCCAATATTTCTTGGCCGGTTGTTGGACAGAAATTAGGCAATAAAACATGATAAGTAAATGCTGGGCAGTTTCTGTCTAGTAAAAGCTCGGAAAATACTGAGCACAGTGTTTCTTGGTTAGTTACTGGTTAGAAGCTGGGCAAGAAAAAATGATAATTAAAAATAAAGCTACAACTATCTCAATGATGAATGAGTTTCCACGTGAAAAGGCTGTGCCTTCACGAGTTTCACCTTACTTTTACGTTGAATAATAAGATACAGTATTTTACAATATAGAGAGAGAATCGAACGATGAAAACTATTTAACAGAATTTTGTACAAAAAGAAGTTTGATTAGAAACTTGTCAAAAACTGTTTAGAAAGTCCAAGTGTCGCTGCGACCAGGAACTAGCCAATAACTAGACATCCTAGCTGGTTGCTGATTAGAAACTGATAAATTTTCTACTTCATTTAGAAAGTTTGGCTTTGGCACAGCGTATAACGAATTCGTTATAAATTCCCGAGTAGAAATTTGTTCAGTTTCTGATCAGTAACTGTCCAGGAATTTTTGGTAACTAGCTAGTTTTTAGCCAATTTTCTTAGTTAGAAATTGACTGGTTTGGTCGACGCTCACTTCGTCAAAAACTAAATAGTTGAACTAGAGAGTTTCAAATCAGTTTTTAACTAGATTTTGATTAGTATTTAACCTGTTTATTAGCAGTTTCTAAGCAGCATTTTATTAGTTTCTATATAGTTTTTGATTATTTTATCAGCATTTTTTATCGGTTTCTGATCAGTATCTTTTTTTTTTCAGTTTATTAATAGTTATAAATAATTTAACTATATATGTATCGAAACAATAATTTTATTAAAATTAAATTTTTATAATTTTTACTTAAAAATTATTTTCATCTTTAATATATTTTATTTTATTTTTTTCGTTCTTGTCATCTTTGCCTTGTCAAATCGATTTCTGCTCGGCTGACAACGACAGCGGCGGCGGTGGAAGCGGTAGTGAGAACTATGTGGAATTTACTTACTGTTTCTTTCCCAGTTTTTGTTTATGAACTGACCGAAAAATACTATCTAATACTATGCAAGTTTTTTCTGTAGAAACTACAAAACATTTACTTATCATTTTTATTATTTAATTTCTGGCCAGGAACTATCTCAAAAAAATTTGTCAGTAATTTCCGATTTTTTGCTGGACAGAAAATGCACAGCATTTCCTTACCCTTTTTCTTGTATAGTTTCTGACAAATAACTGACAAATAACTGGCCCAAAAATACTGAACAGTATTTTCAAAGTTTTTACTGGGCAGAAACTATCCAATATTTACTATTTTTTTTGCATAGTTTCTGACAAAAAACTATCCAAGAAATACTGAACAGTATTTTCAGAGTTTTTAATGGACAGAAACTGTCCAGTATTTACTTACTATTTTTTCAAGCCTAGTTTCTGACTAGTAAATGGCCATGAAAAAAATAGCCAGTATTTTCTGCCAAGTTTCTAAACAGTAACTGTCTAATTAATCCTAGCCAGTAAAAACTGTCTAGTTACTGGCCAGTAATCAGTTTTTCCCTGAGATGTTTCTACTTATGCAGTGAAAGTTTACTTGCACTGGTGAGAATTAGTGAGAGAGTTTTTACTGGAAAGCAGTGGATATTCATCGATTATCAGTGAACCAGCTCTTTTACTGATTCAGATACATTTTTACTTTAAGAGGGCATATTCCGCTCGCGGAACTCGCGCGTAACATTTGTAACAAGGATCGTGTCGAGCGGACCGTCGGGATTCGATACAACACGAGACGATCTCGCCGGGGTTCTCATATGTGGAGCACACACGTATGATACTTTGGAGAAACACGTCCCGTAATCGTCCCGCGGCGGAGCAGTCGCCGTGGACAGAAAAGTACAACCACAGGGCTCACAGCGCGATCCTCTTAAACGAACGCTCGAGGGCGACCACGCTCGTCTCACGTTGGAAAATGGAATCGCAAGATAATAATCCTGAAACTCAATTTCATCTTCGTCGAGTCGTGGGCTGCCGTTGGCTATGCTTGACTTGGCCGAGAATGAAGATCGCGGGAATCACGCTACTATCGAAGTGATGGTCGTTGTCGCCGTTGCTGTCGTCCTCGTTGTTGTTAGTTCGACCTGTCGATTCAGCAATAAGAGCGGTTGCGAAGCTCGCTGCGAGCTATCTCTCGAGCCGTCGTGTTGAGTTTGATTTCGCCCCTCATCCTTCGCCGAATATTTCACGGTGATCCTGTGACTGGAGATTGAGAATGGAATTTGCGGCGGAAGAAACGAGAACTTTCTAGCGGACTTGCAGAGAGAGAGAAAGAGAGAGAGAGAGAGAGAGAGAGAGAGAGAGAGAGAGAGAGAGACATATTGCGCCGTGAGACTTCACTTTGATTCGCGAAACGAGGTACAGCTGTGCGCGACTGGCGTGCCGACGGTCTCGTCGGTGTTTCATTCTTGAAAAGTACGAAATATTACCCGGCCTGGAATACATATTTATGGCCGAAGTTCCTCCCGACGTTTGCATCGATAGCACGCGAATATGAAGTAGCGTATCGTATATTACTATTTGCGAATGACGTCGATATAACTAGACAACTGCGCTATTTCTCTCCATCTAAATTTCCATCCCTTAAAAACTCACAGCATCCTGAGAGGAGTAAAAATTAGACAAAGTTTGGGGAATTGTAAAAAGTTGTAAATTAATTGATAGGAGTATGATTGTTTTGCTATATATGTCTGTTAACAATATCTTGTTACAAGATAATTAGATTTTGTGATGAACATCAACATCACTGTGTCCACTTCAATTCTGTTTAACAGAAGAACCATGCCTCTTAACAGTAACCATCCTGGCCTCAACAGGAGTGATCTGAAATCAGTACCAATATATATTTTTTATTTATTAGTGTTATAACTGTTGGTTTTCACGGAACGGATTTTGAAAAAAATAATATTTCGCAAAATGGGGTTATAAAAATCAAATGTAATCTTTTCACTGAAAAATTGAAGCTTGTAAAACAAATGAATAAAAAATGGTTTTGAAATTGACGGGAAATCTCCGTGAATCGATAACTACAACTTTGATGAATAAAAAAATATATATTGATACTGATTTTTTATCACTCCTGTTGAGGCCGAGATGGTTATCGTGGTAAGAAACACGATTCTTTTGCAGAACAGAACTGAAACTGGACACAGTGATGTTAATGTGCATAATAAAATCTAATTTTTTATACCAAAATATTGTTAACAGACATACATAACAAAAAATTCATACCCCTATTAATTTACAACGTTCCACAACATCTCAAATTTTATTTAATTTTGAATCCTTTCAGAATTCCTGTAACCCCTTAAGTTGAAAACTTGCCCGAAAAACGGAACTTGCGCGCGGCCAAAGTTCTCAATTAGATCGCTCGGTTTCACTGAGGATCGACGAAATCAAGAAAGTGTATTAGAAGTACTTAACACGAGGCACGATATAAGGGGAAATGTATGAAAGTCGTATCCGCGTGAAACTTCAGTAGCGCAAAGTTAGCATTAAGCTCGGGAGCATTATGCGACAATTAGACGATTAAACGCGGACACACATATACACACACGTCTTTCATACGAGACACCGTAAAGGGAGAGAGAATGGGTGCTCGCGCGAACCACCGCAAGCTTTCACATTATAATACGGCGAGGGCCGAGCCGGCTCTGAGAGGAGCGAGATGGAGAGAGAGTGAGAGAGAGAAGTTTTTTCGCTGCGTTACAAGGCTCGGAGAGCTGCGCTTTGAGTCTGAGAGGAATATTAAAAAACAGTTCGTGGCTTCATTATAATCTCCAGTGCGAGATAATGCGCATTGAGGGGCGCGCGGCCGATTTTGCGCGGTTAACTTCATTACACCAGCTTGCGTTGATGAATTAATTCATCGCTGGTAACAAAGTTCGGCTCTTTTGTAATAGCGGCAATAAATACGCTATTCGCATACCCCACCGCCGTGATTACTTATTATTATTTTACCGCTGGCCGGAACGCCGGTATGGAATATTTGATGCGCCCAAGTGTTCTCTTCATGCAAACGCGATGCGCGCGAATAAAGGGGAAGGGAAATACGAAGACGATACCCATCGGACAGCACTGGCACGTCGAGACGTCCGGCACTTGCATGGACGTACGCTGGAAAATGAAGTTTGTTAAAACAACAACACGCTAACACGTCTCCGCTTTTAACGCGCTGCACCGGCAGCTTAAGTTAACACACATATGTGTGTCCCAACCGTTTGATCTAATCTCAAATATCGCCTCTCCGTTTGAGGTTAGATTAAGCGACTGGGATACGCATACGTGTGTTAAATTAAGCTGCCGGTATGGCGTGTTGAAAGTAGGGAAATGTGTTACGTGTTGTTTCAACACACTTCAGTATCACTTCATTTTGCAATGTAGGAATATCTGGACGAAACATATTTCCTCGGGATTGAAGCTTAAGGAGAAACAGGATTATGATCAGTGAGCTTTATATATGCTGGAATGAGCCATCAGAGATTGGAGGGAGCAAAAATAGGTCTGAAGGATAGATATATTTGGTTGACGTATTGTCTCACTGCAAATCTGAGTGTGTTATTTTTAAACGCTTAAACGTATAATTGGTTGAATCTCTTTTTATATGTTTCTTACCATCATTTAATACGCTCAAATACGTATAAAGTTTTAAATTTATACATCATAAACGTGTTGAATAATATGGTTTAAAACCGCAAGAGACGTGTGAGAAGAGTTTCAGCCAATTACATGCTTATACGTTGAAGAACTTACACTCGGATTTGCAGTGCTGTGTCTGAAGTTCGCTGATTAGTTAGTATCATTGTTATATTTATAGCTCAACACGTTGACCTCCACGTTCTTTTATCAATAAAAAATATTCCTAAAAATGCCTTATAAGCTTCTTGATTAGCTACAAGTCACTTTTAGAAGCATTTTTATCGATGAAAGAGTTTTCAGAATACGAGTATGTTTTCAACTAGATTAGCACCAATATAAAGTAAGACATCATTGCCATTAAACATACGTGTCCTTCTCTACTCTCTTAAAGTGAATCAGTGAAATATCATTGAAAGCAGTGAATATACACTAATTTACAATTATAGCACTGAAACTGCTCAGTGCTATAATTATAACTGATATCAGTGACTATTCACTAATTCACTTTAAGAGAGTGGTGGGTCTGTTTGATATAACTTCAACTAGCGCCACTTTCTACACTTCCACATAGAAGAAGAAGTGCAATTGTATGATTATTCAACAATTTTCTTCAATTAATATTTCGAGATTTATTGTGAATGTCGCAAAACTTCATGAGACTTTTATGTTTACCTTAATCCATCCTATGTTCTACGCGAACGTTGCGAAGACGAATCTAGAACATCCTGTAGCTAATTTTATCAACCAAGATTGCCGCGACGGATATTTACTCTCACCCCTGAAGCTTCACAGGAGTACCTTGTTCTTTGTCCAGATATTTCTACGCCCATGACTTGTCTTGATTTATCACATAACGTATAAAATAAATAATATAAAATTCTATTATTACGCATTATTTGTGTGCAATAAAAAAAGTGCATCTTATCTTGATTGGTTATTGCTTTTATGCTTCATTGATGATTGTTCTTTGATTTTATTTTAAGAATTTTAGCAGTTTTAGATTAATGATTTACATTGAAAAAATAATTTCCCATCATCTCTGAAGCTTCACATCCCGCGTTTGTGGAGATACCTTATTCTTGGTCCAGATTTACTCCTACGTCTATGAACTTGCCTCGAGCTGGAAGGAATCGCGGCCGGTGATAGTCTTATTTCACGAATCGTTGTCTGGTATCTGAAACGCAACACCGACGCGAAGATCGAATATCGAGACCGCAGTCATGCAAACATAATGGCAAGCAAGCACAACCGGGAAATGCAGCTGCGGGTAACGCGGCCCTAATGCGGCCTCGCGAGCATTGAGAGATTTCTGAGAAGTTGCGTTCTGTTAATTAATCAAAGATTAATCTCTCGCGATCAACTTCGTTGAACAGGATGAACGCTACGGGGCTATATTGGTATACCCCAGTTTCGTTCAAGCGGTTTGCCGAAATTTACGGCGGGAGAGGGGAGCACAGCAGCCACTCGTCTCTCGCTCCCTATCTCCCTTAACGGTAACGTAATATTTATAAAGATAAGATAATAGATCCGTTGAGAGCGCAGACGCATTACGGTTATACCTACTTCGCGTATCTATCTACGATCTCTTTCATTATTTACGAACGAGGCGAATATAGCCACGTCCCTCACTATCCGAATCTGATGGGTTTCCGAAAATGGCTTGGTTAGAGGGAATTCGAGCAAGGGGGTTCTTTCCATTACTCCTAATTGAAAAAGTTCCGCCTGGAAAAATCCCGTTCAAACTCCCAGAACATTAACACGCTGCAAACCACATCATATCGTCGTTCTGTTCTTCCAATACGATAAAAACACTCAATTATCTTGCACTGAGAAAAAATACTTGAAAATATATTTGTAGGATATAAAATTTATTTCTACCAAATAAATTTTTATCTCATAAATCTCTTTTCTTAGTATAAGATAATTGATACATAAGTAAGATAATTGACAAAAATCTATTTCACAAAAATAAACTTGGTTTTACAGAAATAAATTTTATATTTCGCAAATAAATTTACAAGTATTTTTTCTCTCAGTATAAAATAATTTTGACACAAATAAGATATAATTGACAAAAATTTTATTTTACGAAAATAAACTTGGTTTCACAGAAATAAATTTTATTTCGTTGAAATAAATCTTCTATTCTACAAATAAATTTTCAAGCATTTTTCTCTCAGTATAAAATAATTTTGATACATAAAATATAATTGACAAAAACTTTATTTCACAAAAATAAACTTGGTTTCACAGAAATAAATTTTATTTCGTTGAAATAAATCTTCTATTCTACAAATAAATTTTCAAGCATTTTTCTCTCAGTATAAAATAATTTTGATACATAAAATATAATTGACAAAAACTTTATTTCACAAAAATAAACTTGGTTTCACAGAAATAAATTTTATTTCGTTGAAATAAATCTTCTATTCTACAAATAAATTTTCAAGCATTTTTCTCTCAGTATAAAATAATTTTGATACATAAAATATAATTGACAAAAACTTTATTTCACAAAAATAAACTTGATTTTACAGAAATAAATTTTATTTCGCTGAAATGAATTATATATCCCGCAAATAAATTTTTAAGCGTTTTTCTCTCAGTATAACTTAATTGACAGTATAAATAATTGAGACATAAATAAGATAATTGACAAAAACTTAATTTTACAAGAATAAACTTTGTGTTTCGCAGAAATAAAGCTTATATCGCACAAGTAGTTTCTCAAGCATTTTGTTCTTATTTTACTAACAAACGCTTAACAAGATCAAGGGAAACTCTTGTAAGCTGTACACGACGAAAGAGGCTTTTGAATCTCAGTTAGACAGCTTCAAACGTTCTTTGTTGCACGAATAAAGTGCGCATTGGTAATAACGAAAGCGCGAATCGCTTTACAGACTGGCTTGCCGCCGACGTACGAGGAGTACCTCTGTCACAAGTCTCGTTCGCACACTCCGCCGCCGCCGTGGTCCGACTCTATTACGATTACATCGTCGTCGTCGTCATCCAACCCGACCTCGAGTATACAGGCGCGTCGCGAATTCTTGGCCAGTCAGCCGGAGCTTCGCGAGTACTTGGCGCAGCTGACGCTCGCCCAGAGCGCCGATCGTGGCTTGCACCACCTCCATCAGCATCATCAGCAGCAACAGCAGCTGCAACAATCCAGAGACCCGTCTTGTTCGTCGAATCAGCAGACCCTGAGGGAACAGCAGGTCAGAGCGCAGCAGCGTGCACGAGCAATGCCTCCCAGGTGAGTAGCCGAAGAGGCGTGTTGTAAGGGCCGGGTCTCGACTACGAGTATCTCGCGCGACCGAGTTCGCTCGTGGAATAATTCACGCCGCTTCCTGAGGTGACCATATGCGGAGTACGGCACCGTCGGGAGTTAACGCGGCCGGCGAGAGGTACATTCAGTTAGCAGTCGGGATATTTCGAGGTGCCGAGGGCCGCTCTGGTGGGATCGTGGTAATTCGGAAGAACGATCGAGAGGCGGCGGTTATGCAAATAGAGGCCGTTCCAGATTCCGCGCGCTTTTCCTCCGCCGCTCGCTGATCCCCGCGATTACCACAACGAGTCGATCTTTCTGTGACGAGGGAGTTTCTGGTAGCGCTATGTGTATTACCGCGAGTACGATTATTATAACGGGAACGGAAAGTGGAAGAGAGAGAGAGAGAGAGAGAGAGAGAGAGAGAGAGAGAGAGAAAGTGGTGCGGAAGTTCGGTATGGGATTAACTCGGGACCGATGAAACGTCGTTGTTGCAGATCGCAGAGCGTGAGTCGGGTTCAGCAGCAACGAATCGCGACCATGTACGAGGACGCTGCGTTCTGCATGGAAACGACCGTACTGCAGTCGGCTTTCGACCAAGGATTTGCCCTCTGTAGCTTGATGTAAGAGAACGACCTCGGGCTGACGGCAGAGATCGCGAGCACACGCTGATACATCATCAATCCGCGCGCGCAATCGAGCTCTCTCGCGAAAGCTTCCCCGGCGCGCTGCGGGTCAAGCTGCATCCAAGCCGTGACGAGATGCGGCGCTTTTGGTTTTGGCAGACCGCAAGCGATCGATGTTAGCGATACGACACTATCCTTTGTCTCTATCGAATGTAACTGTCGGGTCTAATAGCGGTAGGATAAAAATCGCCGACCACGGCGATTGAGATGTTTCAGTCGGGGAGTCCGGTTCTACATTAAACCCGTCAAGTTGGAGGACCAGTGGCGAATCTCGAGGTATAACATTGTATTTTTATGTTTTACTGATACAAATGATTACATACCGCCATTTTGTCCCAATGCGAACAATTGGGAATATATTTTATGAAAAAGATAAGGCCTACAAGGGTCGCGCGCTAATCTTAACGTGAATAAGTTCGAATGGGAGGATAATAATGTTTGACAGTGTTATATATATAGGCGCCGAATATTTTTCCGGTTTTATAACGCGATAAGTCAAACTTTCAAAAAACGACCCTCTGAGTCCCAATTATTATTATTTAATTAATCCCTCCCTTTAAAAATTCCCAAATACCTAACATCATTATCCTCCCATTCAGACTTATTTGCACAACTGTGCAACTATAAGAACGCACAGATCTTATCTTTCTCTTAATTAAGTACATACCTTCAAAGCTTTTGATATATACAATTCACGTCAATGCTGTTAAGTTTCAATGCTACAAATGCTAGTATTACATAGCGTTTTGTCAAAGTATAATGAAACATTCGGGAATTATTTAATATTTGGTTATCTTAAAACTTTACCTGCATTTCGTCCTTATTCTTAATATTAGTCAGCAATGTATTGATTATGTAATTTGTTCACAAATAGAGTATAATGATAAGCAAATATTAAATAATTTAATGAAGATTTTGATAGGTAAGTGAGTATACAAAACAACCAGTTTTTTTTTCTCTTATAGAATTATATTATATAATATATTATTATATTATATTATATAATAGTCAGTAGAATTTAAAGACGCAAGTATAGGGCTGGAAAAGGAGGAGTAAGCCTGCGACAGCCGCTGCATCCTGCGTCCTGTATTCTGTCCTACAGTTAACTCCTGGTTATCTCGCTTCATGATCTCGGAAGGAGTCAATCAGAAAAGCATTACTGTAAATTAAAGAGCGCCCGTTAATCAACGACAAATGTCGAGTGCTACACTTTCGATTCGTTCAAAATTATCATAATCATTTATGGCTGGACAATTTGATAACAGACTTTTGACCACTTAAAATATTCCGGAATATTTCGAGGAACATCGAGAACATTGATTGCTGTGATTTTCTTAGCCACTGCGCATGCTTGTCACTGATTGTTGAGCAACGACGGTTTGTAACTGACGGCAGGTGACTTTGATTTTTTCGAAGGTGTCCATTGTTTTGATACCGCCATGCGTCGCGTACTTGTCCGCGAGCGTGTCATTGTATCTCGCGCCAACGAGCAACGCACTATGGACGTAGCGTATTTAAACCGAGTGTTTCCCTTTGTTTGAGGAATGGGGTTTGAGGTACACGTAGAAAAGGACGCACACTGTTTTATGCCCTTTGCGTTCTCTTCAGAGCGTACGAGAGTGAACACAGGCGGCACGAAACAGCGTGAGTCCTTTTCTACGTGCACCTTCTCGTCGGCCGCCATTCCTCACCACTCGGTCTCTGTATGTACTATTTACGCACACATCGCGACGCGGAGCGTGTGTGTCGGCGAGTTGTTTACAATTCCCGTTAGGTGTAGCGGAAATCTTTTGTCGGTTATTGAAATATTTAATCGTACATTTTTCATTGGTTACTGAGATATTTGATCTATTCAGGATCGCGTTAGTTGACACATGTTTCTCTGATTCTGAATCTATATAAGCGCGAGTGTCACTATTTGTGTTCGGCGCGAGGAGGCAGCCGGAAGCAGGATGCTGAAGCGGTAAGCCAGAATGCAGGACGCAGGATGCCGGTACGCGGGCAGCGAAACAGCTCCAGGTGTGGCAAATTATTTATTACGCAGAGTGTTTCCGACTTTTATGGACACCGACGAGCTTACCGAGAGTGACGGACATTAAGGTAGAACAATAGTCTGTATAGTGTTGCATCTCGAGATCCTCTATTGATACTTCAAGTTGGTTGGAATTTGTTGAATTAATGTACACAAAGAAGATATTGCAGCAAAGATCACGTTAAAATTATACTTTTTTTTATAAAGCTTTTTTTTGTAAAGTTGAATTGTACTGCAATTGTAGCATAAATTATATTATTACTACAGAAATAATAATTATTAATAGAAATAGTATTATTTATTACGGAAATAGTACAAATTTAACGATCTAACTGATATATCCCAAACAGCATAGCTCTCCATAGGACATCCTTTCTCTTTCACTCTAAATATGTCCTGAGAATGTCCCAAAGACATCCTCTGGAGATTTTGTGCTGTTCGGGATGCGATATAAAAAACATTCAAGTAATTATAATAATTTTATAGTCACATCAAACGTACGTAACATGCATAATTTTTTATTAAATATGCAGCAATTTCAGTCACAATCTCTGTATGATCCACGACTACAAAAAGTTTGTTTTAACTTTTGCTGCAATACTTTCTCTATGTAAAAGCAGAATTTCGATTCGGAAAATGTCTACCTTCTTAGCATAATAAAGGAGAAACGCAAATCGCACAGTTACTTAACCAAGGGTACAGGTCGCGAGAGATTCGACGGAATTTGAAAGATCAAACACGCGTGACTTGGACGTAAGTACGAAATAGCCGTTTGTGCGATTTTCGGTAACTCGGACTGTCGAGCCGTCTACATAAGCGACGTCAGCAAAGGCTGGGAACGTCTCCTCGTTGATCTGGAAAAATTAGGGCGCGTTCGTTAACCGTCTTTATCCTCTGTGCGAGCGAGCTGTATCCGATCTAATTCCGATTGCCTTCGATTCCCCTGGCTGGTCCGGGTCGCCAAGTTTTTCCCATTTCCTCTACGTGGACGCGCTGGTCGCCGAAATAGCGGGCTTTGCCGTAACACGCTTGCCGCGTTGTGAGTTTCGTTCTTCCGCGAACATAAAGCTCACTCTTTGTCCGCTGACAAACGTCACTCGTGTCATACCTTTCTTTTTTTTTTTTCTTTCGGGGAATAAAACCCCCGACGGGTCTATTTCACCTCGAACATCGTTGATTTGTTGAAGAGTGACGACCGAGAATATCAGCTAGTCGAAACTAATGCTGAAACTCTCCGTTTGATATTTCTAGCAAGAGGAGAGAGATAGAGAGAGAGAGAAAGAGAAAAGAAGGGAAAATAGAGGAAGAAAACGGCGATAATGCAATCTTGTTATTTCTCAAAATTATATTATAATTTATAACTAATTTAATTTAGTACTAGCTAATTTAATACGGGGAGAGAGAGAGAGAGAGAGAGAGAGAGAGAGAGAGAAAGAGAGAGAGAGAGGGAGAGAATAAAATGGAGTTGCGGGAGAAGAAATTAGCATGATTTCATTTTTCGTTTGGTGGCAAACTTTGCCACTCGCGGGATTTAATTTGCGATTTCATAATTGCAATATTTAACACTCAGTGCACACATTCAGCATTCAAATTTGTCCCTATTTACATACATACAAGAGTTAGCGTAACCCTTATTTTCGTTAGCGTATTTTCTTTTCTTGTTACACGGGTTCTAGTTCATCGATGTGAATGTTTTTTTTTTTTAATCGATAGCTTATAAAGATTAAAGAATAAAATTATATGAATTAGAAAGTTAGAAATATCCCGATACAAAAGATATTTTGCAATAAGTAAAGAAAAGATTTTGAAATTGTGAAAAAACCGTTTTGTTCCAAATTGTTGTAATTAAAAAAAAATGACATTTTTTAAAGTCTTAAAAGTGACAAATGAATAGCTAAAGAGTTGAAATTTAATTTAAAAAACTGGTATTATGATTTATTCTAAAAAATATATTTTTACAGCGAGGTGAAATTAAGTGATTTCATAGTTTTAGCAAAAATAAGTTTATAATCGAAAATTGCTGTTTTTTGATGAAAATAAATATAAGAAAGATAAATAAAATGCTTTTATGATTATTATATAGAAAATGTTTATAATTTAAATGTTGGCCTTATCAATATTATTGTGCCGAGAAAAGACAGACATATTGAAATTGTCAGAAAATTCAGACATATTTGAAATTTATCTTTAAAATATTTATTCATTTATTGTTACAAAGTAAGCATACTCTACTGAAAAACAGTCGAGGACTTTAACACGAGACGCTAAGTTTGCTTTACTGTTAAATAAACACATTAATAAGTCAATGAAATATTGCTTAAAAGATATGTATTTATTTTATTTCTATTGGCAAAACTCATTTTTAATTTAAAAACAGTTATTACGCTTATTAGTACGCTTATGTAAATACGCTTTGTGGTTCAAAAAAACACGTCAAGCCACGCGCTATACCTCTGATACCTTTTTCATTGAATAACAACATAATATTAATGTATTTCACTTTTTATGAGTTACATATACGAAATTACAAATAATTTAATAAATCACTTTAACCTATATTTTTAGTTTTCAAAATTTATTGACTTTCTTGCTACTCACATATACTGGGTTACGCTAACCCTCGCAATCAACTGTCGATCTTCTGGCTCGACTGTTTACAGCGCACTCAGGCTGCCGAATAGGGGATTTATGGAGGGAATACACAAGTTTTTCCTCCTCAAACCTCAGCGCCCTACTAAAAACCTCGTATTGCTTTTAAACGCCGCATGTCTGAAAAACAAACAGGATTACACTATCCATGCTACGTTTCAAAACTCTACTCGACAGGCATAGTAAAATTTAATTGATCAATTAGGATAAAGAGAACTAAGATTTCTTCATCTCTCTTTCTCGTGATTGCCTAATTGAATGTTATTCTACGCGCCGCACAGTGTGCCAAAAAGCACATTTGGTGGACAAAATTCTGCCTACATCACAAATCTGTATCGATTTTGATGAAACTTTTTTTAAAATACTCGTGAATAATTTTATTATAATGTCTCACTGCTAAAAATTTGAAAAAGTAAACATAACCCCAAAAAATAACCCCAAATTCCATTACTTGTTACCCCTCTAATTACCTCAAACTTCATAACACCATGGTCCAAAACTCCATCATTCTAAATCTTATAGTCCCATAACTCCAAAATCTGATTACCCACGAGTTGAAAACCCCATAACCTTAAACCCCATAATCCCAAACTCCATAATCCCATAACGGGGTTATGGAGTTTCGGATTATGGGGTTTTTAACTCGTGGGTAATCAGATTTACGAGTTATGGGACTATAAGTTTTGGAATGATGAAGTTTCAAACCATGGTGTTATGAAGTTTGAAGTAATTAGGGGTAACAAGGAATGGGGTTATTTTTTAGGGTTATATTTACTTTTTTCAAATTTTTGGCAGTGAGATATTAGAACTATTCATGAGTATTTTAAAAAAAGTTTCATCAAAATCGATGCAGAATTTTGTCCACCAAATGTGTTTTTTAGCACACTGTGCGTCGAGTAGGATTTTGGAACGGAGCGTGTGTGTGTGTGTGTGTGTGTGTGCGCACTGAGGGTTAACGTCGCTAACCGAAAAGTTAGAAGCGCAAATCCCGGATTGAATTTTCCCCCGCGGACACATGCCGCGGCTTTATTTTCCTTCGCGAGACGACGAACAATCGCTACTTTTCGGCAACGCCTGACACGTGGAGATTGCTTCGACCGGAGATCTCATTGCGTTGCGTGACTTATAATAACTACAACGATGGTTAGTAATCGTAAGTAAAAATAATAATAATAACTATCAACGGAACTATTTTCATCTTACATCTATCGTCGTACTCAGCCGTTTCGTGCTGTCACGTTTAGCATAGGCGATTTGTAAACGGACGGATGCTGTAGGCATTCGACATCTAACACACATGGTCCTAACGACATACAAAGCAGAAAGTAGTGTGTAAAGTGTGTAAAGTCGATGTTAATAACGTGTCACACTATAGCGTTGATCCGCGCCGATTGAAGCGCGCGAGAGAACCGCACATTAAAGTTACTAGTCACTATTTTAGACGTGAATAAAACGAGAATATCGCAACTCTAGTCGAATATTATATTATCAGATATTTACGCGATTGAGTTGACATCTGAGCAAAACGTGTTTTCTTTCCGCTTGCTATTTTAGCGCTGCCAGTCGAGCGGATTGAAACGTAATGTAGTATGTACGTGTGTAAGGGAAATTCGGGAAACGCGTTATCCCGTGTAGGATTTTACGATATAGGGCGGGCCACTACTAGATGCCAAATTTTCGATGTCGGCCCGACATATCGATTTACGAAACGGCCGGAGCCAATATTGGCCCGGCGTTCGATCACAGTCGTATAATAGTTTAGGTTCAACAGCAGCAGCAGCCAATTCTTGGCCGAGCATTCGCATTCGTCACATCAATCACGAGAGCGAAGTAACGACGAGTCGCACAAATTTTTCGAAGGAAATAAAAACTCCCCCGACACATTCTCCATTTCCTCGTCTAAATAGATCTTGACGTCTTTGTGCGCGCGTTTACCACGTGTCGTATATCGTACGCGTGAAATACGTGTTACGATAAAGGTAAAACATACGATGAGCGTAAAACGCGTGCGGCGCAAAAAACCGAGAAAAATGGTGCTTGTTTTTCACATTCCTACGTCGATTTTTTGCGCCGAGGCAGTTTTTTTTTTAAGCTACCGCATACAATGTGGAGTCTGTGAGACTCGAACAAATATTCGATTGCTCACCGAATTTCATAAAAGGTCCGGGAAAATTTCAGAACAGCAAATCTGTTAGCAGATTTTTATTTTAGCTGAGGTTCTTCTACATCTTTGGAAGAAAATGTGTCCAAAAATATTAATTTTCGACAGTCATGGTGATTCAAAGCTGCCCAAAGCTGACAAACGTAATTTGTGTATTTCAAAAAATATGATTGTACACAGAGAAAATATGATTCTACTGCTAAGAAATGAGATTACTTAATTTACCTTCCTTCTTTGAAGTAATGGTTGTCTTTAGCAGAGAATGTTTCCTTGACAACAGCTTTATAAATATGCTAAGTTTGAGAAAAGCTTAATAACATATGCTCAAAAGAGAAATTCCTTCTCTTTATAAGAACATCATGAAACTTTATCAAAGAAAACATTATCTCGACTCTGTGTAGCAAGCAAAACGAATTTTCGTTTTAATTTAATATTCTTCATTGAAATGCTACTGCGAATCAGAATGTAGTTTGAATAAATTTGATGCTTACGATGATTCTTTGATAAATTAAGAAATTAAAGGCTCTTGAGACGCAATCAAAACAAGCAAAGAATAAAGCAAATAAGAGCTAATCATAAAGGCCGATCATAAAGGCGACATTCACAATTTAATAAAAGCCAATGTAATACATTAATTTATATTTACACGAATTCAGACATTTCGATCCAAGTTCGAAACTTCTTCAGTGATAATGCAATTACAAAAAATTCTCTCGACAAAATAATCAAAACAATAAAAAAATTCGCTCGACATGGTTTGCCGTTGCGTGGTTCATAAGCTTTTCAACGCGACTTGAGCGATTTTGAAAGTATGTTTTTTGTAATTATCACTGAAGAGGGTCCGTAACGTCTAATTTTTTGTAAATATGAATCAATATATCACGTTGGCTTTTATTACATTGTGAATTTTGCCTTTACAATCGGCGGTTGGCTCTTACTTGCCTTATTTTTTGTTTGTTTTGAATGCTTTAATAGATTTGCGAATGTATAAACTTGCAAGAAGTAATATTTTCTTGAATGTAGTATGTATTTTTCTGTGTATGTGTCAAGGCGGTGTGCGTGCGGGACCTTTGTCGCCGACTCTCTCTGGTAGAAGCGCACGCGGTGCAATGTGTGCAATGAAAAAAATGCTTGATAACTATATAATCATATAAAAAAATAATTTCTATAAATCATGATTAATAAAACGATTTCTCTATAATATTAAATTCTGCTATATTGTTAGTAATGTTATATGCACATCACTGTTACCGTTCTCCTGTTAGAACAAAAAAAATATGGTTGGAGCCAACAATAACTGTTATTTGAGTTAGATCAAATTTTTTTCTCTTAGCATTGAGAATGCATATTGCACACTCGACATTGAACGTTTACACGTAAATTATAATATTTTACGTCTGCAGACAACGTAATCATGTATGAGACGTCATCTATCTAGATAATGAATAATCTATAGATGTCACTTACACACAGAAAGTATGGCTTGCTCAATGATCAATTTTTAAATGTTTACATTCTTATCTGACCTCTTTAGAATCCTGATGTGAATTTATAAACGTGGTTTCCAACGTTAATCAAGTTCGAGACCACAGGATTCTCTAATTACCCATTCTCTTACCCCTTCAGAGTTAAATCCACCAGTCTGTCGCATAATGAAATGAAAATCTTGCGCAATTTTTCATCCTTGTTAAACGTTACATATATCATTAATATCCAAAATGCGCACGACGAATATGTCATGATGTGATTACTCTCTTTTGTGTATGTTTTAATATAATTTGCAATATCCTGTATTGTTTATATTATCTGAAAAAGAGCTGTGTGTACATTACGCGGAGAAACTCGTTTCTCTGTTTTATTGATGAATTTTGCGGTACATTGGAACATAAATCGAGTTCCCAACAAGAAGGAGAGAGAGAGAGAGAGAGAGAGACAGACCTAAAGATAAATGAATAATCTATAAATAAAAGTAAGTTACGGATTAAAAGCGTGGGGTCACGATTTGAATATAGCCGAATAGGTCGGCCAAACGTTGGCTCTGCTGCAATACCCGATTCTATACTGTGTGTGGAAGACAAACGCTACCGTACAACTTTCCTCTATCGTAATTCGTGAACTCTACACGTATGTTAATACGAAGTCGCGTCTATTTCGAGCGCATCACACAGAATTCGTTACGACTAAATTTTTCTATCGTTTTTGTAACGGTTTTCTATCGAGCAAAAGCTTTGAAGCGCGCGAAAACGTAAAACGACTGATACTCGTCACGAGGCAGAGTATGATATCGATCGCGCCGGCAATCGTTTTTCCTTTCTCTCGTTTTTTCTCCTTTTCACCGGAAGACGCGTATATTCGATACGTGTGTTTTGCGGTCGAGCGGAAATATCGCGAGGCCAATGAAATCGGCGCGCGGGAGAGCAGCATGATTGTTCTCTCAATAAAATTTCACGAGCGAAAGCTCGATCGTCCGCGCGATTCTTTTTTCTCGCGCGACGGACGCGATGCGCGCGGGAGGTCGAAAATTGAGGGATTCAAATCAGGGGATCCTGAAGAGTAAAAGAGATTGCAACGAGTGCAACTTTGCCCCGAGACGCATCAGCATTTAATGCCCGCGCAAAGTGTGTATGTGCATGTGATTGTGTGTGTATGTGTTTGCTTAATCGATCGTACTCTTCGGCTTTCGTGAGATATTATCACTTAGAAGAAAAAAAGATGTGCACGATAAAATTCATTTGTTCTCACATATAGCACGTGCACTGATCTTTGATAGTTCAAACGTCCCTTTTGTGTCCCAAGACCCTTAATCGATTATTAGCGGTAGCCTCCTTAGGACTGCGCATTAGTTACACTGAGAGAGAGAAGAAATATGTAAAAAATAAGAAATATTTATATTCAGTGGGTACTAATAACGTATTTACTAAAATCTAAATTCTTTCATTTAAATAGAACAAATAATTGCCTCCATGAAAAGATACACACACATATACACAGTTCTAGAAAATGTATGTTGCTTGAAAAAAACAAGACAAAATATTTTCTCAATGAAAAGATACGCCTATGAGGGTGCATTTGTTATTAGTATTCACCGAATAAATATTTTTTATCTTTTAGATATTCCTACTCTCACACAACGCGCTGCAAATCCAAGGGTGTTACTTTTAGACGCATAAGCGTGTAATTTGGCTGAAGCTCTCTTTATACGTTTCTTACCATTTGAAATCGCATCATTTAACACGTTTAAGACATGTAACTTATAATTTAATACGTTTAAACGTGTTAAGTGACGTGGGCTAAAAATTGAAGAAAACTTAAGAAAAAGAAATTCGGTCAAAATTACATTTGGATTTGCAGTGTGCATTGAAGGAAAAAAGTAAATATTTTTTTGAGTGGATACTAATAACATACACATGTTTATTTCTACTAATATAGAATATTTTTCATATAAGAAAATATATATTTTTTTAATCCCTTCACTGGCAAGCTTCATTTTAAAAAATGCTTAAGATGACAAAAAGTAGATTTTCAAAAATTAAATTAATGACAATGTCAAAAATTAATGTTATTAAAATTTGGTGTCTAGGGGTTTTTGATGTCACTGTGTTTACAAAACCAAAATTTTTCAAATTTAAAATGATGAAGCCAATATGGCGAGAAAGATGATAATTTTTATTTTTAAAATTCATTATTGAGAGAACACAGAGCGATCTTGAAAACCTCAAAATAAATTTTAAATTTTTTATAAAATTTTTACATTCTTTTTAAATTTTAAATTTTACATTCTTTTTAAATTTTAAGTCGACCATATTACATTCGTTATCTTGAACTTTGAAATTGAACCATTGAATAAAACAACCTTAAAAATTTTTGGTTACGCAATTTTAGAAATATCGAACTATCAGAAATATCAAGATGTAGTATTGCATTTCCGCCAATCAAGGTGTTAAAACCATAAGTTAAAAAACCTTAACTTTTCATGAAGGCAATTGTTTGGTCTATTTAAATTCATATTTTAGTAAATTAGTTATTAGTATACTCACAAAATAAATATTTTTACTATTCTTCAGATATTTTTTCTTTTAGTCTTTACCACGGACCACGTGTACATAATTCTAAATATTCTTACGCTGTACCAGTCGACATAATATCAATCGCGCAAACATATTTAGCGTACCACCATCGTAAATTAAATAATGAATAATGTTTTCGTCGGATTTCGCCAGAATATCGTTTCGCGGATTTTAACAGATCCGCTTAGGATTAAAGCGATGTATCGCGTGCGATTATTGTTATCATCAATCGCGAGCGATCGGTTGCACAACGTAAAAGTGTATTTAATACATCATATTCGAATAATACATCCGGAATGGTTAATGGCGTTGGGGCGGATTTCTTGGGAAGCCTGGAGCGCCAATATTGAAGTAAAATGAAGTGAAGAATAGTACATACCTGTCTTCACTGAGGTGTCGACTCCTTCGCTCCTTAACAGACGCAATTACTGTGGTTATGTGTAAATAGCGGTTAGATGTAAATAAATGGTTGTACATCTACTCGATATCGATCGGTGCGGGATTTTCGTGCTAAGCGGTGTCGCGCGGATCTGGGCGATCGATGAAAGGTCGATTCGTTCGCGCGATCAAGTGCTGGTCGCGTCGATAGACGTGCAGAAATCCGCCAAAGCGGGCGGCCAAGAGCGCGAAAGTTCTAAAATAGAGAAGCTTGACGAGCTTTCGGGGACGCGAGCGCGAAGTCGCGATCGTTTTAGCCTACTTTTAGCATAGAGTTAGCATAGAGAAAATACACTAGATAAAGACGTTATCACGTCCGAATAGCAACATAGATAGCGCATGTTTTTCTCCGATAAAACTTAAGCAAAATATGTTTGTGTCTCCTTGAAGTAAGAGATCTTCGAATCTTAAACTCCTATGTCCTTCCATTGACTAGACGCGAAGAGATGCGAACTGTCTGCCTCGGCGATGTGTCGCGAGGCAGTTGGAGCAAGGAGAGGAGTGAGTAGAGAAGAAGGCAGGAAAAAAGAGAAAGACCATCCTAACACGACGATTCGGAGGTCGTAATTACGAAAGTACTAATACGCGCATACGTAGCAGTGGCGTAAAACATTTCTAGAAAGTCGAGCTGAAACACTTCTAGAAATTACGGAGCGAGTTCAGCGCTGACCGTGATCTCTGATTGTTTTTCACGACGCGCTGCGACGTGTGTTTAACATGTAGATGCGTACTCGTGTTAAAAAAATATAAAAAAACAAAAAAATAACAAAAAGAAAAAAAGAAATAGCTCCGTCGTATCGTAAGGTTGTAATCTCGGCAGTTACATAGCTCGGCTTCACCACGGAAAAGCGGGAAACTCTCGGAAGCAATGCGTGTGTATGTGTATTTAACTTTAGATAAGAGCCCGCGTGATACGAATGTGCGAGTTGAGTCGACGATATTGTCAATTTAATAATAAGAGGTCCGCCAGAGAGAGAGAGAGAGAGAGAGAGAGAGAGAGAGAGAGTCAACCGACTGTAGACGAATTCGTTTCACCTGTCGATCTCGATTGACGGAGCATGTAACGTGACGAACGAGCCGAGAGCTGCATCACTATCACTTCATACCTGTATGTTGTGTATACTATAAATGTTAGAGGACCAAGAAATACAATGTACCCTGGTGTAAAGTACTCATGCGAGACTGGTTATCTTTTATTCCTCCGCACCGTTCCTCTCCGCTATGACACGATTATGCACTTGACTGAAGCGCCCGCGAAGATTTCCGGCGCGGAGATCTCGGCGTGAGTCGAGCGATCACTGCGGTGATGTGAGAAATGTCCAATAAACGAGTGTGAAAATCCTGCGGGAGATTCAGCGTCGGGAGACTCGACGTGACCGCCGACGGTTTCCCACGACGCTGCAACGCGCGCACTTTAACACGCGCTCGCGCGCAAGGAACAGTATCGCGGTGAATTGAAATAGCGGCGCACAGCCCCCACATACCTCATAAATCGCTATTTTCATTTTCATTTTTCAATTTGTTCATTTATCTTCCTTTTTATTAAATTATACTAATTGCTAGTTATTTATATTTATTATATCCTTATAATATTATTATATTTACTATATACTTATATATATATATATATATATATATATATATATATATATACTATTAAGTCAGGATTCGAATCGAGGTGTTTTAAGCCTCCGCTAAACTATCAAGCCGCAAAAAATGCAAAAAAACATTAATGACCTTGAAAACTCCGAAAAAAAAGACTTTGAAACATATTGGTGACTTTTTTGTAATATTGGTCTCTTCATACCATTCAATTTACGTATAAAATATTTTTTGTATCGTCACAATTGATGGAGATATTTAGG
>NW_022639472.1:1501404-1514378 GCF_010583005.1 Odontomachus brunneus
TATATATATATATATATATATATATATATATATGTGTGTGTGTGTGTGTATGTGTTTTTTCTCAATGTAATCTTTATTTCGCGTAATTATACATCGTTAGTACGGAATCTATGAAACACTTTATAAAATGTGTGTGTGCAGTCATCTCTTTTTGCGAGGGAATCATGTTGCAGCGTGTAACTAATATCGCGAACTTTATACAGTATCTTAATACCGTAAATAAATTGCGTATAGCGCGGACACGTAATAACGCCAACACGAGTCGAGATAGAAGAAATTTGAAACTATAGGCGTACAGAATAGACTGCGCATTGCTGTAGCAGAGTTGAAGTCAGTATTAATGAAAGAGAGAGAGAGAGAGAAAGAGATTGAGAGAGAATAAAATATTTTCCTTGTCTAATTGTCTAATTGGTGGGAAGAACGAAGAAGCGATTACATGATCAATGCGTTTTCCCTTTTCGTTACTCTGTATATTATTCTCTCTCTGTCTCTATTTCATTTTTCCTATTCTCTAACTTTCTTGGAATGAAATTTCATTCAAAAAGAATGATCACCGAGTCATGTGAATTAGAATAATTTGTTATTCATGTAGAGTGAATTTTCCACTGTGAATCGTCGAGTGAATATTTCCACACGAAACTGAAGAGTGGATCTGATATATTTCATCGTCACACACGGGAACATATCCACTCTAATCGATTGAAACGTTCGCTCATGTGGGGTCAGAAGCCACTCTAAGCTTGAATGAAATATTTATTTTTACGATTTCAAGTGGCAATATTTTCATCCACGTTTCGAGTGAAAATTCTGCCGTTATTGATTCGTTCTGAGTGAGACTTTTCATTCTAATTTATTCTTTAAATTTCTTAGAGTAAAATTCCACTTGAAAAATGGAATGACAATTGAATCACTCGGATTCGAATAATTTTTCACTTGTGAATTTTTAGAGTGAATTCTTTACTCTGAATGGCGAAGTAAATATTTTTACTCGCCATATTTTTACGAAATTTTAATTTACCGTCGCATTTAATGCCGCAAAAACATTTCATCGATTGCTCATATAGAATTAGAACTCACTCTAAGCTTAAATGAAACATTCATTCTCCCTTTTAAGTGACAATATTTTTACCAACGCTTTAAGTAAGAATATTATCACTTTTTACTCGTCTTGAGTGAGATACTATTTCAAGAAATTTAGAGAGCATATTGCTACTTCCTAGAGTTGGTATTCGCTGTTACATGGTTGTAACAGAGAAAGCATTTGACTGAACACACATATCTTTGTCCTCCGATATTGTCATCAATCGTTCCCTAAAAGTGCGCAATCTAATCTATAAGTCTATGTTCGACACACAGTTGACCTCTAAAGCCTAATCTATAATGTTCTCTTCCTATTTTTTGTTTTGTCTTTTCTGGCTAAAGCTTGATCTACAATGTGTTTTCTTCCTGTTTCTTTCTTTCTGACTCAAACCTTAAGCCTTAAGCCAGAAAAAGACAAAGAAATAGGAAGCAGATAGCACATTGTAGATTAAGGCTTAAGCAATCAGAAAAAGACAAAAAAACAGGAAGCAAAGAACACATGGTAGATCAACGCAACATCCTTCCCACGAGAAATACGAGTGCGTTAACATCGATTCAAGATGTTCCAGGCAACTTCGATGCAGATCATGGTGGTGCTATTTAAGATTTCAATGATACGCGACAAAGTTTGAAGGGAAACGCACGACACCGATGTCTTGTATTTCTCCCAATACTCGATTACGACCATCTGCCGCCGAGGGTAAACGAAAGTTGCAACAGTCCCAGATGATCACGCCGCCGCGAATGTATCTCAACCGCGATACATTACGCGCAAAGGTGGCCCGAAAGTTCGCCCAGGAGGAAGAAGTAGCAAGCGGTTATCGAGCGTGCTTAACTGCGCGGTTGTCATAGCTGTACCGCGGTTCGTTGTGTCGAAAAGTGCTTTGAACCATGGACGATCGAACGTTGCGGGGAGCGATACTGACAGCGGTATTATTTTCCTTGTATTATCTAACGCTCTTATTTGTATCTCGTGGCGTTACGAGAGGAAAACGAGAACAGGAGGAGGCTGCGCTTTCGTGCAGCCGCAACGTCACCGTGGGCTGTTATCGAGGTGGAACCGTGACGCGGTTACGAATAAAACTCGTGCGGATTATCGGGCTCAACGCGTTACCCTCGCCTTGGGACGGTAAACCGTGAGAATGCGGCACATTGTTAACGATAATCTGCGCGCAATCATTAGCACGGGCTAATCGGGCAGTAAACGCGTAGCCGTCCGTCAGGTTATCGTTTCTCACTGTTGCCGAGGTCACGCCCGAGATTTTGTTAATTCGTCGCATTAATATTTTTGGTTGTTATTCGTTATTGCACTGAAAGAAGGATTTCGTAACAAATGCCAAAATATATCATAATTGTTGCTAAATTATTCAGTCAGATGATGCGAGCCTAGTATGAAGTGTTAATTAGAAAATAATTTAGTTATATTAAATATATTATAATATAAAGTAAACGTGATAATTAGGAAATAGTTATGTAAAATAAATATGTATAGTTCTCAGAACCAAGATTTAGTTGTTTGAACTATGCATTTAAGTATCATCAAACTAGATTCTGGAAGTTTTAATAACAAATCTTGGCAGCAGAAAATGAGATATTTGATAAATATTACTAAAGCTTGTGCCCGAGATAAAAATTGTTTGAGGTAATTTTTTACTTTGTTTAAAAAGAAATCATATCTTCTAAACTCTATTTTAAGACATCTATATTTTTTATTTTTTGCATTGACGCTTTTTATCGCTTTATACGTGAAATTCCGTCCATGGTTTCATTCGATCCCTGTAGCGGTGCGCATTCTTTCTCAGACCCGCGCTGTTTTACTTCATGGTAGAACAGAAACTCGTGAATCCTACGAAAAACGGTAATGCCTTTGCACTCATGTTTATAACATTCCTTGTAACTTTCAAAAAACGTGGCAATGCCATATTTACTAGTAAATATTTGAAAAAAATATTAGAAAAACCATAACAATAGTCGATAGGTGATATATATTAACATAAATGCAGTTGATAGTCATCAAATATATTTTGTTTAATAAGATATATATTGCTTAAATATATTACTTTAACAAGATAAATATTAATAGTTATCAAATATTTTGTTAAACAGAATTGAATGATTTCATAATATTTATCAAATATCCGATAATGGTCACCAAATACTTACTAACAGATATCAAATGTTTAGTAGCTATTGCTAAAATCTTTAGTCCGTTTGATTATGATTAGAAGTCCTTCGCACATCAAATCTACCATATATTTGGCTATTATTATCATATTTAATTACCTAATTTTTATTTATTTCTATAATATTCTATAACTATAATTCTATAACTAAATACATTTAATAACAATTGCCAGTCTTTTTCAGCGTGAGAAACTCGCGTACTTTCGTGTTCAACGTTTGTTGTTCTGGATATCTAATCCACCGGACGAGGTTCTTCATTCTTTAATGATTTGTCGTTATCTGTACATTCGCACATTTCATCACTATTAGGTATATACTTTATATCTATATATTTCCTTTATAAAAGGATCCGTGGAGTGGCGTCGATAGCTAACGAAATGAATGTCGTAATATCCAATAAAATCTGATAAATTAATCGTACGCTTCTATATCGGACCTTCGATTTCAGTTAGCAGAGCGAAGACGACTGATAGAGAGATCGAGGAGAATAACGTTCTCCAGCTGGATCGTCGTTCAACGCTCCACAACGTCGCGATCGCGGCAATGAATACCGTTTCCGTGCCTGAATACTGATCAAAGATCCATCGCGTGGAACAATCGATAATGATCGTCGGATATGAACGAACTAACGAGCGAGCAGAAGAATCGCGTCTCTGCGTCGGAGGTAGCGCTCTTCTGCAGTCGTTATCTAAAGCACCGATATGACTTCGTCGAGTCTACTTTTCAACGTCGCGAAGACGAAAAGATATTGATCGTGTCGGTTTCCATGCTTGCGTAAGCGCGTTTAACCCTTCCGCTATAAATCGAAAGCGAAAGCTCTTCTGATGCGGGAATTATTTATCATCACTTTCTTCTCGACCGTATTAATTTATTATAAGTTATTATATAGTATATATACTTTTTTTTATAAGTTACTATATATAATGTTATATTATGTCAGTAAAATTAAATTAAACTTGCTTATTACAAACACTAATATAATTATTAACACTAATAAAATTAAATTAAACTTGCTTAGTACAAACACTAATATAGATATAACGTCACTTATTCTGTAACGGGCTTAAGCGTCCAATCAATCATGTATATGTAAAACTCGTTAAACTGAATTGAGAAATCATTTAATCATTTTGTAAATGATCAAATAAATTTTCAAGATATTAACGAAAAAAAAAACAATCGACGCGCGCGCTACTTTAGGAGAAATTGAATCTCATTGGTGTCTAGCTATGGGATAATAAATTTCTATTTAACATCATTACTGGTCAGTAATGTAACGCTCACCTCTTCTAGTGGCTGGACAAGTTAACTGACTTACATATGCCATTGTAGTACCACTGCTGACACGTATATTTATGATTATATCAGCAGTGAAAGAAGTAAAGGGAGAAAGAAACAGGAGACACAAAGAACATATTATAGACTAAGCTTAAAAGTTAATATGGCGGCACGAGAGCAAATAGCAACGTTGCAAACTGCGCTCAGTCTCAGAATCATCTCAGCTTTATAAAATCTTCGGGACTTTCTCTAATTTGTGAAAAATTAGTCCTCTTTATGCACACGTTATATCTATATATCTTTGTTTTATATCTATGCTACATATCTACATTATTATAACTAATATAACATTATTATAACTAATATCAATAAAAATTCTTCAGGAATTAGAAAGTGTCCACAAGTCTTATAAAATTTTTTGACGGTCCTAAGGCCAAGCGCCGCGCAATAGCCAGTCGCTAGGCTCGACACAGCGAACATGGCTTACTGTCCCCAGTTTGCGGCCCAACAAATATCGTCCAGCTACATGCTTGCTGCGGCCACGCAGTCGTACATTTTACTTTAGAAGATAGCATGGAAACGTAGTGTTCTCACGCGAGCAGATGGCACGCTCGATCTGGCACTAATGCCGAACAAAAAGATCTTTTCCGAAGAACTTCTTCAACTGACGTATACTGATGCAATAAATCATAGTGAAACAAAATATATTTATTTCACTTTAGGAAGTTCTTCGAAAAAGAAGCTTAAAGCTAGAGTTTCTCTAATCAAAGTTTGGACATTAATGGTCGATTTTATATTGACTTTTCAATTCGCTATATGTAATAGGGAAGAAGCGAGTGGGAGTGAGGAGAAGCTCTAATAAGAGTGAGAAAAAAGCTGAAATGACGCTGCAACTTCTCTTTTACTTCTATTAGAATTTTTCTCTTACTGCCATTCGTTTCTTTCCTATTACTTATAGCGAATTATCTGTCTAAACTCTAATTACCCAAATATAACTAGCCGGTCTAAATAAAAAACTAGTAACTAGCTAGATAAACAGTACAGGTGAAAATTTCTAGCTTGTTACTAATTCGTTACTGATTGAATATTCATTGAAATATTGAATCGAGTTTGTGATTTAGCCGTTAGTGATTACATATTTACATGGAGAGAGAATATTACAAGTAAAATTACAAAGTAGTAAAATTATAATACAATTTTAATAGTCCAGAAATAGACCAGCACTATGATGAAAATTATAATAAGACATAATAAAAGTAACTATGAACATAACAAAAATTACTATAAATGTAGAGTAAATTATCATGTCTATAGTCATTTTTATTATGTTTTATTATCATTTATTTTCATAATAGTGCCAGTCTATTTCCTGACTATTAAAAGTTTTACTAAAATTGTATTGTAATTTTTACTACAATATTCTGTCCGTGTAATAGAGTAAATATCTAAAAATATCTAATATTATAAAATACACAATTTAGCTGCTATCATCACTAACATTTTAAGATTAAATAGCAAATTAAAATTAACGTTACTTATTCTCGTAAAAAAGCAAAACTGAGCGTTACATTATTAACTAGCAACTACTTATTATTCATTTCATTTTGTTTGTTCAATCATTAGCTAA
Source organism: Odontomachus brunneus (assembly GCF_010583005.1). Taxonomy (NCBI): domain Eukaryota; kingdom Metazoa; phylum Arthropoda; class Insecta; order Hymenoptera; family Formicidae; genus Odontomachus; species Odontomachus brunneus. The sequence continues at coordinate 1,507,574 of NW_022639472.1, forward strand.
CTTATTTGTCTAGAAGTGAGCGTTACATTACTGGCTAGTCGTGATGTTAGACAGGAATTTACTATCTTGTGGCTAGACACCGACGAGGTACAATTTCTACTAGGGTAGAACTTTAGCCAAAGCTGGATGTCGATGCTGCGGTTTTGAACGACTATAACTTGCGAATGAGTCGACATGTAACAGCAGCGATAATGAAGTAAAAGCAATCTCTTCAGCATGTGTCTATGCTGCTCTTTCATTGTTCATTTTGAAAGGTTGATGTATCATGATCGATTAAAGCTCGCCAAACACACTCAGACGAGCCACACACAATTTCTTTCAGTTGCGATCGTATTGTTCAGATTCTATCCTTCGTCTTGTCTATTATAACCATGACGATTAATATTGTTACTCCGGTTCGAGGTAAATAATTATCGTAGTTATTTGCAAAATGGTAGAGAATGTTTCTGTTCAATTTCTCATAAGTACTATCCGCACACGAGTGTTGGCACGCATTGTATTAGACATTCTGTGTACATTCCCCCTAACGTTAATGAAAAAAAAAAAAAAATAGAAGAGAAAACTTGTTGTTTTACATATTCATTAACTATAGAGTACCTGGATTTAGATTCTCGTGTATAAGTGAGAAACTTCTTAAATCGAATAGAAAAATCCTATACCATTTTGTACATTGAGAAAACAATGTTTGATATTTATGACCATAATGACATAGAGTGAATCAATTATTATAAATTGTCGTGAAGAAAGCCATTTTTTAATGAAATTTTATTATAATGTGTTAGTGATAATAACCTTATATTACTATTCTCGCGTTGGAACGACCAGAAAATAATCGAAGCAAAAAATGACTATATTTTTAGTTAGATCAACCATTTTTTTCTTTCATTGTTGACTCCGTGGCACGATAATTGCTGAAATCTCTTAATGAAGGAAGTGTATTTATATGTTCCTTATAAACATCCGCCCACTTTGAACAAACCGTCACAGCGAAAAGGCTAATTGATATTTGGCCGAGCACGATAACGACAACAACGTTGGACGATCAGAACCCAAATACCTTGACGCCGTCGGGAATGCGGAAGATCCTCTCTTCCGGTGGCAGTTCACCGATTATGTAGCGCTCCAAGATCTTCCTGGCGACGGCGGAGTGTCCGGTGCCAATGAACGCCAAGGTGGCATCGCGTCCGGCATATTCCAACAGGACGTCATGACCGCCCGGGTGACTCTTGAGGAATTCCGTGCAATCGTACACGTAATCGTAGATCACCACCCAGCAATTGTCGGGCGTGTCGTGCCAAGCAACCTCGTCCAGATCGATCGTGCGTAACTCGTCGCGCGACTTTTTCCTGCTCGACTTGAACCTGCGTATTTGGTCCCTCGCGTTGTCGTCGTCGCTTTTGTCCTCCAGGACATTGTCACGTTCAATTTGCAAGAAGTTCTCCTTGGGTGCTTTCACGTCGCCCAACTCGAGGGAGCGGAAGGCTGGACTCAGAAGGTCCATATTGCTGTGTGTCCGCAATTTGCTCGTTCTGCAACATGGTCGTAAAAACGCGATCTCTGTAACTGTGAGTAGAGTTAATTAATTAATTAATTTAGTTAGCTAATTTATTTAAGGTTTAATTAACAGCATGCATTACGCGGAGAGAGAGATATATATAATAAAAAATAAAATATTAATTTAAACATATCCTAGAAAGTTCATTATAAATTTTGTGTAAAAATAATTCATTCGTGGTGTTATTACTTATTGAAGAATTACGAATGTTAATTAATTGACATTCAGCGATTTTTTTCTTACATTTATATTTGTTATTTTGACTTTTAGCACGATTTGTAAAAATAACATAAAAAATAGTAAAAAAAATATACGAAATAGTAGTTAAATAACTCGTAAGAAATATCAATAAGACATTTTGGTTCGTATAATGTGAACATATATAAAGATAAACGCGCGTTAACTTATTTTTCATGTTATATTAACATACGTGATATTAATTACTTTAACTTAATTTATTCGTGATAAAAATATTTTTTTTAAATAAATTTGGTTATTATATATGCCAAAGTTTATAATAATTCAAATACTCGCTTTTTAACTCTTGTTAATATTAAAGTGACTTTAAGAAATGTAATTTCTTAAATAATTGTGTTAAAAAAACTCAAAATAATATTCCATTTCTAAGTAACATATAAAGAACATTATATTATTAAGTTGATATTAATATAACATATTAAAATATCACGAAAATGATAACATATCGGTAATATATTAATTTTACATTGAAATAATAGTAAAAAAGAGTAACACGTGAGAACTTTAACATTTGTACGCAAGATTTGTAACTATGTGTATATATTTTTTTTGTCTTTTGCGTAAAGCGCAAAATGCGCAAAACGCGTTCAAAAGTAGATGGGTATTAGAAGAGTTATTTTTTAGGTTTCTCATTTTTTTTTCTGTCAAAACATTTCTGAGTCCCTCCACTTTCTCCAAGCACCGTTTGAATCGATTAACTACTCACTACATGTATATTTTGCACGTCTGAAATTTCGAAACAATTATCAGACGGGAGAAGAGTGCATTCTTTTTGTCAATGAACTCGGAACCGTCTAGCCGAAAACTGCAGATTGTCGCTCCGCTATTTATATATGATGTTATATATGCCCGTGAATTGATGACTTTATGACACCACGTGTTCGTTTCAGTCGCGATACTCGTCGACTGATAAACTAGACGAAATTGACAAATAATGATATCGCACACTGCTTACATAATCAATGATGTTTTAATAAGCTCACGCGAGTATTATCTATTATTATCAATATTTTTTCTTTTCTTTATTCTCTCTTCGCTTTAGATACATTTTTTAGATTTTTAATTGCATATCTTGTATATATTAAGGTCATAATATTTTGCACTTCCAGATAATCTTTTTCAAATAACACATCGATCTTTATCATCTTTTGGACTCAGTAGCCTGAAAAATGATAATTTATGCTAAAAAGATGGCTCAGTATTGTTCAGATCACTTATACAAGGTGTTTTATTTTAAATTATATAAAAAGGTACGATAAAATATCTCGCAAAGTATGCGTTTTCGGAAAAGAATCATTAAACAAAAGTTGCTTAGTTTCAAGGGACATATAAATGATGACCTTTGACTTTGAGAATCTCTTTCAAAGTCGTCTCAAACTTTTTCAATAAAATCATAAGATTTTAGAAATCGATTCATCACATATCCTGCGTTAAAAAAAAAAAATATATATATATATATATATATATTTATATAAATATAAAAGTATATATATATATATATATATATATATATATATATATTTGTATAAATATAAATATGTATATATATTTTTTAAATGCGTTGTTTATGGGATATTTTATCCTACCTTCTTATATTGTTTAAAATAGAACACCTTGTGATAGAACATCTTGTAAGTAGTCTAAACAGTATCTTTTAGTATAAATTATTATCTTTAGAATTGTTGAATCAGACTCCAAGAGATGAAAAAAATTGGCGAGTATTACTTGAAAAAAGTTATTGATTAGTAAATGTTTGATGGCACGTGCATAACTAATCGCGCGATTTCCGGGTTACGAAGCTTTGGCTTGCGTCAATACGAAGCTTTCTCCGTCATTGTTGTTCATATTTCGCGTAACGTTACGACCCATGGTCACGCCATCCTCGAAAAGTGCGTTAAACGATTGAGATAAAACACTTCCGTTTCAACGCGATAAGGCAATATTTGCTGACACTCGGCATTGATTACGCTGATCCGCAAAATTTCGTCGAATTCAAGCGGAAGAGAAAATAAATATATACGCACGCGCCTGGTTACTCTGAAAATATTATTGATCGCGGAAGTGACCAGGGGCTGCATATGCTAATCGATTTACGAGCGTTTTCACGGACGAGTCGCCGAACAATCTCCTGACACTGCATGGTATATCCGACACGGTGTCTCATATATTAAAGTGTAAACGTACAACGGAGAGCGCTTCTGTCCACGTTGTCTGTCAAGGGACATCGTGTACCGTACTGAACACCATACCGCGAGCTACGTACACAGAAATCAATTCCCCCGCGAAAGGAAAGTAATTCTATTACCGGTTGAAACCCGACACGTGCACGCACTAGGTCTCTCTCCTTGGTCACGCACTGCTGTGGTGGTGAAACGCGTCGTTTACTGTTGCACGCACTTTTACAATCCGCGCGAGGACGAGCAGCCAAAAGAGCGAAAGGAGCGAAAAATAAGAGACACACAGAAAGGAGACACAACACATAAGAAGTGAATGGAACTTGTTGGTGGACACGGAAGCGAAGATGGTCGACAAATATGCGACACGCACACACACACACACACACACACGCACACACACACACACACACACACACACACACACACACACACGCGGCAATTGCGAATTTTATTGGCACGTCAAAGTTGGTACAATTTTCCTTCTTATATGGCGACTCGCCAAGCTGACGGTCTGTCTTCCGTGAAAATTCCGAGCGGGTATTCGAGACGTTTCCCTCGCACTGCACTTTGCACTGCTCGAGACGAGGAAGACGTTTCAACGCCGCGGCACGCAATTGAGAAATGTCGTGGTTGCGTGCCGATCTCCACTAATCGACATGTCTGTTTACGGGTAAGCATGAACTCTTATTTTCTCCCAGCGTGTATCGACGATAAAGCCACCGACCATCCAAATATGCGTGATACGTTGGTCGTTTGCACCATCTTGACGAAAGAGGAAATCACGGAATGGACTACGCGTCAAACGAATGCCCTTCCGAGACAACTGTAATCGCGGTCAGTGATAACGACAATACAATGACATGTAGCGTTTCGGATTATGAAGAAAACACATGACTTGACGTCGCGGTCGCAATCGTTATTATTACATCACATGATTACCGCTGATAACAAAATATATTCACAGATAATTTCTCAAACGGTTTTGCTGCGTTACAAGTATAGAGAGATTAGGAGTATAGACTGACGATGTATGTGTGTGTGTGTGTGTGTATGGACTCAGTATTAATCACTGAATCCGAGTAAACGTTGTTTCAAGTATTTCATAAGTTTTATACTCGCAAATTTATCATAAGTTCTTGTTATAATCTGTCATTAGCTTACTAATAATCTATCTTATTATAATCTATCATTAGCTCTTATTATAAGCATCAACTTTGTTCATAATACATTCTGAATTCGGTCTAGCATTTCAATCAAGAATATTGAATTAAAACAAGAATTCTACTTATATAGGCTTTGCTTACTATATAGACTCGAACCAACTTTTTCTTCCATAAAGTTTTGCAATGGTCTTATTTCGTAATATACTTCTTTGTAAAAATAAATAATAAATTCTTCTCTCGAGTGCAAATAATTTCATAATAATAATTTCTTATTTCATAATAAGAATCTGTTATCAAAGTCAAACTGTTTATTATTAAGATAATGTTGGAGTTGATCACGAACTCGGAAAATATCGATAACGCAGATGTGAACGTCACTAATACAATCGTTATCCTTTTCGTATTTATTTCACAAGCAGAATTTACGTAAATGTGTGTTGTTTTGTTTTACTATATTCAGCGAAAAATCTAACTACGCATATGTAGAAATCTTTCTGCAAACTTTTCCGATATTCTTAAGTTTTTGAGTTCAGATGGTACAGCAATGTTCTTCAAAATTTTTCTATTTGGAGCATTCACGCTTTCAGTATATACAAGCTGCGGAACTTTTAGATTAGGCAAATATTACGCTAACAGCTTGAGATTTTACATTTAAAATTCTTTTTCATTTTCGCCATATATTGAGTAATGCTTCTATTTATTTTTGCATGCACTTTCATTATATAAAAGCATTTATAATTCTGTATAACCAATACGATGTAAACTTTGCAGGAAAATACCAGTATTCTGCCGGCAAAGTTTCCAATTTTAATATCTCCTTAAGACTGTTATGAAGAAAATATATTTTGCTGAAGATAACCAACTACTTAGAAGAAAAGTAAACTGAGTAATTGCTTTTCTTAACAGTAAAATTATATTTTTCGTGTGCAAACAAAATATTTGAAGTAGGATTCTTTCATCTTTTTTTTATTAAAATACTTTTACAGGATATCAATGATATAAATACGATATGTTTGAAAAGTAGAGACTTTCAGCTGTGTTATTGCAATTATTTCATTATTGTTAGTTTTACAAAAATTAATACCCATGAATTTTGTGGACAATTCAATGAATTTTGTCTATTATTTAATACAAGATAAAAAAACATTTTAATTTTATATATTTTATTTAATTTTAATTATCATTAAGTCTTTAACTAAGTTAAAACTACATATCATAATCAGATAGTGTAAAGAGAAAAAGAATGGAATAGCTTGCATCATCTTGTCGCCATATTGAATATTTATATATGTATAGTGTTATGTTTAATTGTGTGAATATATTAATAAGTGTAGAAGTGAATATATCAATAATTGTAGAATTTCTATGATAAGTAATTTTAATAATACATCTTAAAATTAATATAGTTCAGTTATATTTTATTTGTAATTATATAATGTTATGAGATTGTGAGGAAAATTATAGAATTTGTTTTAGCATAAACATTTGCTTTTAGAATCCAAAATTGATTGTACGTCAAATAAATTAATATCAATATTATTATTTCTTTCCCTCTAATAACAATAAATATATATATATATATATATATATATATATATATATATATATATATATATATATATATATATATATATATATTTTTTTTATAGAGA
>NW_022639472.1:1514388-1523423 GCF_010583005.1 Odontomachus brunneus
CCTTCATTAAGGCCGGTATTTATAGTCGAATCTTATTTCAAAACCGTCTTAAGTAATGTTTTAAGATGCGAATACGGCTCTGTGATTGGCTCATGACATCAAAACAGTACTTAAGATGATCTTAAATATAATATCGGACTATAAATACCGGTCTAAGAATGGTGGCGGCTCGTAGCGGAGATTTCAGAACTAAATTTCTGTTACATAGCCAAGATTCGAACCAAATTTAGTCGAGACTCAAATCAGCTAAGCTAAACGAATTTCCCGTAACATCGTTGGATGGCGCTACACAGTTTATTATATACTTTTTATAAATAACTTAGGCTACTAAAGTTTAAAATATTTTTTTTAATTTCATATATTTACTAGCGTTGATATTGCTTATTGCGATTTATAAATAACTGTTAGATAGTGAACCTACTTGGCCAGTTGACGTTGTATATATTTCATAAAAAAATTTTATAGATAGCTATTCGGGCTATCATATGAAACTTGATCGAAGCCTGAACTTTCATTTTATCGTAAAAAATACATGCAAAATTCCGCGGGTCGTAAGTTCGACAAAACTGAACTGACTAAATATCGGGTCGTGCTATCGTTCAGGCCAAAGTCATTGATAACAAAGTGTAACTTATTCACGAAAATTAAACAAGTTGAACGACCTCGCTTAAGTCATGATAAATAAAGAACCAGGGTTCTGCCGTATATTTCAAAATTACGTTTACGCTGATTGTTCACATATTTTTTATGCGATATATACACAATTGTTTTTCATGTAAACAAATATCGAAAATTATATAATATCAACATAGACTCTGAGATCAAATAATGAAAGTGTAAAACGGGCTAATAAAAGTCAATTACTGTTGTTATTGCGTTAGAAATTGAATAGCGTGAGGTATATGAAATTACATCTGTACGTTTCGATCTCGCCTTTAGACCATTTTCAGCGGAGAAGCAAAAGAAATTTGTCAACTTAACCGTTAAATTATCCCTAGCACAAATCCAAACAGAAAATAATATAAATTAGTGGCATTGCTTCACAGATTGTCAAAGTCCAACTCCTTGTTTTAGTTAGACGATCATTTCAAGTCGAGATATGCCAACAATCAGACTTACGTGGTCTTAAAAAGTTAATAAAGGTTAAAAGCAATTTTTCAACATCTAATTGAAGGAATAAAATGAAATATCAGAAGCTCACTAAATAAGTCGAAACTGTCTCTGCAACATGATGCTATCAATACGCACATAACAATCTAAAAAACAGTTAACAAAAGATGTCAAGTATAATATAGTGTTAGCGGTCATAAGAAATTGTAGACAACAATACATCTATAGAAGACGGGAAGTATAATACTTTAGATACAAGAAAGTCTCTCCAATATGCGCGTGCATAATTTTCATTTAAATTTCTAGTATCATTCTGTAAATGAATCTATGTTTTGGGTATTGATTATAAATGTATTCTTTAGGAGAAGTAACAAATGGCATGAAATTTTTATTTTATCATGTGATAGATTAGTAGACTTAATTCTCTGTAGGTAAAAATGTAATCAGAGAATTCTGTAGAGCCTAAGTTTACTTGTTTAAGAAACAATATTTATAAATTTATGTCAGGATTCTAAAGGTTGAATAAGAAGATAAACTTTTTAAATTCATTTTTTAGCAAGTCATATGTTCTTTAAAAGACATTCATAAATTACTTATCGCTGATATAGACAACATCTCATACATAGTTTACGTTTTTACATATAGACATACACTGAGAACAAAAATATTTAAGAAACAGTAAATATTTATTTGTGGTGGAGAGATATACTATAATAGCATAAATTTACATATATTAATATGTGTGTGTGTGTGTGTGAAATATTTTTCAAATAAGAAAATATATATTTTTTGAAAAACTTAAGAAAACTTTAGTTTTCGTAAGAGCAATAATTTATTTTATTTAAATAAAAGAATTTAAATTTAAGTAAATATCCACTAAATATAAATACTTACTAATTTTTTGGTTTTTTTCTCTCAGTGTCATGATCTCTGAGTATTCTTCAGTGTTCTCTCTTTGAGTATCATGATTTACACATGAATGCCTAACTCTGATAAAAACTTGCATCGTATGTAGGTCGTATCGTTGTACGGTACGATAATATATGGGATAAGACAAATTCGCGCGCTCAACGTTGACTCCGCTCCTTTGGTATAAAATAACAAATCAGCAATAGGCAACGTCAACCCCGACAATTCGTGACGCATCCAAATATAAAAAAATCAACGTGCATCCAGCATACTCAGTTGCATGCGGTAAAGTAATTCGTTGATTGGTCAGGTTTGCATTATTAAAGTGTACAAAAATGAAAAAAGGAAAGAGAGGTCGGTCGATGGCAAAAGCGAGCTTGCAAAAGTCGACTATGCTGCTCTCTCGACTGCTGCACCGTGTCGTCGCGGATATTTCACCGACGAGACGGCGCTAAGCGCCGCGACGCCGCCTCCGCTGCCTCCATCAGCGCCGCCAACGCCGCCACCGCCGCCGCCGTCGCGACGGCGCGGCCAGCGTCGGCGGCGGCGCACCACGAGACTGATAGTCGCATTCATGCCACCACCCTGACGCACGTTTCCGTGATCGCGGTGCGTGTGTCGACGTCGCAGGGTAAGATCTCTCGTGTATCCGCGGCGACGAGGAGGTGGACCGCAAGGACCGACCACCACCACGGCGGCGACGGCCACGCCACGACGATAACGCATACCCCGACGAGCACGCATACACCTCGACAGGTGTGGACGGGGGAGGAAGGTGGACGTCGTACGGGAAGACCGGCCGGTCGCAGGCGACTCGTTCGCTCTTTGCTCGCTCGATGCCGAGGTGTCGTCGGGACGGCGCACGGCGACACGGTACGCCGTCTCCAAGCCTCCTCCCCCGGTCGACGTCCGCGCGCGCGAACGCCGCTCGCGAGGGTGCCGCGGGTGACCCGCGTTCGCGCACGTGTCGATAAAACTTCCCCATCGAGCCAAGACGCGTACAGGTGCACGCGGGCCGTGCGCGAGCCCGTGATCTCGGAGGGAGTACGACGCGTCCATCGAAATCTCCCTTGGTGTGGGTATTCCGAGGGATGCCGTGAGAATGGATCGCTCGCTCGCTCGCGCGTTCAATGGTCGAGCGAACGGACCGACGCGCCGAGGAGACCCCTTCTCGCCGTCGTGGTGGTCGTCGTCCTTGTTGTCAGGACGAGCGTTGTGAGGAAACAACACCGCGTGTATGTGCACGTGCGTGTCGCTGGCCTGGTGACACACATATACCAGGAACGGGGCTACATACTCGCGTGCACGCGCTCGTCATTGCTCGTTGTTATCGCGTCGCGCTCAGAGGTGCTCGTCTACCTGGCGCGATCCTGTGACACGCGACACCCCGACAGAGCGCGGCCGTGTTCTCGCTCGTTCTCGCCGCTGTGCAGGTACGACCTTTCGGCTTGTCATCGGAGGACGACGCGTGGCCCTCACGCGGCCGCACGTGTGCGTCCGAAAGGGGCTGCGAGAAAAAGGGACGAGCGGCGGCGGCGGCGACGCTGCCGGCGCTGCACGTCGCACGTGTTACTCCAACCGGGAACCGGATCGATCGTCCGGAAGTGTGCTCAAGCCCGAAACCGTGCGATCGCACGTACATATGGGCGCCTGGCGCGTCGCGTGCAAATTCCGACGTGAACTCGCGGTACTCTCGCCGCCGAAATCCGGCCCCCAGCTCGGTCGTCCCTCGCGATGCGTCGCCCCGCTTTCTTCGTCGGAGTGCCGTCGATGGAAGTGAATCAATTGGCCGCGCACCTCGTGGGAATGTTGCGCGCGACATTGCGTTAGTTGGTTACCCGACTGGAAAGGACGATGGGTCAAATCGGCTTGAAAAGTGTAACGCAAGTTATACGCCGTAATCTTACCGCACTCTTTCTGGGTTAATGTATAACACACTAGCATTTTTATCCGTCTGAATCCGTGGGGAAATGGTCAGAATTCGCTTGAAGCTGAAATAAGTCACTCTTAAGAGCCATCTGCAATGAGATTGGCAGTAGGCACTAAGACATAAGCAGTAAGCAAATTAACCAACTACAGTTGATTATTCTTGTAATAATCGGCTGTGGTTGCTCAATTTGCTTTCTGTTTACGTCTCACTGCTTACTGCCAATCCCATTCTAAATGAACCTTGAATAGTAATTGATTATTCGTTCGATTTAATATAGTAATTTGGCTAGTGACGATTTTGTTTCCAATTATTTAATTATTTGCCTTATAGTTTAGTGTTATAACTTTCTTTCTCTGAAAATTGAGGAAACATTTCAAAATGAACAGTGGAGTAAAATGAGTCGATTTTGGCCTGAAAACGTAAGTTATATACCGTAATCTTAGTCTTTCTGGTTCACTGAATATCATAGCAGTATTTTATCTCAATCCGGAAAAGTGGTCATAATCCGCCTTGTAAGTCACTTTTAATAGTAATTCGCTATTCGTTCGGCTTAATTCGACTAGTGGCGATTTTGTTTCAAGTATTTCATTAATTGTATTATAGTTTGGTTTTGTAGTTTTTTCCGTGAAAAACGGAAATATTTCAAGATGAAACACATCGTGTTCAGAGATTAAAAAAACATAAAATTACGTGTATAACTTACGTTGCACTTTTTGAGCCGAAGTCAGCCCATTTTGTCCATCGTTCTTAATCCAATAATCCTCATCAAGTTGATCAGTCACTTAGTTTGTACAAGATGATATCGATTTACGTAAAGCAGCCTGACAGGACCTTATTAATAATAAGGATTGATAAACATTTATTAGCAATCAAAACCCGATAACATCACACGGGAAATAAAAGACGTGTTGCACATAATAAAAAATATTTAGTTGTGAGTACCAATGGTTGTGACACCTTAGTTATCTTTGTGTAATAATAATGTATATGATACGACTCAGTTGCTTTATTATATCAATCGCATCGACAAAGTCGTACGTGATTTGTTGTGGCAACCAGAAATCAGTTGGAGCGATATTTACTGTGAACACACTCTAGTTGGAGCAACTAAATATTGTCACTGCTGCAACGCCAGTAACTCAGCAATTACTCTGCGCTTGCAACAATCAATTAGTTGACCCGTATGTTACTATCGAATCGGTTGGCACAATCAATCTTATGTGTGAGTCATATCGTTTTTCTCGTGCACTTATATGAACCAGACAACCGCCCGAAAAACATATCGAGCAGCTGAATGGCGACCAGACTCACTGACGAGAAATGATATCTCTGTGACCGGAAATATTCATCTGGACATTCAGCTGCGTTAAAAACTCGGTTAAGACAACTGACAGTACAACTGGCTGAGTAGAGACCTCTCAGAGGGAATCTTTCTGTTCCTACAACCGAATTCATCTGGTCCTCAACTAACAGAAAATTCCGTTGCACTCTGACGAAAGTTTTTTCCGTGTGATTGGGATTAACCTGATCAAGAGTACGGAATGGATTTCCAGTCGGGTACGTCGTGAATCGGTGAGCGTGCGCGTCTCGACGAAGCTCGCTCCGTGGGGGGTGTTCCGGTGAAAAATCCGAATGCTTCGTTCGATTCGCGCGTATCGGCCGTGAAATGTCCCGCGAGGCCGAGAGGCAGTTGTGTCGATGATAGTTGGGATGAATCCTCAGGCGGAAAATTCGCTTTTAATCCTTGCCTCTCCGATCAATTGCCAATCCGACTGGTCGTCCCGTATTCGCAAAATTGCCCGGAAGACTCGAGCGACTCGCCCGCGAAGTTACGTCGGGACGAGAGGGAAAGAGAGGAGGAGAGGAATAATAAACGCGCGTAAGTGTGAGACTTTCAATTAAGGACCCGCTCCCGCGCTCGCGTTCGCCAACGGGGAACTAATTGAATCTGGAACACGCTCTCATTTCGAGCGCGTCTGCTCTATTTCGACGAGATTCCTCGATCGCGGCTCTCGTCACCCCAACGCATTCGCGAGCCAAAGATTCGCCGGAACGACACTTGGGAGACGGTGGCAGACGAAGACGGACGAGAAGCGAGACGGAGAAAGAGAGACAATCGAATCCCGAATCACACTAAATAAAGAGGCAGGTGTCTTTTCCGCCTCGTTCAACGGGTACATGTCGCGCGAGCAAATGGTACTCGCGTCGTGGTAATAAATAATCATCGTTCTTCTGGCTAGTTTCGGTTAGTGGAGGAAAAACCTGCGTAGAGAACACCTCGTTGTAGCGTCCGCGGTGACGAGTGATTGTTTTCTCAGTGCCCGCGATTTGATCTCGCCGTTGGGAGCTTCTGCAGGCTCGGGCCCGCCACAAGCAGACAGGTTGCGCGTGCCATTCGCCGAGACTGTTCCGCTGGCACAGCTCTCGCCGCCTTTTCGGGCAAGAGATCCGCGCGAAGCGCGCAACGATGGCTCCCCCGGAGCCTTCTCCTTCGACATCTTCTTCTCGAGAATGCCCTTTTCCTCTGTCTCTTTCTCTTTCTTTCTGTCTCTCTCTCTTTCTCTCTCTCTCTCTCTCTCTCTCTCTCTCTTTCTCTCTTTCTCTCTCTCTCTCTCTCTCATGGCGCAAGCTCCGTGAGCGCGGCTCGACCGCTACTTTTCGTTAGCATCATTATTAATAGCGTCGAGATCGATTAATTGATTTCTGTTATAAAAAAAGGAGGAGACACGCGTTGATAAATAACGACGCGGTGTCCCGTCCCGTCTCGTCCCGGCTCCGTTCCGCCGTCAATAGAGCGTGGCGAGCCTTGCGATAACGTCAGACTCTCGTACGGATCATCGACTCTCGGCTCACCTCGCTCGAACGTGTAACCCACTCGACGCGCTCGGATCGGAGCCTAGTTCTTATCTCGCATTCGCGGGGGAGTAACTGACCGATATCGCGGCGTGCTCTGTGTATGTGCGTGTGTGTGTGTGTGTGAGCGCCGTATTAAAAATGCAACCCTCTAGAACGCAGTCTATAGACATACATTCGCGCTCGCTCGCGCTCGGCGCCGTTGTGTGCATCCCTCTCTCGCCCCCGCCGATCGAACGCTCGCCGTCATCGCGGTCGTTTACGTCCTCCCTTTCCCTTGAAGCGAGTGCAAAAACGGCTTGTATCCCTTCTTTTTTTTATTCGCCTTGATATTCGGTGAAGGTATACGTCATCGAGTTAATTAACGGCAGGCCACTCCCGGCAAATCGATCCCTCCTCCGTTTTCCTCCTCGTGAAGGAAAATTTGCCGTTGCAACTATAAACCTTGTTAGCTGAGCAAATCTATGATCGTAACACGCGGCCAGCCAGTTTCTGGTATCACAGTAACTGAGTACCAGATCTACGTAGGATTAGTGATTGTGCCTCTGATCAAGTTTAGTCAGCTTATGGCCATCTTTTCCGTATGGTCATCATACCCGATTTCAGATAATAATTAATCGCGTTAAAGTGACAGTTCTCGTCGTAATTATTAAATTTGTTTCGCAAACTGCACAATTCGACCACAATACGAATAATTTGCTGTGAGAGAACCGTGATAAGGACAAAAATGGGGTTTCCCTATCAGCAAGTTGACAATTGCGTTCACCACTTCTTCGTAGCGAAGCTGCTCTGTTATAACAGCTGATTTGGTCCGGCGTGCTATGAGATTTGTTGAATCGGGCAATTCATTTTTTTCCGTGAGCTTGTTTGAATGACGTGCGCTTCCTTCCGCGGGAAAGTACTCGCCCAATAGAACGGTACCGATTCGGTTGGCCCTTGAAATTTTCATCGACACACGAGCACTTCGCGCGCTCGTGCTTTTAGCGGTCCGGTGAGCAATACCGCTAAGCGTTGGTCGGTGATCACCTCAGAGCACTTCGGGCCTCTCTATCTACCTCTCTACATCTCTCTCTCTCTCTCTCTCTCTCTCTCTCTCTCTCTCTCTCTCTCTCTCTCTCTTTTTCTCACGTCCCACGAATCTTCGCCGATTTTCCGCGGCGGCGCGAGGATTCCTACTATTTATAAATGGTCCGAACCCGGTCGCGTTGGCGAACGGCTCGCTCGAGGCGGCGTAGCTGCTGCTGCTGCTGCTGCTGATGCTGCTGCTGCTGCTGCCGTTGCCGCCGTCGCGGTCGTCTCGCGTGGGGAACAATTCGCTACCCCATGGTAAAAATAGAAGCTCCTAGCCAGGCTAGCCGAACTCGAGACTAGAGCCGAGGCGCGAGGCACCGCTCTAGCCGCGATAGAACGGACGGACCGACGGACAGACGGACAGACGGACGGACGGACGTACGTACGTACGTACGTACGTACGTACATACATACATACATACGCGGCGCACCGGCGCAAGCGGCCCTGGCTGTGGTGCGGATGCTGACGACGACGACGACAACGACGACGACGACGATGATGCTGCTGCTGCTGGTGTTGCCGCCGAATGTTGTATGCCGAGCTGCAACCTCGTCGACCGCCGTGTCGTCGGCGTGAAGAAGATGCGCGCGTGTGCCTCCGCGTACGTGCGTGCGTGCGTGCCTACCTGGTCGGCAGTGTGCGTGTAAACGTGTCGGAAGTTCGCCGCGACGACGTTCCTCCTCGTCATCGTGTGCTTCCACTTGGCGACACCCGCTCGAGACGGAGACTTTCAGTAGCCGTCGAGGCTCTGCCGGCGGGCGCCGCGGAACCGATGCCTTCCTCTCGCGGTGGCAGCTCGCGAGACCAGTCCCGTGGATCTTAGTCATCGACCGTTTCACCAGATCCCCTCGCGGATGACTCATCGGTGAATCCGATCGGATCTTCGTGTCCCGAGGAAAGCTTGATCGCGAGATCGGAAGAGAGAGAAGCTTTCGCGCGAGAGGAATCGTTGAAAAAGAGGGAAAGATAGTGAGAGAGAGAGAGAGAGAGAGAGAGGAAAAGAAGACAGGGAGAAACGGAGAGAAAAGGCGAGAGCTGGAGACAGCGAGCACGAGAGAGAGAGAGAAAAAGAGAGAGGGGTGAAGAGACAGAGAGAGAGAGAGAGAGAGAGAGAGAGAGAGAGAGAGAGAGAGAGAGAGAGAGAGAGAGAGAGAGAGAGAG
>NW_022639472.1:1524640-1559324 GCF_010583005.1 Odontomachus brunneus
AGAGAGAGAGAGAGAGAGAGAGAGAGAGAGAGAGAGAGAGAGAGAGACAGAGAGAGAAAGAGAGAGGGAGAGAGAGAGAGAGAGCCACATTCCGAGCGGATCACGGATGCTTATAGAAGCGTTGCGTAACGGCGTCAGGCGAACAGCGAAACCGCGACTTCGTCGTCGAGCTCGTCGTCCAGTTTTGACGACTTCGAGGGAACACCCGGTACGTCCCGTGTGGTCCTCGGGCCTCTCGCCTGACCCACGGCTCTCGATTCTGTGGTGATCGCCGTGGCACGGAGTGCTCTCGAGTGCCGTGTGTGTGAGGTGCTTAGACGCGCGTCTCGGTTCCACGAGTATTCTCGGCGAGGTCGGATCATCCCGTCGCACCGCGATCGTGAACGGCCGCGGCGACGGCGGCACGTGCGTGTACGTGTGTGTGCGAGTGAGTGACTACGAGAGAGAGAAAGAGAGAGAGAGAGAGGGAGAGAGGGGGGGAGACAGGGAAGGGTTAGGAGAGGAGAGCGGAGGGGAAGGAGAGGCGGAGAAGCGATCAGGGTGATAGAGGTGATACGGCGAGGTGGCTCGACGTGTTGTTCTCGAGGTGTTGGTCACGGATCGCCGGGAATCCGCGAGGTGAGAGAGCCGAGGCTGGACGACAGGCTAAAGGAGTGCTTGACGAAGGCCTCGCCGTCGAGTGTATCGATTCCGAGAGCGCGACTTTCAAGGCCGCGACGTCTTCGCGTTCGGCTCCTCGATCCTCACCGGTATCGGAAAGGGAGCACGGAATTCTCTCGTTCTTTCTCTCTCTCTCTCTCTCTCTTTCTCCCTCCTTCTCTCTCTTCCTCCCTCCCTCCCTCCCTCCCTCATTCTCTCTCTTTCCCCCCCTCTCTCTCTCTCTCTCTTTCCTCAAGATCGAGAGACGTAGATCCGCGGACCACGTTCTCGCGCGCGTCGCACGTCGATTCCTCGAAGTCGAACTAAAATTAAACCCGGCCCGGCGAGAGAGGCTCGCTGATTCTTTTCTCACGTCCGGCTTCTCTCTCGCGAATCGCGTCGCCACGATGACGAGCGAACCCCGAGGGCCCGAGGTAGCTTGAGTCGCCCGCGTTGAAGGATCGGCGCGCTCGACTCGACTCGATCGAGGGATCGACGGTGCGCGGGGCTCGCGCCACTCGCGGCGTTTCTCTGCGCAAGCTTTCGCTTTCGCGCGACGGCGGCGGCGGCTTGGTCGCGGCGCGTATCCTCGGCGAGCCGGCGCGTCTTGCACCGGCGAGCACCGACGACGACGACGATAACGACGACGACGACGACGACGACGACGACGACGACGACGACGACGACGACGACGACGACGACGACAGTGACAACGACGAACAAGAACGCGTGATCATTACGACGGATCAACGCTCGATTCTCCGGTGCTATTGCAGAGATCCGGTAGGACGCGCGAAGAAGCGGCGACGAGGGCGGCTGAGACGTCGGAAGAGAAGGTGGCGGATAATGGAGCGACATCCAGGGGTAGGCGCGTGCGGACGTTGCTGACGAGCGAGCACGAGCGCAACGAAGACGACGACGACGACCACGACGAAGACGACGAGGAAGTCGAGGAGGCAGTGGCGGCGGAGCAGGAGGTGGGCGACGAGGGAAACGTGGAAACGAACGACGACAGTGCCCGCGGCGGCCTCGAGAGATGCAGCAACAGCCACATTCCGGCCAGCAACCGTCCGGGGCGCCGAACGGGGTGGCGGGGGGCGCCCAAATGCCGCAAACAGGTGGCATGAGCCCGGCGCAACCTGGCGCGACCGGCACCGCCACCGCGTCCACCAATCGGGCGCAGGTTAACGGCGGTAGATTCGACTTCGACGACGGCGGCACCTACTGCGGCGGCTGGGAGGACGGCAAGGCCCACGGCCACGGCGTGTGCACCGGACCCAAGGGTCAGGGCGCCTATTCCGGCAGCTGGCATTTCGGCTTCGAAGTCTCCGGCGTCTACACCTGGCCTAGGTGAGTCGTTTGCGCCAGGTTGTGTCGGACTATTGTCCACCGAATGCATTTACCTTGATTGCACGGAAACAAAAAGACACGCGACCAGAAATATTTTCTCGTGAACGGTATAGTTGCATCACCCTAGTTGTCTCTGTGTGATGGTGATGTGTACGATCGGCACGACTCAGTTGCTTTAATACTTTAACTACATCGATAAAGTCGCGTGTGATTTGGTGGCGATCAAGAATCGATTGGGATGACATTTGATCGTGGATACTCTGGTTTGGAGCAACGAGATGTTGTCACTGCTGCAACGCTAGTAACTCAGCAATTGTGTTACCGTTGCAGCAACCGCATAATTAGTTGTTCCGTATTTTACTACTGAATCTGGTTGGCACAACCTGATTTATATGTGGGTTAATCATACTGTTTCCGTATACCGAATTAACTGCGAACTCCGGGAAGTTGACTTTGTTTTTCTTTTCATGAAAGAAAATTTGCTGTTGCAATTATAAACCTCGTTAGAGCAGCATATCTATGACCGTAATACATGGACAGCCATGCGGAAAATGATATGGTGCACATAGCGAGAAATATTTAATTGTGTTCCAGCATAGTTATACATCACAAAAAAATGTATAATATTTATAACTTGTAATTACATAGAGAAATAATTGCTCAAAATTATGATAAAAAAATTATTTCTTACTAAATTCTGCTATAATGTTAGTAATATTAATTTTTTGTGTATGTCACTATTACTACTTTTGTATGAAAACAACCAAAAAATATGGAGTTGGGGCTAAAAGTAACTATAATTTTAGTTAAATCAACCATTTCTCTCTCTCATTATAGTCATCTTTATATGACAGTAATGTGCAGTGTCGATATGACTCAGTTACTTTGGTACATTAACATTGTTACGCATGGTCTGGTTGTGGCAGTCAGAAATTGGTTGGGGTGACATTTATCGTGAACACACTCGGAGCGACCAGATATCGTCACTGCTACAATGTCAATAACTCAGCAATTGTTCTGTTGCGGCAACTATGCAATTGGCTGTTGCGTATTTTATTTTACTACTGAATCTGGCTGACACAACCCTGTTCGTGTGTGGGCTAGCCATACACGGTTTTCTCGTGTGACGTTCGTTAACGTAGTTAATAACGTGTTTGAGCTCACGTTGTGGACGAACAGTGCGGTCCGTGGAGTGAAGATAAATCACGAGTAATTACGGTAAATCGTTAATCCGGCGCGGCATATGTAACACGCTCGGCTGGTCGCGCTTGGCAGGGAAGGAAGTAATCTTGCACTCTGTTCGCCCTCGCCGAGATTCGCACGGCGACCGTTGTTCCATCCAGCGTTGCCGAGCGAATTAACGCCAGGTTGGTGCACGGCGCGTCGGGTGTACGTTTAATTTTCAGGCTCGTTATCCGAACGTGTTGCGTTGGTCGCGACTGTGTTCAGCGCATTTAAACAGCGCGACGTTCGCGTCGCGAGTGCCGCGCGTTACAAACGCCGCGGGAGTTACTCGAGCTCGACCGTGGCTATTTCGAGAGGTTCGCGCTCGATATCTGGAAAAAAAGTGTATTTCCGGTGAGTCTCAATTAGATCCCATTGACGGTTTCGCCGTCGGGTATGCGTCAAATTGACGAAACTCGCGCCGCGCCGCGCCACGCGAGATGAGCGAATGGCGGACCTTGACACGTATTCCGGCTATACCTGAGAGGGAATCTCCCGATCCTGCGAAAGTAGGTCACCGAGCGCAAGGACAACGAGACCGGGTCACCGGGATCCACGAGCCGCCAGGTCCTAGTTCAGGGCCGTGCGGGACGATAGTTGTCGAAAATCCTCGCGAAGACGAGCACGGCCAGCGACGATTGACGTCGGTATACGCGTCCGAAAGCTTTGTAATAGTGCTGTTAGTATAACCCGGGTATTTCTGTGCCTGTGGGTGCTCATTCTCGAGGATATTGGCTACCCGGGAAGCCAGATAGTAAACGGTTACGAATATCCATTTAATAAGGATTTTCTTGTAACAGCTCTCTCAATTCCTCGTCTTCAATTTACTTCTGGCGCTCCATGACATTTTTTTATCAAAAAGATAAAATTTTTATCTTTAAAAGATTTTTTATCAAGAAGAAATTACCATTCCGAAACTTTTGATAACACTTTTTACTGTAAGCCACAGTACCTTCTCTCAAAGTAAAGTAAATCATTTCCTTAGTCTCAAGAATATTTTTTTTTTCAATTGAGATGCAGAAAGAATGCAGGAGTACTTGTTGAGCAATATCGTGTTCAATACTGCTTTGTGAGATTATGTCGTTAGCAGCGTCCTGTTATATGGTGTTTTATCATTTTAAGAGTTGGCACTCCGAAATCCCAATGCGGCGGATAAAAGATTTGAATATAAAATAAAGTTATGGTTAATTAATTGTGAAAGTCACTAATTAATTTGTACATCTAATACTTCGTGTATTCGATTAACTTTAGCCGCAAATTCCTCATGTGCAGAAGACATACGGACGCAAAATGTAGCTGCCTTCTGTCGGCCCGAGTGAAAAAAAGACCCAGTAAAACGAACCAAGTTAATGAGTTGAGCAAATTTGGTTGCATCAGTTGCAATCAAAACGAGCGAAATTGAATAAAAATTCAATCTGCTCATCAATCTGATATAGGAATTTCAAATAAAAAATTTAGTCGAAAATGAAAGGTTAATCGAAACTGAAATGTTGTTACACGGGCTCTAAGTGTTTTTTTTCATGGACAAAAATTGGTCCAACTACATAATATAAGTAATTCTATCTTCTGGATGGAAGGTTAAGTAAATCAGAGGATAAATGTATTAATACATATAAATGTATTACAACAAGCTCTTTGATAATTGGATATTTGCAAGATTTGTTCAACTAGAAGAAATCATTACAACTGCTTCCTCAAGATTGTTGAATAAGTTACAATATACAGAGCTCGGATACAAGATTCAAGCTATCGACAGGTTGCGCTGGCTAGCTCGTTCGATCGTAGGTAAATTCTCGTCGCGAAGAGATATAAGCGAGCAAGCTTCACCACTTGAAGCTTTATATGACATGATGACCGATGTGTGTGTTTGTGTGTGTACTGTCTAAGACCTGACTCTGCAGGTCCATTTTTCTGAAGTTTTCTGACACTTTCAGTGCCAACTATTATATTGTTAAGTTGAAATTGTTAATTCTTTGGATTATAAACAGGGTAGATAACGTTTAAATTAATGATCTATCACGATACATGTCACATAGGGGGAAAATTTAATGAAATATTACATTATACTTTTTAACCATATATGTAGCTCACTCATCTCGAGAAAAAAAGTTGAATAAAATTTTTTAGTCGTTACTACACTTGACAACTCATTTGGTTACTTTTCGGGATAGTCAAATCAACGCTACGATTAATCAATTTTGCTTAGCTTGTTGGATACAAGTGAAAAATTACAAGAACGTCAAAATGATGCTGAAAGAATTAAAACAGTTAGTTCACTATATACAACCTCGTAATTGAGTCCGCTCAACTCGTTTCTAGTTGTTCCGATCGATTCTTTTTACAGTGTAGGTGTCAAGCTTTCAAGTTAATATATTAGAGTAATACCCAAAAGATACGGATATAAGCTCGGGTATTTGGGTAAAACCCAAAAGACAGAATATCCGGGTACCCGGTTAGCCGAAACTGACAGCATTACTTTGTAATTCCTCTCTTTAAGAATCCAATTTGTTAACTTTCCTCTTTGATGGAGGATACTCATCGAATATTGATAGGGAGAGAGATGAGGAAGGATAATATTAATGGAATATTAATAAAGTGCGTTTGAAATTCTGGTTTCGAGGAACAGTTTCAATAAATACAAATGCAAATTAGTCTTTGTCGAAGTCCCTTCAATTCAAAGTGTTTCTTTTATTAAAAGGCACAGCTTTCTTCTCGATAACGACGATGCTACCGTTGATGAATGTTCCGTGTCGTTTTCTTACGTAAGAGCAAACGCATATTCGTGACAACGTGCACGCTGCTATCCTTGAATTATCGATCGGCATTATTATTCAGTACTTAAGACCAATGTAAGGCTCTGAGAAAAAGCATATTTTTGGGAATTGATTTTGTGAAAATGGTTTAACCAAATGTCTTGAAACATTATCTATTAATTAACTTTTCAATTTTATATTTTTGTTATTTAAAAACCTGTTTTGTTATTTAAATATTTTTGTTATTTTTTATACTTTTGTTATTTAAAAACCTGTAAATAAATATGCAGCATATGGCCGAACTCACGACTGCAAAAATATCGTTGCAATCGATAAGGAAAATAACGTTTTAATGATCTGAAAAATAAAAAAACCGTAAAGTTTCTTAAATAATATGCTTATGAATATTTTGGAAGATGAATCTAAAAAAAATCAGTGAAACATTAAACTTGACACTTTTTTTAATAATGCAAAATAACAAAAAGATACAAACTTTGGATATTCAATTTTAAAACAGTTATTGTGTCTGCAATTCTCATTCTACAGTTTAAAATTTAGATTTATTCTCCAATTACAAGGATATTATTTAAGAAACTTTTTGGTTTTTTATCTTTTTCAGGTCAATAGAACGGATGCTCTCTTTTCCAACAAATGCAGCAATATT
Source organism: Odontomachus brunneus (assembly GCF_010583005.1). NCBI lineage: Eukaryota > Metazoa > Arthropoda > Insecta > Hymenoptera > Formicidae > Odontomachus > Odontomachus brunneus. The sequence continues at coordinate 1,531,271 of NW_022639472.1, forward strand.
TTTTGCAGTTGTGATATTTGCTGCATATTTATTTATAGGTTTTTCTAAATAACAAAAACAGTACAAAGTTTAATAGTTACTTAATTAATATACATCGTTTCAAAACATTCGGTTAATCTATTTTCGCAAAATTAATTCTCAAAGAAACGCTTTTTTTTTAGAACGTTACGTTAATCAGAGCTCTTAAGTTTTTCTTGATTCCATATTACTTGGTCGTCCGATTCGTTATTCTTTCGGTGAAGATAGCGAAATAATCGCTAGGAAATCTCGTCTTCATATTATTGGGATTTCAATTCCGGTGAGTCGTCACGAGGCATTGCGACAATTTGAAAGGAATTTTATGATATCCGCGCGTGCACGGAAATCCGAAGGAGGTCTAACGACCGTATCAAGCGTTTCCAAGTCACGCATGCAACGGAGACCTAATTGAGTAGAAGCAGTAAGGATGTAATAACGCCGAGATAACACGCAACGATTTCATGCCTGGTGTTTACACGCCGTTTAAGCTACCTATTTTCAGGGTAGGATCGAACAATTGGCCACCGGGACAAGGTGTGCGAAAAGGAACTTTCAATTTTCATTCAGGGATCTTTATTTATAATTTTAATATAATGATATAATTTTAATGCACTAACACATTGTAACTTTAACATTATAACTCTACGTTTTTTCTACTTCTTTGTACAAATTTCAAGTAAGCTAAAAATATCAATTCTCAGACACACATCTAATCTTTATACTTATTGTTTTGGCTTTTTTTCTAAATATGAATATTTAAATTTTCAATACAAAATATACATACACATATACATATACACATATATATGTTGGTTAGATATACATACATTTATTCTAAGTTAAAAGTTTAAATATTCGTACATAAAAACAAAACAATAAGAATATTCAGGATTTGGTACATGTTTAGACGGTGATACTTTTATCTTATTCTTAAAGCAACCCTCGCGAGCTTGTGTAAAATAATAGTCGACTCTAAGGTATCAATGGCTAGACATTAATAACACTGGTACCTAATTTTGGACATTCTTAATGTTCTGGTTTTTAAATACGACATTTATATATATAAAGAATATTTAAACTTTCAATATAGAATATATATATATATTAGAGAAAAGAGTGGTTGACTTAATGAGACTTTGTTTGAACGAATCTTGTTCGTTCAAGCAAACGTTTAGTCGAATGAATAAATTATATAGTTTCTGCGCAATTAGTTATATATAAATTGATTCAATGGTCGCGATTTGGTCAGTGACTATATCGACGCAACTTATTGTTGCACCAACGTGTAATTTATTCAATGAACACAACGTTCCTATGAAGATTAGTGATTGCCAAGTTTGTTGATCCTTTTTTTCTCAGTGTACACATGCTGAAGACATACATATATTCTACGTTGAAAGTTCAAAAACATTCGTACTCAAAAACCAAAATAATGAGAATGTCAGAGTTAGGTGCCAGTGTTTATTAGGCATTGGTACTTTGACCTTATTTCTTCGCGTTGCTCGCTAAACATATTCAGGTCTCTCACTTACTCCATGTCATTCGGTTCGTGAGAATTGTCAGGATGAATTTGAAAGTTTTACCACGTATTACACCGTGCGAATATGAGTCTCGCCCTCGCTCGTTTTCGGGGTCTCTGGGATCTATTTGAAAGTAAGTCGGTTTCTTCCTGGCCCTGGTTGGTTTCCGGCGCCGCGACCCGGGCCGCGAGGCAGGACGAAAGGGGCGACATAAAAGAGAATGGAGTGGGGATGAGACAGACTCTCTTCTTCTTCTTCTTCTTCTTCTCAAGCACATATCTAGGCCGAGAGAATTCGTCGCTTCGTTTCCGTGTAAACTGGAGCAAGGTCTTCGACCACGTTTTCCTAGCAACATCCTCCACGGCGGCGGCGGCTGCGCTCCAGATCGTAACAATACTCGAAGCTAAGAGTTCATAGATCAGCTACGTGTTGTCGACCACTACGCTTCGGGGAATGATCGCTTCGCGTGCACGGAATTTCGCTCCTCTCGCGTTCGCTTCCGCCTCGTGACGAGCAAAATCGCGCCGGGGAAGACATCGACACGTGCTTGTATAGGAAGAAAAAAAGAAATACGTAAGAAAAAGTTGTAAAACTATAAAAACTTTATTGAAGTGATCAGATTAAATGTCTTACAAGATTTTAACTTGACGTCTAAAAGAAAAGAGGGTCCGCTGTAGCATTCGTTCTTTGTTTATATAGCTGCCTCGCATTTATGACTCGCATATTTCCAATTTCCACGTTTTAATTCGGACGATTTTGCAAAACTTTAGGTTTGAGTTTTGCCTGGCTGTTTCAGACTTTTAGCATCGCTTATATGTATATTCAATATATGTACATAAATTATATATATGTCAAAAGTTTAAAGTTTTAAATACAAATATTTAAATTTTCAACATAAAATATATATATTGAATATATACATACACTTTCTATGTTTTAAAAGTTTAAATATTCATATTTAAAGATGTTTAGATACGTGTCCGGGAATTGGTTACTTTTACATCATCACGGGACAAAATCGAAATTGCATCAGCCGGCTGATTTACGGGCGAAATTATTCAATATTGGCCGTTAATTGCATCTCATGCCGCCTGTTCCTCGAGATAAGACGCGCGTTCTTCTTTTTATTCATTCTTTTCTCTTTATTTTTCAAATTCATGCCGCCATCGAGAATACGTAATCCGCGTACTTTATCACACTCGAGGTTGCATTTATAATTAGAGGACGTAGAGTTGTGTAGGGACAACCTGTACATCGTCGGGGTTTATAACGCAGTTAACACGAACTGCTACGGTTCACGCGAGCCGCACGAATTTTTGTCACGCGACGGACTGTTCCTTCGCAAGGAAAAGATTCTTCCATTTCTGGTGAAGGAGAGAGAGGGAGGGGGAGGGTAGGAGAAACAGAGAGAGGGACAGAGAATGGTGGTATTTTCGCGTGTTGTTCTTTCCACTTAACAGTCGTCCACAGGGCGGCGTGCGAGTAGAATTAACGACTCTCTTTCGAGAGATTCGCGCTTCGAGAGCTTTTCATGCTTTCCATGCGCTGGCGATGGTGCTGGAAGATTGCACGTAATCGTTCGTTAAGGAAATAATTGAAATGTGTTATTCTTGACGACGTACTCGTTGCGAGTTGAGCACATCTGACGAACGAGCAAAGAGACTCAGTCGCCCTCGAACTAAACGCTGCTGCTCGATTAATTCCACTTCTCCGATAATACAAGCCGACAAATTTTGACTTTTGTTCTGACCTTTCAGACTTGCATAAGTGATTCTGAAGATTTATGGCATCCTAAAATCAAATCCGTTGCTGAAACTGTTTTGTCACGTCAGGTTTCCGAGATATTCCAGCCTAAAAATAACAAAAAGGCCACTTTTTGTCATTTTAGATTAGAATAAGTCTAAAACGTGAAGTAATAGGCTAATTTAGCGGACTTGAGCTTAGCATGGAAAAATTTACTAAAATCAATTGTTGCATTTAATAAATTAGGAAACAAATGTTTCATATATCTATGCCAAATTTTTGTGGCTGGGGGTGGCTAGGGACGGCGCGTCGACGGAGTGTCGACGTCATCGTCGTCGATAGCGACGCTAATTAGACGAGTCTCCAGTTTGCTTACGCTGACACAAGCGCCGTGTAAATAGCGTCGTGATTGTCCGAGGGTATTTCCCGGGGATATTCGCGCGGTGAGAGCTGCGGCCGAAGGTTGCCGCGACCCAAAGACACGGACGGAATCGTCTCTCATAGTTATCGAGCGCGCCCCACACACGGAAGTCACTTGTCTTCGGGAGGAGACTGACGAGACGCGAACTGTTGTTCCAGCGGGTCAGCTTACGAAGGACAATGGCAAAACGGCAAGAGGCATGGTCTGGGCATGGAGACGCGCGGTCGTTGGCTCTACCGGGGAGAATGGACTCAGGGATTCAAGGGTCGTTACGGGGTCCGGCAGTCCACCACCTCCACGGCGAGATACGAGGGCACGTGGTCCAGTGGCCTGCAGGACGGTTATGGCTCCGAGACTTACGCCGACAGTGGTGAGTGAGGTCTCTTTCATAAAAATGAAGATGTGGAAGCAATCGGGTGGATAAGGGTAGCTTTTCCCAAAAGTGATACGCTGTATAACAGTTAAATCGTATACACTATGTTCTTCCTTCAAATAAGATAGAGACAGACATATTAGTGAGAAAAAGAGTTTTATTAATTGAACGAAATATCAGTACGCGCAATTTCTTGCTGATATGGGATAGCAAATGACCCCGCAGTGGGAACAGATGATTCGTCACTTCCAATTTGCTGCTCTGAGCAATGCTTCTGCAATGGAGACATTACTAATCTGCCCTAAACAGACGAGAACGAACGTGACTGGTGTCTTAGGCAATGTATGTTTGTCGAAATGACAAACGATGAGAAATGATTTGCAACGGTGACTACTCGATCCCGTTTCTCTAAAGCTTAATCTACAATGTGTTTTTTGCTTCTTGTTTTTATTCCCTGTCTTTTTTAGCTTAAGATTCAAGATTTTAATCAGAAAGAGATAAAGACAAACAAGAAGCAAAGAACAAGTTGTAGATCAAGTTTAAAATTTAATCAACAATGAACTCTTAGCTCCCTGTTTCTTGTCCTCTATTTTTTTCTGGCTTAAGACTTAAGGTTTGAATTAAAGAGAGATAAAGAGAAAGGGACGGGAAGCATCTGATAAAGCTTTAAATTTGATTTGCAATGTTCTTTGTTTTTTATTCTGTCTTTTTCTGGCTTGAGATTTCAAGTTTGAGTCAGAAAGGGATAAAGAGGAAGAAACAGGAAGCAAAGAACACAATAAATTTCTTCGTGTTGTTTGCACTTTTCACACTTTTACGCCCCTCTTTAGAAAGAAAAGCTCTCACTGGATTGTCTCTGGCGTGCAAAGGGCAAAAGTTTCAAAAGTGCAAACAACAATGCGAACAAACCTATTGCAGATTATCAAGCTTGACGATTATCAAACAAATGCGCTTTTGTTCTGATAACCGAGGATCTCTCTCTTCCTCAGTGTGTGACTTAACTGTCGGTTAGCTTAGCGAGAGGTTGTAAAAATCGGCTCCTGAGACGTAGAGCCTTCTCGCGACGAAGTGTGGCCGTGAGGTTCGACGACCTATTTTCAGGGACACCTATTGTACGAAAACTGATAAAACAGCTGTCGGTGACGCGGTTTATCGATTCGCGATACGCAGCACCAGCGCGGCACCGCGAAAACCAATTCAGCAATTCGACGTGCGCTGTCGGAGTTCGTGGTTTTATTGATTTCTCGTTCAATCGCGATCGCCGTTAAAGCAGCGGGTAATTTCGCTTGCGCGCGCGCGGTCGAGGTATTTCGTCCGCGACGTAACGGGCGCGAACGAGACGAGTCGGAAAAAATGCTCGGTCGGCCTATCGAAGCGAGACATCGTCGGTAAATAAATCACCCGGGTTCGTCTAATAAAACTCCGCCGGTGGAAGCCGACTTGGAACGCGATAAATAAACAAAGTGAGAAACCGACATGGCAGGGCAGGGCGCGTCGTCGCGATTTCGCATTATCTCGGCGAGATATTTAGTTGCGCCAAGATTGACGTGGTCGAGGCGACGTGGCGCAATCGGCACGTCTGTAAAAATTGACGCGATATTTAGAGAGAACGGTTCTCTTCTGCTCCCCCGAATTTCTGCGGTTAAAGAGACATCGTTATCGGGCGAGACGTGAAACAGACTCCCACCTGGGATCTATCGTTATCGTGTAGCGCGAGAGAGAGGAAACAGCGGACGTGTTAATGAGCAACTGGTGATTGGACTCGATTAGCGAATCTCTTCATTATACTCCCAAAACGAAATGTTTAAACTTTGAGCCAATATGCTGGCTCCCCTTGGCATTTTTCCACTTTACTTGGCCGCGCACCGCAATGAATCTATTGAAATATCGTTCGAATCCCCGCTGGAAATTTAATACAATTTTCGAGCGCTTATTGGGCAATTATGCTAACTCTTGTCTAGTAATTGAAAAACAAAACTCTTTCAATCTCCTGATGTTTTTGCAGTACGAAAACTGCGCAAAAACCATTTACTGAATGAAAACAAAACAATAAATGAACAAAAAGCTTTGTGCCATTAATTAGTAATCAAGTCTCTCGTTCATAAAATAGGGAAGTTAGTCTTAATAATATTCCCTTTCGTGCATGCTTTCTAATTGAAAATTTTAGAACAAACTTGGGATCTCAATCTCGAGATGTAACGCTTTTTTCGTAACACGAAAGATGCGCAAGATCTAAAGCTGTTTACTGAACGAAAGCAAAATGATAAATGGACAAGAAGCTTTGTGCCACTAATTAATAATCAAGTGTCTCGCTTGTAAAATAAACAGGTTCGCTTTAATAGCGTTTCCTTTTTGTGCAGGTTTCCTAATTGAAAATTTTAATACTAATGAGTGTCATGGCACAGGGACGGTGCGTAATATATTTCTTCTTTCATGTTTCTCGCCTTTTATATAACATTTTCCATCAGTGGCAGTATCAAGTGATAAAATTCTTTCGTTCATTCTTGCAGTTGTACAATACCATTACATCAGGTCTTTTTCTTGAACGATTTCGCTTATATCATTGCCATCAGAATAGTCTAATGTGCCGTCATCTCGTAATAAATTTTATATTGTTGACACATGCCCCATTTGTCTTTTGCTCACTGTCATCTCTAACTTAGGTTGTCACCTCTGCCACAGAGCTTAATATTGTCGAATGCCTCATTTCTTTGAACCTCCTTTTCTTTGCTGTCTGTCTTTTACACGTTCACTCATTGCTCTCACGCGAAGTTTTAAGCTCTTTTTTAACAATATAAATAAATAAAAATTTTTTAAATTTAGCCGCGATAGATATCATAGTACGCGCATTATAAAGTAGAATTAACATCACTGATACTATGTATCGTGGAGAGAATCGGCTCACATATTGTACAGTAAACTTCAATGAATCACTGAATCAAACTCCATCAAGCTCTCTTGCGCAGTATTTTTTACATCTAACAATGATACATTAGTTCTGGATAATAACTGGACGGATATCCACGCAAACTGCACACATTTCTACCAGGCAATGTTTTTAGTTCTCATTTAGATTTAAAAGCGTCCACTAGTCACAGGTGTTCGTTAAAGCATCCCGTTTTTCTCCGTCACATCTGGCAAATCGTTATTACAATATGCCGATCAATCATCACGAGATGTCCGATTCCAGTGGCCGCGGCCCGCCGGTCGTAAATGAAGCACGAGAAAACTTTGATCGCAACGGATGATGTCACCGGATCGATACCGTGTCATGAGGGGCGTCTTCTCGAGAGTGCCAGAGATTGATGGTACCGACGATTGCGACATTCCTGAAAATCGATGCGACCTTCGACAGCCTCTTCCCTCGTTCTGCGATCTTTGCGTCGTGTACATTCGCTTCTTTCACTCTTTCCAGGGAGACGTCTCTCTCTCTCTCTCTCCCTCTCCCTCTCTCCCTCTCCCTCCCTCTCCCTCCCTCTCCTTCTCTCTCTCTCTCTCTTCTTTTGTTTTTATTTTAATTTTCTATCTGTAATTTTATAATTTACGTCATTATATTATACTCACTATAATATTGCTTTATTTTTCATTTTTATCTTATATATACATTTATTCACAGGGTGCCCCAGATTTGTCTCCGTAACATTTGTGAGAACGTAGAATAATTGATGTAAACATAAAAGTCCTACGCCGTTTTACAATATTCGTAATAATTATCGAGATATTAATTAAAAAAGATTTATGAATAATCATGCGAGATATAGATATAGATGAGCTGTAATGGCGGCATCTGCCGTCATATACATTAGCTCAAGTTGAACAAAAATGTTCTCTACCTTTTCCCTAATAACTTTGTAGACTTTTAATTATTAGAGAATATTAATATATTATCGCAAGCGACCATGCGTCAATCTCTTCTTTAATTAATAATTAAAAATTTAAAAAGTTAATCTACAAATAGTAGAAGACCTTTTTGTTCAGTTTGACCTAATATACAAACACATGATGACAAACGTCGTCATTACAGCTCATCTATCATATTTCGCGTGAACATTCACAGATTTTCTTTATTTAATATCTCCGATAATTATTACGAATATCGCAAAATAGTATAGGACTTTCATGTTTATGTTAATTCGTACTATGCCTCCACGAGAACTTCGGAGGATGTTCTAGAACACTTTATATATACTTCTGTATGTCTGAAAGTATTTTATTCTAAAACTTAACAAATCGTTCTCTCTCTCTCTCTCTCTCTTTGCCCTTCTCCCTCACGCGCATACATTCATGTTTGAAAACTCGTCGTCACAGTTCAAAATTCGAGCATTGCGAAGTTCGGCAGGTCTCGCGTAACCGGTTAACCGATCTCATTATGATCCACTCGTTGTTGGACTCCCGATCCCGCAATTCGCGGAGTTTTACTTAATTTATTCGCGAAATGCATTACGCAGAGCAGCAACTGTCGTCGCTGCGGTTACGAATAAATGATACGTCGCTAGACGTGCCGTGTCACAGTCTGACCGACGAGGAAGGTGGGATCGATCGATCATCGCTGGTAAAACGTCATGAAGTATTCACACGTTATCTAGCACGAAAGATCGCGACGTTACATGTCCGCGCACGCGGCGTAAAATATCCGCCGCTGAATTAACGCGACGTCCCGCGAGCAATCCGCTGTTTTTCTCGCGGAGTAAAGCTGTTTGGCTTCGCGCGGAGGAATGTTAGGGTTAGGACAGATGTTGAGTCTCAGCGCAACACGAGCAAGGGAAGTTGGCGCGAGCAAATGGAAGATCTCCCTGTAACTTTGTGGCGAATTTTGGCCTGTTTCACCATTGCGAGGTCGCGACGACGAGAGATATTTCGAAACAGCGTGCAAAGCGAGAAGAACAAGATTTTCGCGATCGCCACGCACGAATAAAACGCGAACTCTTCTCGGGCGAGGAGGAGGGGGCGGGGGTGAAGGAGGACAAATTGGAGCGCGCGAGCCAAACGAGCCGAGCGGTGTTTCGATGCTTCTCGGTGACACGCGGTCACTCGAATAATTAATTGACGAAATTTCGTGATTCTCTACGTGAAATTCAGAAACTGGAAGTACTCCTCACGGCCACGTCACGTCGAACGTCGAACGCTTGCTCTCGCGCTCGCGTGTACATTATGCCTCCACCGAAAATAGAGCGTCCGATTGCTCGACGGAAATCAGTCGACTCGATATTTATCGAGCGCCATAAATCGTCCGATCGTAAGAGAGAGAGAGAGAGAGAGAGAGAGAGAGGAGGTTTGCGCTTCGATACAAATTTCTAATCAATTATTATTGGGTCTCTCGAGTGCGCCGTCCACTCCTTCCTTATCGCAGCTAATTCTCTCTTTCTCTCTCTTTCTCTCCCTCTCCCATTATTACCTAAAAATAGCAAGGTGCTCCTAAATATATCTGTTCTTCAATAGAACACACGACAGTTCTATTATCTGCGATTGCTTCAATTTCCTGTAGATGGACCAGCCTAGGTAACTGAAAACGCGGGCAGCTGGGTCGTTTGGGGTCTAAATAAAGCGCTGAAGAGCATCGGGCAGAATGAAATGCAATAAAACTTATCCGCTCTGCCGGCCACACACTCTCTCTCTCTCTCTCTCTCTCCCTCTCTCTATCTCTTCTATCTCTCTCCCTCCCTCCCTTCCCGCCTTCTCTTTCTCTCTACCTCTATGCCTTTTGCAACGGGTGTAAGTAAAGTGTTAGCGCTATTTCAACGTGAAAGATCGTGCCGACAGATTTCCTATCGCAAATCGACCGGATGTCGAGGCGTTTATCACGAGCGCTGTTTATACATATACATCGTCCGGTATACGGCGCCACGTTTCACAGCGTTCGGCAAGAAAAAGCGCGATAACGATCGCCAGCGGATTAAATAATTTTCCAAGCGGCACGCATTAACCCGGCAGAGGCGAGATGAGAGATCTGAAACTTTCGCCTCGCCGATTCGCAATACCCTTGTCGCATTTTCTTATCGTCGGGCTACTTGAAATTCGCGTGTGCTCGGTCGCAAAACGTTTCGCACACTTTCCAGCGAACCAAGCTGCAGCGCTGCAACTTGTCGCAATTGCGGGCCACTTCTGACGTACAATATACTGTATTACATTACTTCTTTTGTTCTGTTCTGTTATTTCTTTTGTTTTGTTCTGTAAAATATACGTATAAAAATTACTTCAAAATAATATATTGTTTTGTAGTATAAATTTATATTATATATTTATTTTATAATATAAATTCGTTCTTTCAAATTTATTGTCACACCCTCTATTATCACCGTGGCTCCTGTCATAAGCGATTACTGCGCGCACACATCAGCAATGGCTTTTGATTGTGACGATTTGAAGCGTTGGAAGATTATTTCATAAAAAGTGAACGAACCTTTTTGCGACCGAGCATTCTGAGTGAAAATTTTAGCTTTACTTTTGAATTTTTTAACATCTGTACATTCTAAAGAATCAGTGTATGCTTAAAATATAAATGGAAATTGAAGTTATACTTAGCGTAATAAATGGAAATTGAAGTTATACTTACCTGCTATAAAGAGCAGGAAACGCCCAAAATGCTATTTGTAGGTTTCCTTAAGTAAGCGCGTAACTCTTTTTCACGTCAAATCTTTCATTTTTACCTATAGTTAAAAAGTATGATTATGTTCCAAACATAAAACAATAATGTTTAAGTATCACGAGTTAAAACTCCATACTGTAAAAATATCTCTTTACGTAATGTAATTCGGAGAAACATTCGTTTGTTTATACGTCAGTTTGACCGCCAGCGCGTCCACATACGGGTTAAAGAGGACCTCTCGGCAAAGGTAGTGGTTAAAATAGAATAGAAAGAGGTCGATATAAGCTTCACATTATCAGAATAAATGTTAAATAGAATATTGAGGTCGAAAGTAGGATCAAGATTTCGACTCGGGATGCATCTTGGAGTAGAAAGACAATTTCCCAAAATTGAAGCTTGGCTCGCCTCGGGGCGCAACCGTGCCACGTAGCGTGAGGGTAAATGAAAGAAGAGGTGCACACGGGGATTATTGTAGGAAAAATTATAAAAAAAGATTTTTGTAACGTTGGCTAAAGATGAAAAAGTCTGACGGTAATTTACTCGGTATTATAATAAATTACTCGGTAACTTTGGAAAGCTTGTAAAATGGTAATTTAGAAAAAAATTGCAAAAATAAAAAAATTTAGTATAAAGCTCAAAAGGAGTATTTAGTTTTTAAGATGAGCAAGACACTTTATTTAACTTATATTTTCCATAAAATATCTTAATGCTATATTGATATACTATATATAGTACTATATTAAGAAACGAGATACATAGTAACTATAAAAACTTAAAATGATTTTAAAATCTCAGTCTATATATTTACTCCAAAAACTGTCTCGATCTATATTTTTTATACCATCTTACAGGCTTATAGCATTTTCATTTATTTATTACTTTGTTGTTTCAGCGATTAGATTGTGGTATATAATTGAAAATTTAACTAACAATATTATATATTTCATATAAATATGTTATATATTTTCTCATATAATTGTATTATATAATTGTATTATACTTTTCATATAAATTCTTTTCAATTTTACTATATTTTTTCTAGTAGTATTGAAATAGACTGTCAGTAAGACCCATTTTAGTAAAAAATACAGTAAATTTCGCTGGAAATATAACAAATTTTCTAATATTATACATTTTAGTTCCTAAGATATAAGTAAGTATATACATAGAAGATGAAAGGATAATTAATTACGATAAAATGACGGCCTATTTCTCGGTTGTAAAATTCTATATAATAATTTTTACTTTTTTTCCGCGTCCTTGAATGTTTCTTTTTTTATATCATGTACTAAATAGATCGTCGAATGTGCTATTTCTACAACAATATCAGTTCAACTATCCAGAAAACATTGCAGCAATTCAGCTTTCCAGAAAACATTGCAGAAAGAAACGTCATTTTAACGTAATTTTTATCACAGTATTTTTCCCGTGCACATACACACACACACACACACACACACACACACACACACACACACACACACACACACACACACACACACACACACACACACACACACACACACACACACACACACACACGTGTGTGCGCGTCGCGTGTGAAAAAGGGCGAGTCCACGCGAGCATCGTCTATCTCCGCGTGCGTGGACGCGCCCAACTTTTCCGCGGAAGGCCCGGTTGGTTCACCTCCTGGTTTGAACCTCTCCACTGCGGGTCAAGGTCGACCACGGTCTTGCCACCTTCCCCGCTCGCTTCTACGAAACGCTTCTACCGGTGCAGCGCGGCATCCACGACGGAATAAAATCTACCCGCAGCCCTATGTTCTCTCTTCCGCGGTCGTTTCTTTCTCTTTTTCTCTCTTTCCCTTTCCCTCTTTCCCACTTCGTTTCCTTTGCGCGTTCCCACGCTCTCCTCGAAATTCCATTAACGCGGACGTCTCCGCGCTCAATTAAGCTCCCGTGCTGCGAATTTGCTTCGTCCTATCGAGCCCTTTTCCGCCATCCACCGTCGGAGCGTTTCCGACGTCATAAATTTCTTCGTGTTGGAAATCTTCCGGCGCGATGCTTGCGATCTGTCTGTGGTAATTTGTGCACTTCCATTTGCATCCATATTAACGAAACCTGCATATAACACTTGAATGAATCTACGAGTACTTTAAGTTTCTTACACAGAAGAAAAGTTTCTTTAAATATGATAAATTCTATTAGATTTCTAACCAAATATTACGTAACAATATATTAAATCGAACAACGAAACATTTAAAACAATAGTTTTTTCGTTCAAATAACATGATTTAATGCAACAAAATGGAATTTAAAATATAAACAAGTAATATAATAGTCATTTATTATTTATTATATTTGATCTGGTTAAACATTTTTTTTAAATGATAGTGTCCTTTTTTCAAACAACGTAGTCTAATATAATAAAACAAAATGATATTTGATATAAAATATATTGATATTATTTTGTTTAACATAAAATTATTTTGTGCAGTCAAATAAATCGAGGTCGAACAAATAGAAATACTACACTTTTAAAAAAAGATACTTGAACATTTATTTACGAGATATAAAGTTTATTCGCACAGAAATAAATTTTATTTTACAGAAATAAGCTTTATATTCCATAAATAAGATTTCAAAATATATTTTTTAATGTGCGTATTTGTAAAAAAACCTTTTTTTAATATGTATCTGATAGGAGAAAAAGAAATAGTTTAGATCGACCAAATCGACGATCAGCCGTCCTTAAAGAAATATTGCATCTGTTGAACAAATTACACGTTGGTGCAACAATAAATTGCGTTGATATAGTTACTGACTAAATCGAAATCATAGAATCAATATGTATATATAACTTGCCACAGCAACTATATAATTCGTTCAGTCGACTAAATGTTTGTTTAAAGAAATGTTCTTCGTTCAAGCAAAGTCTCATTAACTCAATCACTTTTTTCTCAGTGTAGTCATGGGGAAAATTAATGAAGAATCTCGATTTTGTTAAGATTCTCGCATGAGTTCAGAATCGATTCGGATTATCGCTAGAGACGTTGTGTCTACCGCGCGCCGAGACGATATTTCTATGTATACCGCCACGTACTCTCTCAGCACGTGCGAATATTTTTTAATATACGCGAAACGTGCTGTGTACGTCGCAAACACATCGATGGTCGCGTGTAAACATCAGCGAACTATATTTCACGTGTCTTTGACGTCGATACGACCGTATCGACAGTACGTCGTTTAAAATACCAGGTTCATGCGCCGACGTTTGATCCGTATGGATTCGCTCGCTTTTATATTTTCCGCAAAAGGAAAGGCCAGCGCGGCCATGTCGCGCAGCGCGTTACAGCTTGCCGATGTAGCGTACCGCAGAATTCTGTCAAATTTGCAGAATACACAGCAAACCGGCGTCTAGCCACTTGTCACTCAATTATTCTGCTTTACAGTGCATCGAATAAATTACGTAATCATTGCGCAACGATAATATCTTTCGACTCGTAATTACATGTCGAATGAAACGGACGTTACGATTGTTGAGCTCCAGCGCGCTGTAATCAATTTAGGATTCACTTGATTAACTCGCAATACGTCGCTTTTTGTGAGTCTGCCTCATTTGAAAGAGGCACCATCTGGGAGAAAAGAACTGTATTTGGAAAATGTAGGAAACATTGGGGCTATATGGCTCCCCAGGGGTATGTTGCTCATGTGTGTGTGTTTTTTTTAGTATTTATAATGAGAAGGAATAGTAGGTACAAAATGGCGAACTGTTCAGTTTAGAACATAAATACTTTTTTCTGAGTTTTATTAAAATCGAAATAATATTACATTTATGAAATAGAAAAAACTGATTTGGTAATATCAAAGTTAATTTTTGAATCTCTCAAAATTTTCTTTTAATAATCTCCATCATGACTGAATAAAATTAAGTGATGTGTTACTAGCTAGAATACAATTTCTTGTAAGTGTATGACAAGCCGTTTCTCGCAATATAAATGCAACTTTTATTCATAAAATGATTGAAATCGAGCGGAAATCGAGGTAAATATAGTTGGCCCATATTTAAGAGCCGAAAGGAGGATTGAGAAAATCTCTCGCGGAGATTCCGGGACTACTAATGAAGAGAGATACGTATTTTATATATGTAACCTTCTTATCCCATGTTATTGGGCAACTGAACCCGATATCAGGATAAGATGACCACGTTGCTGCATATTGCTGCTGCATTTTGATTATTACAAAATAAAATATACGGTTAACAGGATCACGCGCGCGTGGTGAACATTAATATACAGAAGAAACTTTCCTCTATCATGCTTATACAGTCACAACAATTAGTCGTCTGAGAAATTGTAACCTCGAAATATAAAATATAGGCCATCTAGCCCCGGTTTTCCTTGCGAATATTAAATTATTAGAGTAACGGTCTTATCAAATGCGAGATCGAATAGCGCCGATAACGCGCTTTCAAGCCGCGATCGCTCTTCCGAAAGTTATTTCCTGTCGGAATGAGTTATTTACCCCGCGGTCGTTTTAGCCGCAAATTAACATACTCGCGTGAACCGTTCCTAACGACGCCAGTAAAAAATGTGCTGAACGTCTCGCGCGCGAACGACGGAACTGCCCCGCGGGCTTGATAAACGCGTCGTCCCGTCGGCCTCGTGAACTACGACGGAGGGGCATCCTCGTGTGAGATTTATCGGTCGCCGAGACTCGCGACGATCAATGTGCGTTCTCGTAATTATCGTCCGTAATTAAAGGCTCCGTATACGAAAGTATTTGTGGAAGCACAAGTGTCGCGTTTCGCCACGGAACGGGCGGCGAGCAAGAAATGAGCAAGGGCTCCGTCTCGCTCTGGTTCGTCCTTTTTCCTAACCGAGCGCATTCGCGATCGTGCACAAGTCAAGAGCGAAAATCTTGCATAGTGCCCGACGTGGACTGCACAGTCAACTGCAAGCAATTTTGTGCGCTTCTTATCGAATGCAGCTGCAACGCTTCAAGAGTTGTCAGGATTGAAAGAGGATTCTGGTTTGTGAAAAGTCGCGAAGGAAGGCATTTCTCCGAAATTTTTTGTAGGGAAATGAAAAAACTGTATAACGTCAGTTTTTGCATAATGTTTAAGCCTTATATTAAAAACATATTTTTATTGTCTAAGTGGCAAAAGCGCTTTTTTTGTACATTATATCCTGGTTACTACACCTAAAAAAAATAATTTTAACAGAAGTGGAATTCTCTAAATCTTAGAGGATTTTACTCTTGTATATGGCCTCAAAAGGATTGCTTTGAAATCAAGAGAAAAATAATCTTAAACACAATTCTTAAAGATAGAGGAATTTTATATTGAATGTACAGTGCAAATCTATTTGTTCTTAATCTAAATCTTTTTTTATATATTACTTCAACTCAAAAATATTTCTTCAGATTTAATAAATTTTATCGCACCCACACGAAAGAAAGATCAGAAAACTTTGACCAGGGTGTGCTGTGTGTATCTGTAGATGTCCACTTTTAATGCTATATGAGATGAAAAACATCAGACTCGGCTGGGATCGAACCCACGTCTTCCGCTTGTCAGCACCCAAAAAAAATAATTTTAGTAATAGAAGTGGAATTCTCTAAATCTTAGAGGATTTTACTTTTATATATGGCCTCAAAAGGATTGTTTTAAAATCAAGAGAAAGATAATTTTAAACACATTTCTTAAAGATAGAGAAACTTCATATTGAATGTACAGTGCAAATCTATTTGTTCTTAATCTAAATTTTCTCTTATATATTACTCAAAAATATTTCTTCGGATTTAATAAATTTTATCGCATCCACACGAAAGAAAGATCAGCTTTGACCGGGGGTGCTTGTGTGTATCTGTAGATGTTCACTTTTAATGCTATATGAGATGAAAAATATCAGACTGGGATCGAACCCACGTCTTCCGCTTTTGTCAGGCAACCGCTCTTCCCACTGCGCTATTTAAGACTTCATGTTTGTGACATCTATATACCCAGTGAAAAATGATTCGTTGGTTAACGTCCAAATGATATCGAACTGACGTCAGTTTGACGATTTCAACGTCGATTTGATTGAAACGTCGACAGTGAATTGACGGGTGGAAGCTCTAAGCGTGGCGCTTGATTTCATCCAATCATACATGACAATATGCAGCGAAACAACAGTTCTGCGCGTCTCTTGTACTGCATGTAAGATGTCATTGTGCTTCAAATTAACATATTCCTCTTGATATAGAGGAGCACAATTATAATAATATCTCATAATGCACGATGAGTGGTTTCCTTTAATGAAAGATGAATATGCTTTCTGTAAGATATTTCTTTTAGAACATGGGGTTAGAGGAAAATTCACTTTGTATGTAGAATACTTTTTTTGGGGTGTAGGAGCTTCCTTCTTCCAAAGGAGTATGTTGAAAACTGAGCGAAAATGGAATCGGGAATTGATGGTTCCATCCGATTCTCCTCGTTGAGACGATTCCAACGATAGGTAACACATGAGATTAATTCGATACTTATGACAGTCAAAATGGCCAGCGAAATTAGATATTCTAAGGTCGATTGTTCCAACCTCTTGCTAAACTACCTAACAATTCAATCACGTGTCTGTTTTCGTCCAATTTGAAGACAAAGACGAAGACAAACATATGATTTAACTGTCAAGTAGCTTACTAAGAGGTTGGAACAATCGGCCCTAAGAGCTAATTGTTCCAACTTCTTGGTAAGTTAACTGGTAGTTAAATCATATGTCTGTGTCTTTATTTTTCCTTCAACGTAAAGACAGACATATAATTTAACTATCAGTTACCAAGAAGTTGGGACAACTACCCTTAAGATCGTTGGTGGCATAGTAACTAGTCATTGATTTAGCAGCCCGAATTACGCAGTTCGAATTACGGTCTTGACGCAACCAACTTGGTTTTATTTTTTACGATTCAAATGATCGATGTGCGGTCACTTGAATGGTCAAAACACGCCGTAGACATTCCGAACGCTGTCTTGAGCTGCGCTACCGACACTTTAGATTACCTAACTTCGCTGGCCGTTCTGACTGTCATAATCACCGAATTAACCGCGTATGTTATCGTTGAAATCGTCTCGATAAAGAGAATCAAATGAAACCATCAATTTCTGATTCTACTTTCTCAGTTTTCAATACATTCCTTTAACAAATGTCACACTCTGTGTACTACCACTTCGGCTGCTGTTATAACCGATGACTACGCATACACGTCAGCAGTGCCTTTCAATTCTGACAATTTGAAGCGCTGTATCTTCATTTGCAATCGACTGTACATACAATATTGATTCACGTCTCGAAGTGCCGCGGAAATTTCTGCGCAAAATTTCTCTGTTAAGATACGAACACAAAATTTCGAATTATTTATTTATTTATTTCTCTTTTTTCATTTTTCTCTATCGTATTTAGATAGATAGATCCCAGCATTTTTGTGCAACGACACGTCACGCTTGCCACATGTCACAGTTTTACACGTGAACGCGTGTCAGGATAAGACCGCACGTGACTAGGTCGAACGTGCGCTGCGCGAAATATCGTCGGCCGAATCATAAAATCTCTTAAGAGGATACTGAAGCTGAAAACTTTACCGACAGAATGCTGATATTTTTCTGCAAAGTTTACGTCGTATTGGTTATACAGAATTACAAATGCTTTTACGCAAAGTACGTGCAAAAATAAATAGGAGCATTTCTTGTGACGAAAACGAACGAAAAATTTTTAATGTAAAATCTCAAGGTGTCAGTTAGCATAATATTTGCCTAATCCAAAAGTTCCGCAGCTTGTATATACCGAAAGTATGGATGCTCCAAACAGAAAAATTTTGAAGAACATTCCTCTATCTTTGTATCTGCATTTGGAAGCTTAAAAATATCGAAAAAGTTTGCAGAAAGATTTCTATACATATATGGTTAGGTTTTCCGTTGAATATGGTAAAACAACATACATTCATGTAAATTCTGTATATACACTGAGAGAAGAATTTAGTAAATATTATCAAAATTTGATTACTATTACTAAATGGTAGACGTAAATATAGCGGGCCAAAGCTATGGCAATACTTATTAATTAATTTAGTTCTGTAAAATAAATTATTTATTTGACAGAAGTAAAATTTATTTGCTTCCAGAATATATTTGGTAAATAAAACTTATTGAATAGTTGAGCAAAATAAGCGATTTTGTAGTAGTTACAAAATTTTTGGTAGGTTCAACCAACCATCTGTAATAAAAGATATTGAAACGATGTATTAGCTGCAAATTAATGAATTTTTCGTTACAACAAAACATACTTATACTGGTAACAAAATAGAACTCGTACCTACTGAATTTTTTATTACATGGGATATAACAATTTCATAACAATTATCAAATATCTGCTCATAACTGTAATATATTTCATATTAAATATTTAACATTAAGTAACTATTACTAAATTTAATTAATTTAATTAATGTTACTGTGAATGCAATTACGTCATACTCCCGATCTATTTTGGTAATTATTATCATATTTAGTATTAGTTACTAAGGATTCAATGAATTTCTGTAACTAAATGCAGTTTGTTATAGTTACCAGTCTTTTCTCTCAGTGTACAAGAAATACACAAAGGATAACGTGTTTATGTTAGTGACAATCGTCTCTACATTATAGACATTGTTCAAGTTCGTCATCGACTCCAGCATCCCCTTAAACTTATAAAGGACTGATTGTTCTAACCTCTTGATACGCTGAAAAAAAAATTTGGTAATATTCAGTCAGCCTGGATAATAGTTACTAAATGCTTTGATGAAATAGTTTTAACTTAACATATAAAGTGAATATAACCAAATAATTTGTAAATATTAACAAATAATTTTAGCAAAATTTGATATCTGTGTCACCAAGGTTTGGTAATCATTACCACTTTATGTGGTACCATATCACCAAACAATTCGTTAAATGAAATTATATTGTTTAATAATACTTTTCACTAGATTAGATTGATAATATTTTAACAGATCTTTTACCAAATAGTTTATAATCATTAAGCTATTTGGCAATTATTACAAAATTATTTGATATTAATTACCAAATTATTTAATTATATCAACTAATCGAATTTTACCATTTATTTTGTAATCATTATCAAACAGTTGGTAACTGTTACCATATTTGGTACTCATTGGCTGCGTTCAGAAAACATAGCTGATCAGTGAGCGGTCAGTGATTATTGGTCCTTACTGTAGGATCCCTAACTTTAGACCAATTACGTTGACTAATTACTCAACCGTTGTGCAACAGTTGTGTCTTCTGAACGCACCCATTATCAAATATCGTATTGTACTGAAACATTTAACTAAATGCATTTGTTAACTATTACCAGACTTTTCTCTTAGTATAAGTTAACAGTCAAATCATTTATCTTCGTCTAAGGAGAAACATATATATAAGGCAGACATATGAGTTGACTGTTAGCTTATCAAGAGATTGGAAAAATCGATCCAAAGTTCTAATTTTTTACGGGACATTATCCAAATGACGCTTGAGACAAGCTGGACGAAATGAGTGTTTCAATTCTGTCAAGAACTGGAGCTAGCGGGTTTTTTTTTATTTGGCCGTCGACAGGAAAGAATGGCGTTTGTTTCGCGCTCGCACGTCAATTTTTCGCCGAGGTGCAGCTGTGAGAACTTTTTTGCTCAGTTAAAGGGCACGCGGTATCGTCACCGTTCTCATTCACGAAACCCCGACCGGCGGCGACGCGCACAGCACATTGTAGTTCTGTCGTCCCGCGCACTTGACACCTCTCGCTTCGGGAACGGCGGCGCGCTCGACTCAAAAGGAACGACATTGTCGACGGACCTCAGTCCCCGTCAAAGGATCGCCGCTCGTCGATATTTTCGCGCAGAAATGTCCCAGCGGCGTGAAACAAATCGAAAGCTAAAGCCATCCCGCTTCCGATGAGAAAAATCACTCGTTCTGCTATTCAAATAGATATACTTTACGGTATATGTATTGAAAGATAGATGGATTTTCTCTCGCGTTCTGTCAAAACGAATCTGTGATTAAAAACACGATTTCTGATTTTCATTCCGACGCGCGAATCGCAGTGCAGATAACATAATATTTTGTTTATTATATATTTATTTATTAAATCAAACAGATATCCTTTCTACAATTGAGTGACAAGAGAGAGAAGGAAAATGTCTTGAAATAAATTCAAATCTTAAATCTTCTATATTACTGTACACACAGAAGAAAATTTTAATTTAATTTCTTAACTGCTTTCGTTTATTAATTATTATAAAATGCATTTATTTAATAATTACAAACTAATTATAAAATAATTACAAATTATTTATTTAGTTGAACCAGTTAAGTTTGTAAGTAATACTAAATAATTTAATGAATAATGCGACTATTACCAAAGTATTTGGTCACATTTCGTATATTTATCACATAATATGGTAAGTGTCACTAAACAATGTGGTTTTGTAAATAAATTATTTGATGATACATATCACATAATAATCATTAGGTTTTAACAACCGATACCACAAGCCTTGCTAAGGTTATTTGTTAATATTTATCAAATTCAAAATATATTATTCGATTATATTTACCTACATGTTTAGTTGAAACTATTTCAACAAAGCATCTAGTAACTATTACCCAGGCATAATGATTATTACTAGATCTTTTTTTTCGTTGTATTTTATATGCGAGTCAGAATTATATAAAGAATTATTCCTAAAAGCTATAAATCATATCGCGTGAGTGAGCATGCAATTATTTGCCAACAATAGCCCAGCCCGCTAAATGATGGATTCCTGACCGATGATTAATAGTCATAGATCGGCCGCGAATACTGAAAGTAAAGTCTGGTAATAATTAACAAACGGATTTAACGTTAAACGTTTCAGTGCGATATTTGGTGAGTGCCAAATATGGTAATAGTTATCAACTGTTTGATAATAATTATAAAATAAATAGTAAAACAAAATCTTTAATTAGTTGACCTAATTCTAACCAAACGACTTGGTAACTAAATAATATAGCCTAAACAAGCCTTGCTAGGGCTATTTGCTAATACCTACAAAATTATTTGATTATATATTCACTTATGTTAGGTTGAAACTATTTCACCAAAGCATTTGATAACTATTATCCAGATTGGATGAATATTATCAAATCTTTTTTTCAGTATAGCTCCGGCTGCAACGGAGCCATCCTACATGGATGTGCACGTCAATTTTCCACGAGTGTCCATTGCGATGCGCATCATCATGATCGTGGATGCGCCGCTTCATCGAAACGCTCTGCAAATAATGAATGGACGAAAGTAACGAATGATTCATCGAGGGGGTAGGGACAGGGTCTCTCTCGGAAATATCCAACGACCCGTTATTCCCGCCGTTTAAATTCGAAGAATGCTCACGCGTGCTATATACTATTTTCTCCGCACGTCCTTCCTGCGGAAAGATTTTTTACGAGCGCGTTCTTTCACGCAGCTCTCTTCGCGGCATCCTCAGCGTTCCCTTCCGCCCGCGTTTTCTTCGTCGCGCGCGTAGTCCATACGTACGCACGCACGTACGCACGCACGCACGTTCGTTTTAAGCTGCTCGCTCGAGTTAAGGCGCTTCCCGAACGCCATTTCATTTCTCCCGTGGCACGTGGCCGAGGCATTTATTTATAAATACCGACGCCGACGCGTGCGCGCGTCGGTGCGAGCGCGCGCGCTGTCGATCGCGTGTGGAGGAAAGAGGGTAAAGAGGTGCAACAACACATCGATGCTCTCCCCATCCCCCGCCCCGCTGCCTCGTCGGCTGCCGCCCTCGTCAGCATACACGTCCGTTCGCCCTCCCTCCCTCCCTCCATCCTCCGTAATATCAATCTCCAGACTCTCGTGTTTAATAGACTTCTTGAACCATCCACGCGCCTTCCTGATAAATCGTCCGTGACTTGGCCGCGGTCTTTCGATAGAGCACGCTCCCGTTTCCCGACCGCTTTCGCGCGCGCGAAAAGCTACTGGAACGGCCGAAATTTACGTTCATGGCGAAATAACGTACGGGCCGGTCATTATTTCGGAAAGAACGGCGGCGCGAGCTCGCATTAATCCGCGACGGGCCGCGTCCTTAGCGCGGCGCACCGCGGCGATTTAATTGGAGCGTGACGGGGAAAGATATTGCCCGCGAAAGAAAAGAATATCGAGAAAATAAATCGATACCTTGGCACGGGAGAGCAACCGATATCGTGCCGGCGCGGTTTAATAAAAAGACAAATGTCCTACATATCTCTGCGCGGCCGTTCTTGTGTCCTCCCGAGTCGCAAAACCGTGTGAAACTTGAAGAAGGCGTTCTGTACAGACTGTATAGGCCTGTCTGGGATCTAGAGCCTCCTGATCGACGGCACTGAGTGCGTGTCCCGAAAAATGTAATAGTCCTTAAATGAACTTTTTTCGAAGATATAATAATACAAGCAATAAATTATAAATAGATATTTATACAGATTATAATAGATAATTATAAGTAGATAAAATGTATATAAAAAAGGCATGCATCTCTGATTAGTGATATACAAACAATGTTAATTCATGTCTGTATACCACGCGCCTACTGGAGGGTTAAAGCTGCTGAGTCCTTCGCCACGGAATTCTTGACTGATTACATCTGAAGTGGAGGAATGCACGCCCAAAATGTCTGCATAATATGTCGAAATAAATAGATATATTAAAAAAATAGCAATCGATTGAGTACACCTTTGAAACACTCTGGACACTTTACTGTGACAATCAATGAATAACCATACAATTAATTTAACATGGAGTTTTCTTTTTTAACCTACATTCCCTTGTCATTACATTATCTTGTCACGTTAATTTTGCGGCTATTTATTGATCACTAGAGTAGGAGGGAAGTGTGTCCGGGATATATTGGAAATGCGCTTAATCGATTGCAAATATCATTTCTGAAAATGTCGTTTCTTATCGTATTATTTCAACGTAATAAATTTTGCTGAAATTTTGAGCATATCTATATCTTCTCGCTCCTGACGTCATCAATCAAAATGGCCATGGCTAAGAGCTCTAACAATAACAATGAGAAGGACGGCGCGATAGTAACGACACTCTCAGGAGCAGTCAAGTAACCTGGTTACTCCGCGCGAATCGTTCGGCAAACAGCCGACGCATAATTAAGGTAGCATCGCTACCTTTGCGCTATATTTTCGCATGCTGTATTTTCAGTGGCGTATCAAGGAAGTTACTCATAAATCTACTATTTATCAATCAAAAGTACCTTTCTATATATTTATTTCACTATGTAAGTATGAGTGTTAGTTTGAAAAAAATTGAAGTAAATAAGTAAATAAATAAATATATCCTATATAATAATATACAATAAACACGATATTACACAATACTATAAATAAGAAAAAGCTATTACTTTTTATTTCTCTGATAAATGTTTTATTTATGCATCAGTTTACTTAATAGAGATATACAAAAAGAGACATACAAATAATTAAATATGTGTATACGTAGAGAAAACCGAAGCTATATAGCTCTAGAGATATGTTGCACATTTGCTTTTTTAATATTTATCTTGAGAGGGATAGTGGATACACGCAAAATTGCGAAATGCTCCTTTTAGAATATAAATACTTTTCCCTGAGTTTCATTAAAATCAGAATAATATGTTAAGAAATAGAAAAAAAGGACTGATTTGGTAGTAGTAAATTAAATTTTCGAACCTTCGAAATTTTATATTAATATTCACGTAACTGAATAAAATTAAACGATATGTTATTAGCTGAAATGAAATTTCGTGCAAGTATATGATATACTGTTTCTGATAATAAATGCAATTTTCATTCATAAAATGATTAAAATATACGGGCGGACGAGGCAGAGGTGGCCCATAATCAAGGGTCGGCACGAGAACTGTGGAGACTTCTCGACTCGGAGACTCTGGAACTACTAATTACATATACATATTTTATATTTTACGTGGTTTTATTTTGCGTTATTGGGCAACTTGCCCCGGACAAGATGACTATGTTGCTGTATGTTCGTATTTTGATTATTACAAAACCAAATATATATAGTTAACAGAGTCGTGGCGGGCATTAATACATAGAAGATTGTCTCTATTACTTGTTTACACAATCAGTTGTAACAATTAGTTGCTTGAGAAATTGTAACTTCGAAATTCTAAAATATAGAGTATCTAGCCCCGGTCTCCCTTATTTCGAATATTACTATAAATTATAAACTTTCCACCACGATAGTTTGAAAACAAAATAATGAATAATTCTGAAATTTATGTATCTCTGTGTATTAGTCTTTAATATTACAGTGGTTTTTCCTTAAAACCCTAAATGTAGTTTGGCGATTAAAATTAGAAACATAATGTTGTCCTCAAGCTGATGTAGGGAACGCGCGTTAAAAATGTCAACTTCCGCTGCAAATATCTCAGCTTTCTTAATCTACTTATAATCGCGCCAATATGATTAGGTCGTATTTAACTCTAGTGCAAGTTTGAAGGAATTCTTGAAAAATCTCATTTTACGCTAAAACTACTTTAAGCGGTGTGTTACATAAGCGACCGTCGAGTACGGCGACGCGAACGACCGCTCGTCCTGCTGGTCGCGTGGAAAAACAAGAGGCGACAAAGAGCCGAACAACAATCCCTCGCGCGCGCGCGCGCGTGTAATAAAAGGCCCCGGCGCGGCGTAATCCACTTTCTTGCGGCGCCGCAAGAGAGTGTGCCGCAAACTCTTTATGCAAATAGCGGTGTATATGGGGTACGACGCTGTTAATATTATACAGGCGTGGGTTACCTTGATGAACCGCTCTTACCTACTTTATACGGCTCGGCTGTTATTCCTGATTTTTCCTGGCGTCACACGCCTTACGTCACACGCGGAGAATCCGCCGCTGATCGCGTGTCGTGGAGGAGAGCGGACCGTTTATAGACTATAATCAATTAATCGTTGTTCAATTAGTCTCCACTGTGCCAGGCGATAATCGTACGAATGGGGACAGATGGATATGCGACGTCGCACATAGCGAGGCGGGGGAAGGGAGAGGGTAGGGGAGGGATATGAAAAATTGACGATAAGTCGAAATATTAAACCCGGCTGAGTAGTTATCCGAGATATTAATTCTTGATGTCGCGCGAGGAACATTTCACGGCTTAGCTCAACGCGCGTACTTTATTAGCCGTTATGTAGGACGGCGATTTTAAGAGCGAGAGATCGTATTTCTATTACGGGGATGTCACCGAAACATCCCTCTCCCGGTGCAGTCGGTCGCAAAGTACATACGCCGCGTCGTTTATTACGTTGACGCGTCGTGGCGACTCGACGATGCATGGCTATGTAATCGCATGTAGTGTGCGTGGATCGAAGCAGTACGACGCAGCAACGCACGAATATTGTAATCAATAAAAAAAAAAAGTAGTCGCTCGCAACAGGCGGCTTTCATTGTCGAGCAGTGCCGTTATCCGGCGTGAATTGCCGCTGTAAACGTGCTGCACGCCGAACCGGATGACGACGATGACGACGACGATGACGACGACGACGACGACATTGTCATTCTTCGCGTATTTCGCGGGCTCAGTTACTCTTCGTGCACTTGAGATCAATCGTGAGAGAGTTTATCGCATTCGAGCCACGTCGTTCCACAGATTGAGTCGGAATGTCCACTCGCAGGATTTGCTCCGTAGCACGAAAGCAAGGAGGATTAGCGAGGCGCGGCTAAAGCTGCTTTTTTCAGAGGAAGGATCTTCCACGATGGAGGTAGTAAGACCATCAAAGTAGGGAGTAAGAGGGTTTTCCCAGTAGAGGTAAAGCGTAAGACCGGAAGTAAGCGAGATGAATCATTCCCATTTCGTGTTTCCTGCTGCTTTATTGCCAGCCAGCCGGAGACAATTGTTAGGATTTGCACAAGTTCTCTATTTCACAGTCAAGATCAGCATGTCCGACTAGTTTGTCACACGACAAATGAAATATAAACCTGCTGTACACACAGAAAAATGCATACCGCATGTAATGTCATTTGTTTGTGTATGTCACTTGTTTCACAATACATTCTAGAACTTAATAAACCTATCATTCCCATCGAGAATACGAAATTAAAAGAGAAATTTGGTTTACTCACTGCATAGAGTCGAGTTAACTTTTTCTTGGATAAAGTTTTATAATATCCTTGTAAAAAGAAAATAAGCTTTGCTTTTGAATGCACTGAGAAAAAAAATATTTATTTTTAGATATTCTATAATAACACAATAACTTACATCAATATAAAATATTTTTCAATTGAGAAGATATGCATTTTCTCATAACCTGCTTTTCATAAAAGTAACTGTTAATTTTAATAAAAGAATTTAAATTTATGTAAATATGTTAGTACACTTTCCGAAATAAATCTTCGTTTTTTTAATATTTTTTCTCTCAGTGTGTATACATGATAATGAGCTTTTCTAAAATTTATAATGAATGCGTTTTAAGACTATTATCAAGAAAATACTCTTCATTAAGAACAGCCATTACTTGAAAGAAGGGAAGTAAACTGAGCGAACGTTTTTCTTAGCAAAGTAGAATGATATTTTCCCGAGTGCATACTGTCTGCTCTAATAGGCTGGTTATTACTTCCAGCATCGTAGAAAGGAATGGTGCAATACTCCTTCGTATCTATTTATACCTTACTCCCTACACTGAAAAAAGGATTTGATTGACGAAACCAAAATTTGGTTAAAATAAAATTAAGCAAATGTTTGGTAATTGTAACCAAAAAAATTTGATTGTCGCTATTTCGTCTTACTTTCTCAGTAATATATGTACTTAGTCACCAAGCAAAGCAAAATAGCAGCAAATGAAAATTTTTGTTCGTAATTATCAAACATTTGGTCGATCCCATTTTAACCAAATTTTGGTTTCGTCAACCAAATCCTTTTTTCACTGCTTTCTGCTTACTCCCATTGGAGACGACCCTTTAAGGGAGACTCCTGGATTCTAGGATACGCTGGGATCACCTAGGACTCCCGAAAGTGACCGCACAGGTAGCGGGGCGTACCCAGAAAGACAGATGAGACGACCGACAAGCTCGTAGGGTGGTTTGTGACGATCTGGTGGAGGCTGCGGACCGAAATACACTCGCACGGCCAATTCTCACCAACACCGAAACCTTTTCCGATGCACGTGCAACCGACCACCATCTCGGCAGATGGCCGCGCTATTTCAGGCGGGCTAGCCAGTGCCATGTAGCGAATCAGGGCCGTGCGGTGTGTTCAGTCCACCCTGTGTATTATCCCCGCGGCTACTCCGCCTTCGTCTGATCCGCGATAGAGTCTGATCTATCTATACGAGCCCAGACCCGAGATCTTCGAGCGTGTGTTCGAGAGAAACGAGCGCATCGTTGGGGGGGGGGG
>NW_022639472.1:1559334-1567137 GCF_010583005.1 Odontomachus brunneus
GGGAGTGGGGGAACGATATCGGCGGGAAATTTCAGCGCGCAAAATCGCTCGGTGATTATTTTTTACGGGAGGTATCGACAAGCGGGAACCCCGCTCCAATTCGGTCGCGAAGCCTTTCGACCTGTACCTCCTACATGACAGACATACGCCAGGCAGGACTTCTCTGCCGTGCTAAACTTGTTCTACATGAAAATGTCTGCACACCCGCCGCGGTGCGGGAAATAAAAAAATTTCGTATCGGGAGTATCGATCGTTCCACGTGGCTCGGCGAGTAATTGCGACGAACGCGAGGAGCGTCCGATTTAACGTGATTTATAAAGCGACGTGCGTTGCGCGCGTGAACGCGTGTTCCGCTCGCAGACATTGGGATCGGTATTGTTCGTGAGTATCGGGTATCGAGCCGACGAGACGCCGCGGAACTCATCAACAATTCGCGAGCCACTGGAAACGAGCGTTATTTCTCGGCGGAGGAGGGCGCAGGCTGAAATACATCCGCGCGAAAGTAATCCGCGGAACGCTCATCAAGTGGATTAAAGCTCTGATCGCGCGGTGGTGCGCGCCGTCGAAAGTCGCGGGGCGAATTCGCGCGGCGGGTATTAGGAGCTCGACAATAATTCATCTGGGTCGTTGCTGACGGGCAGGCGAATCGATACATGATGGCGCGATCCACTCTCCCCAGGTAGAATACAGTGCCACTCGGCTAATGCTTCTCCCTCGGACGGTGTCTGGATGGCGAGACGTTTGCGTGCCTCGAGATTCGTCGTGCCATCCACGACGAGAGCTTCTACTTAATTGCCTCCGCACGAGAGACAACCATCAACTGACCCGGGTCAAAGCCGCTGAGGATTAATAACTGCTCACAGTAGCACGCAAAATCACACACCATATAAAGGCACGGAAAGAGAAAATGTGTTTATTCTGGACACAAAGGGGAGATCGGGGCTACATGGTCGCAGGGATATGTGCTTTTTTTAATATTTATCACAAGAAGAATAGTGGGTGTAAAATTGCAAAACGGATCTTTTAGAACATAAATACTTTTCCCTGAATTTCCTTGAGTTTTCCCTGACTTTCATTAAATTTATATTGTAGTTGAGAGTTCTATTAGAATAATATTACAGTTGAGAAATAGGAAAAACTGATTTGGTATTAGCAAAGTAAATTTTCGAACCTTATAAAATTTTCTATTAATATTTTCCGTCGACTGAATAAAATTAAGCGATGATTTACTAGTTGAAATTTTTTACAAGCGTATGATATACTGTTTCTGCTAATAGCAGAAAAGCAATTTTCATTCATAAAATGTTTGAAATAGAGGACATGAGCAGACGAGACAAAGTTGGTCCATGATTAAGACAGGAGGGCTATGGGGACCTCTCACGGGGACTCTGGAACTACTAATTAGGATATATACTTTATATGCAACCTTCTTTACCCCGCGCTATTCTGAGCAACTTGCGGCAAGATAGTTATATTGCTATATGTTCGTATTTTGATTATTACAAAATAAATTAAAACAAAATATACGTTTAACAGAGTCGTGATGGGCATTAATATATAGAGGAAAGTTGCTTCTATCACGTTTATACAGTCAGTCACAACAATTAGTTGCCTGAGAAGTTGCAGCTTTGAAATTCTAAAATATAGGGCATCTAGTCCCGGGCCGGCCTACTCTTTCAAAATAAATCAGTAGAAATGTTTCTGATTGAAACAGTAAAAGTACTGTTTCACCAGTTAATGTTCACTGATTTCTGATGAAAATACTTTCACTTTGTTCCTTTGTTTTGTTTCTGACCAGTGGCAGTAAGATTTCACCGCAAAATCTATAATAAACAAATTCGTTATGAAAAAATCTAATTTTCTGCGTTTGTGACGATGCAGTTAACGATTACCATGCGCCTCGCGTGTAATTACACTGTCTGTGTTCACAAAGTGCATGTATAATGGGCATTATTGATTTTAGTCGCTTTTATTAGCTGATTCTTTCAACAAGATTTTACTGATTACAGTGCTATACTTATAACTGAGCCACCGGTTTTAAGTATAGCATTTCAGTGAAGAATACACTGACTGTATTCTAGAGAGTAATGTAAAAGGAGGGAGTAATGTTAAAGGAATGCTGGATACAGATATTATACAGTCTTTGTACTTTTACACTGTTTTGTTGAATCAAAAATTATTTTTCAAATGTAAATTTAAAAAATGGATTTTTTATATAACGCGAGGTATATTTCACTATTCATTGACATTTATATTAGGTTGTGACATGAAAATTTCGGATGAAATCTATTTCAGATGAAACGAAGTGCTCGTATTTTTGTATTGTAATAATTTTATAAAACAATGTGTGTGAGAAATGTGACAGAATATTACAAATCAAACAGACGCACACATTGTTTCACAAAATTAGAACAATATAAAAATATAAAAATATAAAAATAAAAACAATATAAAGATACGAGTATTTCATTTTACTTAGAAGATCCGAAATTACTTATTCAACATGGCCCAAGCATTTGAAATTCCATACAACGCAACAGCGAAGAATAGCGCAACAGAAAATACGAAGCTGCATTATGCCGGTATCCAGCGTCCTCTTAAGTATGCGCTTTCAATTCCAAGTCGGATTTTTCCTCTACGAGTACGGCGCGCAACGTTGTTTCAGCTTGAGTATCAGAATGGCATATTTAGCGTACGATACGCGTCCAGAATCCAGTGCCCCGGAAAGTACAGTTGCTCAAAGTTTTAAAGCAAGAAAATCGATCGTTCCGTTTGCCATGATCTGTGATATAATTGGTCCACTTTCGTACATATATAGCGCCTCTCTATGTAAAAATTCAGCAATAGCTCCTGAGAGCTTTTCCCCGGGAAAAGAAGTCGATGGCGTATCGCGCGGAGAGCCAATTGCGCGCGCGCGCTTCCGCGAAAAATCGCCAGGCGAAAACTCGTTAGCCCGTCGATCCGGGTAGCTGGCTCACAGCTAACAGAAACGCTTCGCTGTTGCCTTCGAATGCTTGAGGGGAACCTAATGTTTGAACGTTTACACCCACATGCACACACAGCGCGTGCTTCCGCGCGCTTTTCACGACGGCGCTCGTGCTAGCGCGCTCGCAGCCGTGCCTAAAAATTAATTGAAAGCGCACGCTCGGTGCATTCAGCACCGGCAGACCATCGTCGGCGCGGTGGCAATTTCGAGGGTTCGTGTACATTGGCGTTCTTGCGAGCGCCGGGCACCGCCGCGTGACCCACTTGCTTAAACGCTGGCGAAATAATATTCCGACGTGGCGCGCGAAGAGGGGAGACGCCGGGCGTCGCCATATATAGGGTATCCCGTCGACACCGACGTGCCTGTTAATGACAGATTCCTCTCAACGCGAATCGAATTTGCGAACTGCCTCGACGACGGCACGACGGAAGGCCTTGGCTCACGGAAAAGCTTTTCCCGATCGCCGAGATTAATCCCAATACTGATTCCAGCGACATTAACGACCAGCGAGCTCTCTCCTGACCCGCTTGGGTACTTCTTCGTCGCGCACCGTGTAGAATCAGCTGTTCAGTAACTGAACACCATCAGGTGAATGAACAGTTTGCTTATATTTATTGTAATATGAAGGTACATGGCGTACCCCTTAAGGCTCAAGTAAGCAACTAGAGGTTATTAGCAGGGGGTTATGTGATTGTGCCAAAACAAGTGTGTCGCAGAAGGCCAACTTGGCTTCGTCTGTTCCAATATTGCAGTTTGGTGCTCAAGCGTTCATTTGCAGGCCTTACTCTCTATCAGTGTATTCTTCGCTGAAATGCTATACTTATAACTGATGACTCAGTTGTAAGTACAGCACTGCAATCGCTAAAGTCTCGATGAAAGGGTCATTTGATAGCAGCGACTATGCCTATTATCGATGCACTCTGTGGACACAGAGAGTGCCGTCACACGCAAGGCGCATGGAACCCGTTAACTCCATCGTGCTCAAACGCAGAAAGATAGATTTGTCGTAATCCGTAAAACGGATTTATGTATTGCAGATTTTATAGCAAAATCTCACCTCCACCGGTCGAAATTACCGAGAAATAAGATGGAGCTGCAAAGTGGGGAGTGTTTCCATTGAAAATCAAAGGATGCTCACTGAAATAGAGCACTGATTCAATCAGACACCTTTTACTGATTCATTTTAAGAGAGTGAGTGTTCAGTTTGCTGGACGCGTAGGGGTCATCCCATGTGCTCGGAACGCGCGTCCGTGTTGCGTCAAGGAGAAGAGAGAAGCATGATGCATACCGGCGCACGCAATGTCCGCGTCGTTGCGATGCATTCGACTTCATTCGCATGCCAATAAACGCCGGCCCAAACTTTTTGCTGCGACCGCGATACTTTGTCCAGGGATACCGGCTGTGCGGAACGCAGAATGGCACGACTCCCCTTCCGAAAGAATGGAGCTTACGCTCCCGATACGCAAAGTGGAACACGCATCGAGTGACGTGCCCGCGCGATGAGTTGAAAGTCAGGGTTCTCGACACGCGTCTCTCTTTCTCTCTCTCTCTTTTTCTCTATGCTGTGTGATGTGAGCGGTAATGCATTAAACATTAACGTTAAAAATACGATAAAGCTGTAATGGCGCTGCGTAATGGTGCGTGAGAAATTTCTCGGGGCAGATTGGCTCTTTTCCGCGTTGTCATGCGGCAGAGAGTTTCTTGCCGCGGCAGAATGCGTGTCCGTTCGTTCCGCCGGTTCTCCATCGATTCCGGAATTCGCACGTTCCCCGAAAAAGCACCCACACGCGAGCGCCGGACGCATTCCACATCCCTGAGCGGGACACGCGTAACCGCCCGCCTCGTAACGCCGTGACTCACGCGAGACATTTTGAAACACGGTCACGTTTTGGCAAAAACAATACGCCTTATTACCGAGTGCAGGCAACCCTGGGCATTCGTCGTGGTCGACTGAGGCGCGACTTCCGATGCCTGAAGCGCGACGATGAATCTTTTCCCCCTCGTTCCGCGCGATTTCCGCCCGACTGTTCTGGAAACATTAACACTCACGTGTATTTATTGTTGCTACCGAACTATCGCAATTTTACCTCGATAGTCGAAGTTCATGTATATTAATTCATGCAGAGTGGGAGGAGGGAGAGGAGGAGGATTTGTCAAAACGCTATGACAAAATCCCCTCTCCAATGTATGCGTGTTATCCACACAGAAAATATATGTTATACAAGAAATATACAAGAGAAAAGGCTGTTTCTTTGATAGCGAAAGTCTAATGGTTATAACAAAGTTATTTCATAGAAATATACAGTATGTACTGTGGAAAATAGGGGATATATATAATTTTAATAATACAGAGTGAATTACATGAGATAAAAGGGCTCAGTGTAGGATAAAAAAGATCGAATTTAACCGTGTTAGTTTAATTTTGCATTTTACTCCTATCCAAAAACAACGAATAGAAATTTGCCTAAAATTCGTCTCGCGTCCTTGCATTTCTTAAATGCAATGGCAATGTATTCCACAACTCAGTTCCTGAGTAGGATCTGAAAGATTTCTTGAACAATACAGTTTTACACGTAGGCAATGCAAGCAGATTATTCGCAGGTTCTCGTGTTTCTAGCCTTTATTGTTGTTCCAAATTCATTGGAATTGGTGAAGAGATAGTGTGAGGATCTAGCTATTAGGACATTACAAAGTAAGCATCCCACAAAGTATGACCCTCTGGTAACAAGGATAGTGGGTGTGAAGGAGGAGGGGGAAAGAGAGAGAAAGATTCCATAGAAAGTGCTTCATCAGCTCTAATGAACAGAATGGCGTGCGATGAGAACATTCAATTTCCACTTCCGCTTCCACCTCCGTCACGTTATGTCGATGATCTATCGCAGGGACTTATCAAGGCCAATGGCTTCGCGGCATGCGGCACGGATACG
The DNA here is from genome assembly GCF_010583005.1 of Odontomachus brunneus. Classification (NCBI taxonomy): domain Eukaryota; kingdom Metazoa; phylum Arthropoda; class Insecta; order Hymenoptera; family Formicidae; genus Odontomachus; species Odontomachus brunneus. The sequence continues at coordinate 1,565,248 of NW_022639472.1, forward strand.
GAGTGAGGGCGAGCGCACCGTTCGGCTTGGCGAGTCACTACAAGCCGCCGAAGCAGGTGAGAGCATCCCTGACGTCGTTGAGGAGCGCTGACGGAGGACCGGCGATTGCTCCTACGCCGGAGCCTACCGACAGGAGGGACCGTCGCGTGGACGACAGCCGGGGGGGCTTTGTTCTGAAGGCCAGGAGCGACGATCCACCCGCCCGGAGAAAGAGCCTGACGGAGAAGTCCCTGAAGAAGGGTATCCTCTCGGTAAGAGACATTCCGCGCGACAGACAGAGAGTCGCTCGTCAAATCGGAGATGCGGGAATAACCATGTCCTTCTCGATGCAGGGTCTCAAGATTCGGAAGCAAAGGAGCACAGGGGACCTGGAGAAGCGCGGCACCGGCGGCAGTATTAGGAGTAACGCCAGCTCGGCGTCGTGGATGTCGACGGAGAGCTCGCAGAGCCAAGCCTCGGCGTCGGTCCACACAGACAGTAACGCGTCCTTTGTCATCGAGGTGGGTTCATGGTACTTATTTCTCTTCCCAGCCTTTCCTTGGCGATTCTCGACGAGACTCTGAGTGGACCTTGATTCCGTTTTTCACAGCCAGACACGTTAAGTGTGCGCTTATATAGCCGATCTTAGCGAGGCGTTTGACGGTCCAAACGCTTTGAAAATAATTAGAATCGTGAAAACGCAACCAAGTGCGTAACGTGTGCGACTAATCAAGCGACGTCGATTCGCAGGACGAGCAGATGGACGCGTCGGTGACCGAGACGTACCTGGGCGAGTGGAAGAACGACAAGAGGACCGGTTTCGGCATATCCGAGAGGAGCGACGGCCTGCGATACGAGGGCGAGTGGTTCAACAACCGGAAATACGGATACGGCGTGACCACGTTTCGCGACGGTAGCAAGGAGGAGGGCAAGTACAAGAACAACGTGCTGATCACCAGCCAGAAGAAGAAGCACCTCTTCTTGATCAGGTCGGCCAAGTTCCGCGAGAGGATAGAGGCTGCTGTGAGTGCCGCTCAGAGAGCGAGCAAAATCGCCCTGCAGAAGGCGGACATCGCGATTTCCAGGACAGCGACTGCGCGGGGCAAGGCCGAGCTGGCCGACATCGCCGCCGAGCACGCTCGGGAGGACTCCGAGCTGGCGCAGCAGACGGCAAGGCAGTTCGCACCGGACTTCCGACAACCGGGTCTGGAGAGGCTGCGGAACAGGGAGATACCCAAGTACGTGCCGCCACCCCAGGACACCGTGCCCGGCAAGAGTATTCTGCACAAAACGGCGGATCAGCCTGGAGTGACGCCGATCAAGAGCGCCTCGTCGATCGTCGACTCCGCGATGACGACGACGACGATGACGACGACGACAATGACGACGACGACGAACGCGACGCTGGCCGCCGCGGCGGCGGCGGCGGCGAGCACCGCCGCCAGCAGCGTGATGCAGTCGATACGCAGGGCCAGCCTGATGAAGCCGCAGAATCAGCTGCCGTCGATGCAGAACCAGATACCGAATCAGGTGCCACCCGGTCCGCTGGCGAACCAGGTGTCCATGAACCAGCTGAACGCGCAGACCACCTTGAATCCGTACCAGCAGTACTCGCAGAACATGCCGACGAGCCAGTACCCCAACAGCATACCGAACCAGTATCAGCCGAACCAGTACGTCCAGCAGAACCAGTTCGCCCAGGGCAGTCCGTACCAGACGCAGTATCAGCCGACTAATCCGCCACAGGTCGATCAGTACTCCGGTTATCAGCAGCAGCAACAGCAACCGATCGGGCCGCACGGCTTCCAAAATTTGCAGGCTTATCCCAGTCAGCAGCAGGTGACTTCGCCCCGCGTCGTTCTCTTTCTCTCTCTCTCTCTCTCTCTCTCTCTCTCTCTCTCTCTCTCTCTC
>NW_022639472.1:1567336-1602710 GCF_010583005.1 Odontomachus brunneus
CTCTCTCTCTCTCTCTCTCTTTCTCTCTCGCACGTTGCTCGTTTCTCCTGTCGCCAGCAGTTAGCGCGTACAGCAGCTGTTTGTCGCGTCACGTTTATCACTCGTTTATCGTCGATCGATCTATCGTGCTTGCCTCTGCCCCATTTGCCAATGCCGTGTCTCTCTCTGTTTCTTTCTAGATCTTGAGTCCGCAACCGCCAGTTACGTACGATCCAATGACATTCGCCCAAATGAATCAATTTGGAGCGCAGCTTTACGGTGTAAGCAACCCCCAGCGAGTCTTCCCTCTCCCCCCGTGCGAGTTTGGTTTCGCCTTGCTCGAATAGTAACACTCCGCGCTTAATCAGCATCAGCGATCACTTACTAATGATCAATCGTTAAACCTCGATAACCGAGTTTCTTTTCTCATCTCCACGTCATTTCGAGTGGCGCACATGTATCTTGAGTTGGAACACCACGTGCACTTCCATATAACTCAGTATCGTTGGATGCGACGATCCAATAGACCTCACCACCGTCTTTTTTGTCAACGAGCCACGATTACGAGCGGTTGCACCCGTGTTATAGCCCGATGAGCCTGCAGAATTTTGGTAGTCCCTAACGACGTGCATCACAGAACAAATACAGGATTCCTCGACAATCTGTATCTTTCGCTAATCCGATTCCGTTAGCTGCTGAGAGTTAGATAACGCCGAGTACACACGGTAGTTTCTGCTAACTACAGTAGTACTAGTTACTAGTAGTCTCTAGTTACTAGCAGTAGACTACTAGTAGTCTCTAGTTACTGTAGTTGTAGCTCAAGGCAGAAACGAAGAAATACAGATTCGGCTGACGGAGGAGCCGCGACCGGCCGTGTATTTGTTCTCGCGACTCGCAGGGTCAATTCGCAGTTGCTAGAGCAACGTGAAATCGATTTCAGACGGCAGTCCCGAACCAGTACGGGCCCGGCCAGACGAATCAGTACAATTCGCAGCCGATGTACACGCAGCAACCGTCGCAGCAATATCAGCCTGACGGTATGATCGTGGACGGAACGAGACCGCCGAGTTCTACGAGCTTACGAAGGAACAGCCGAGTGCTGAGTCCTCAGGATCGACCCGGCGCTATCGGCCAAACGTTGAACGACAGGTCCCGACGTATTTCCTTCTTTTGCGCAAACGCCACGCCAAATCGCACCTTGTCACGTTGACAAGTCGAATGATCGTTATGTTACGCTTCGCAGGCTGGATCATTACAAGAGGCCACCTAGTCGCGACAGTTCCGTGGATCGTTACGCGAGAGCGCATTCCCGACTGACCGGATCGAGACAGCCGTCCGTCGACAGAATCATACCGAATCCACCCACGGACATGCTCGACAGGTGAGTGATACGTGGCGCGCGTGGGAGGTATATCCGTACATTTTCGCGAAGAATTAATTCATTGCCCACGGGAGTATATCATGCCGTATCTGTCGCGATTCTGTTTCCCTCGCGTCTCCTGATTTCCTTCCAATTCGTCAGTTTTGCGCGCAAAACAAAGTTTGATTAAATTAACGTGAAAACGGATGCGCCAAACGCGTCTTGGTTAGAAGAGACAGAATTTCTGATTCTGAATATTTGATATTGTATAAAGAATAGTTCAAGAACCAAAAATTCTATTTCCCTCAATCAAAACGTTTTCGTTCATTGCCACGTGAAACCAATTTTTATAAAACTGTGTAGAACTGATAAATTGGAAGGGAACAGGAAGATACGAAAGACAGGATCGTTATTAATCAATATTTTTTCCCTGTATATCTTTGCACGGTTTGCATCGCGCATTGCCCAATATTATCATTGCGTTTTTACATACGAGCGACCAAGTTTTCGTAAGCTTTCAACCCCATTTTATGATATTCAAAATCTTTTACTTTTGATAAAACTGTAGCCATTGTGTGATAAATAGATTAAAGATATATAAGTATCAAGTCGATAGGCCTCATTATCTGAGAAAAATGGCCCAAAAAAATTTTCGAAACTAACATATGCGCTTCTGGTGAGGGATATATGCATTTTATTAGAATATTGATAAGGTGTGTTGCAGTTTCTTCACCTGTGCAATAAATGTTGGTATTCATAATGTTGATAATAAGTCGGCTGCAGACGTACTAAGAGTGATTTTTACTAAGCTCAGACTTAATTGTCAACTAATTCTGTTATGACCAGCAAACAGCTACTGGCCACTTCTGCTAGTTACAACGGAATCAATCGACGATTAAATTAATCAAAGCTTGATAAAAGAGTCATTCTAATCAATATTATTAGCATTTACCATCCGTATTATTTTATGAATAAAGATTCTCATCCCATTTCTTGCATTTCCTACATTTCCTCTCTGTAAAGGTCCTAACGATATTATTTATTTTAATAGAATACATATCTTCTTAGGCCATTTTCTCCCGAATAGTGAGGCGCATTCCCTTTGATACTTATGTATCTTTAATCTACTCATGAATAGCTACAATTTTACAAAAAGTAACTTAAGATTACGAATGCCGCAAAATGGGGCTGAGTTTGGCCGCATTCTTTAGTATTTCTTCCATTGTATGACTCAAGAGATTCAACGTCGCGAGATAAAGGGAAAAATTAACATCTCTATAATACATATCTAGTTACTTCACATGGGGAATCCACTGAATTCGCGTCGACTCGTTCCATTTCCCGTGAACGGCCGTTTTGTGCGATTGACAGGTCGACGAGAGCTCCGAGTGCGATCCGAGCGGCAACGCCGCTGAACGGCTCCGTGGTAGGCAGCGGCGCCGCGACGCCTACGTACACGGCGCCAACACCTAGCCAATTCGAAGGAGCCCTTTTAAAGAACCGAGGCCTTGGGCAGGACATCCTGCCGAGTCCTGGACAGCCTAAGCGCACCGAAAGCCTCTATGTGGCTCAGTCTCGCGGGCCGCCCGGCGGCGGCGGCGGTGGTGGTGGCGGTGGAGGCGGTGGAGGCGGCGGTGGCGGTGGCGGTGGCGGTGGAGGTGGCGGAGGTGTCATGCCGAAGGTGAGTCCTTGCTTTCTCACGTTTGCTTTCTTCGCCACGTGTTATACGTATGTGCATCATACGCATACGTGTAATACTTACGTGCGTGTGATACGCGCCGCGTGCACACCAAAGTGCACCCATATATTCGCTACACGTACCGACGACGTCCTGGCACTTGCGTCATTCGCCTCGAAGAAGGAGTCGCGCGCATGTGTACGCTCGGCTGCTGAAAACGGTGGCCACACATTTTTCCGTATGAAGTTGTGCAGCGCTTCTGATTGTCACAATTCAGAGGTACTTCTGACGCTTTCGCGTCACTGAAATTTAGTTAATAAAGAGACGTATTCAAACCTTCAAAGTCCATATGTTCGTAATTTAGGGGAGACCGGGGTTATATAGCTACAAGGATATGTTACAAGGATATGCTTTTTTTGTTAGTATTTATCTTGAGAGGAATAATGGATCGCGAAACAGTCTTTTTAGAATAAATATTTTTCTCTGAGTTTTATTAAAATTGCAATAATATTACAGTTAAGAAATAGAAAAATCTGATCTGGTAATAGCAAGGGAAATTTTCGAGCCTTTCGAAATTTTCTATTAATATTCTTCATTGTGATTGAATAAAATTAAGTGATGTGTTATTAGCTGCAATGGAATTTCTTACAAGTGTATGATATATTGTTTCTGCAATTTTTCTTCATAAAATAATTGAAAGTACAACGACGAGTTGGTCCATATTTAAGGGCCGGTAGGAGGACTATGGAGATTTCTACTAATCAAAATATATATTTTATACGTGGTTTTTTCTGCGCTACTAAGCAACTTATCTCGGTATCAAGGTAAAATAATTATGTTGCTGCTATATTTTGATAATTACAAAACGTACGGTTAACAAAGTCGTGACGAGCATTAATACATAGAAGAAGATTGCCTCAATCATGTTTATACGGTCAATCACAACAATTAATTGCCTGACAAGTTGTAACTTTGAAATTCTAAAATATAGAGTATCTAATTCCAACCCTAAACTATGAGAGGATATTATAATATTTGAATATTATATTAATTAAATTTCTTTTTACACTTTATACTTCCATTTCTGTCATAACTGATAACAGCGCGATCGCGTCAGCAGTGTTTCTTAATTAGTGACAACCAGGAGCGCGCTGCAACTTCATTCGAGAATATACGTGGCCACCGTTTAGTAATCGAGTGCACCCGATCGTTCTGCGGATATCCATCGAGACCTCGTTTCTTGAAATCGTGCGATTTTGTCACATTCGTTTCGGCAGCTTCATAAATATGTTGATTATCCGTACGGGATAAATAGCATTCTTCACAAAAGGCCGGCGGGGGATTTTGACATTCCGCGTATTGACGTCAGTCCTTCCCCGCCGGAGTTATATTTATCCGAAGCAAGAGAATGTTGTTACTCATTTTATTTAAGTAGCGTGGGCGCGCGCGTCGCATTCTTTGACAAAGAAAATCACGGCTTCCTTTTCGAGACCTCTCTCGCTTGTTTATCCAGCCGGAATCGCAATGTTCGCGCGATGTTCCTTCTTTCAAACGATTCTTGAGCTCCGCCCCCGCGGAGTGTATTCTCTCGGCCGATTTACGGTGAATCGCGGAATCGAATCGGCGAAAAATAATGCGATTCGGCGAAGCGATTTACTCTTCGGGCGGGGGCACCTGCCAAGAATCGGGACGAGGCGTCTTTCCAGGACCGACATCGGAAATAACTTCGGACAGTCGTTGCGCGTTAAACAAGATAACAATCGTTCGACGTTACGACTACTTTCCGATTATTCCCGCGAGGATTACTCACGTACACGTCGAACGATCACGAGCGAATTTATTCCTCTCGCAGCAGACACGAACGCGAACACACGGCGACGGGTTTTACGCACGAAATTGAAACGGAATGACGTCGCCATACGCGGTTATCGCGTGCGACTCTTTTTTTCTCTCTCTCGCGATATTTCAGTCGAAGGTCAAACTCGCCCTCTTTTTATTTTTTTTTTCTTTTTTGTATCGATATTGTTCACGGGCATTTGGGTAAACGGGCGATTACGTATAATCGCCGGAGATCATGAATAATTAACCGCGGCATTATTATGAATAATGATATGGCCGATTATTCGTGTAGCATGATTAAACGCGGTGACTCTCGAAATCATGCCGAAACGTCAGTTCGCGTCGGTTCCGTTCGCTCTGCTGCCGATAACGGACAAGCGACGTGCCGAAATCGCCCTCGCAACTACCTCGAGTAACAATCACCTCGCCCGTGTTTTTTCTCTACATCTTTTACTTGAGATATATTTCTTGCACCTCGCCTGCGTTCTCGACGCACCGACCTCTCCTCCTCTCTCTCTCTCTCTCTCTCTCTCTCTCTCTCTCTCTCTCACCCTCATTTACTCTCCATTTTCTCTCGTTCGAATTTTTCTCACCATTCGCCTCTCTTTCTCTCTCTCTTTCTTGTCTATTTTTTATCTAGCCTACCTTATCTATATTTATCTCTGTATATATTTTTCTTTCTTTGTCTCGATTTGTCTGTCTGTGTAACTGTGTGGCGTTTTGTGCTGTGTTCTGTGCATGCCATCCCAGGACGCAGGCCGGACGGTCCCCGCCTTCGCCGCAACGTCAAAGGGCCGCGCAACCCTATGAGTATAAGTATATAAATATGTATACAAAGAGATGTGCGAGATGTAAAAGAGAGACATATATACTATATATATATATAGATACATTTATAGCGGTTAGCAAGGAGGCGCAGCTTCCGAGAGGCTCGTTCGCGTCGCGGCGCGCCGTGTTTCGAGCCGAGTCGGCTGATAATAGGTCTGTTCTTTTTCGAGGAACTTCCTGACCTAGTGCACACTTCCTGAACTCTGGTGCAACGGGTTAGAGCGGAACAAATATATTTTGCTTCGCTGTGACTTATTGCGCCAGTCTCTCCGCACCGGTTTAGGCAGTTCAGTTAAACAAAACAAACCTAATTGCGGCGCGATCCCGCTCTCGCCGCTTCCGCCCTTCGACAGAGTTCACCTGTCGAAAGACAGGTCGGAAAAGCCCCGAAATTAAGTTCCGATAACGAAGATGCTTCGAGACAGCACGTGTCTCGCCGGGATCCGGCGCGTCCCTCGTGAGGATCGACGATATTTTTCTACGTATTTACGAGCCCTCCGCAACGTCCGATGTCGCCTTAACCGGGAACGCACGCGGCGACGGATGCGCGGTCGAATGGTTAATTATGGTTACTGATGCAGCTGTGTGTTGATGCGGGCGCACGCGCGCGGAATCGACTCGTTTGCAATTTGCGCGCGTTTGGCTCGGTGCACGATGCAACCAGTACGATGAGCCAGGTTTCCGAAGCGAAGCCTTAACATTAGAATGCCCGATGAAGTCATTCCGACTCCTTTGAGGTCCTCTTGTTGTCGCTATTCCCGTCTCGCGTGATCCAGGGAAAGCAGTATCTTGTAACTTTTAATTATATTCTTAAAATGTTCACACAAGTTATTGATATGGATTATTGATATGGGACAGAGAGAGTTTCAAGATGTTAGAATCACGAGGAATCGAAATGATTCTTTCGGGCGTCCGAAGGCGGCTGTAGTTCCCGGGCATCTTAGTGTTAAAAAGAGCCGCGGAGATGTCCCAATAACGGTCATTTCGCGGAGATTCAGTGGTGTACACGAGGAGCTCGGCAAGCGACTAGTAACTCAGTGGTTTGGTCTGATTGGTGCACTGAGAAAAGAAGTGGGTTAATGAGGCTCTGCTTGAACGAAGAGAATTCGTTCAAGCAAACGTTTAGCCGATTAAACGAATTATATAGTTGCTGTGATGTGTTATATTAACTGATTCAATGATGGCGATTTGGTCAGTAACTATATCAACGCAATTTATTGTTGCAATAAGTTGTTCAATAAATATAATGTTTCTTTAGGCGGATGACCGCCGATTTTGTCAATTACTTTTTTTTCTCAATGTGTGTACGTTTGTATCTCGGATAGATCTCAGAGTATGCACAAATTAGACTCGTGAGCACTGCTTGCTTTGCGGCAGAATGAAACGCTCGGTAAGCCCAACGGGTAAGTGATTGAAGGATCTGATTTTGCTGCACGCTTCCGGATCCTGCCAAGATCTAAAGATACAAACGCCAATTAGATCCACTACTGATCGTCAGTCGGTTGCTAAGCGTTTCTTTCTCCGGAATGCAGCCACTAGTCGTTTGTTAAGTGCTTCGTTCCGCAGCAGCCATCGTTGCAATGTAACAAGACGCTTAATGGAAGAGATACTTGTACCTGGTAGATCGCTATTAGTCGCTAACTCTCGCCGCGTCGTCGAACAATAAGAACTCTCGACGAGAGAAAAGAAGTCGCGGTCGAGACGAGCAATGCGTACTTCTGGAGAATAAACTTATTTTTCTATAGAGAGAGAGACTCCGCGAGCGACACGGATCGTTATATTGGACGAGTCAAAAAGTCGCGCAGTCGGGATTTTGATAGAGATTTGCCATCACGAGTGCTACCGTGTGATGTTTCAAATGTCAATGCATTGCACAGGGTGTTCGCTAAATACTTGGATAAACTTCTAGAGTATATTCCTCTCATCAAAATAAAGGAAGAAATTTATATAAACCTATAATCAAGTGTGAGTGATTGCGAAGTTATAGCAAAGCAAATGTTTACGTTAACGTTATTGCACTAAAAGAAATTATTCGATAAAAAAATTAACCATTCAATCAGAAGACCAATGAATGTTTATATCTAATCAGGATATCCAATTAAATTTAATTACTTCCGATCATGATGACATTTCATCAGATAAACCAATCAAAAAATTATAAATCGATATTTTTCATCGGATATTTTCTGATTGGATACAAAAATTCATCGGTATTTATCGGAAATATATTTGTTTGTTAATTTTTTATCGAAGGGTTTCTTTTAGTGTATTGTATAATTATAAATAAACATTTAAATTGTTACAAATGCTCAAAATGGCCGCCATTTGATAAAAGACAAGTATTGACACGGTAGAGTTAAACATTGCCGAAGCATTTCAAAGGTTCACGGATGATTTCGTACAGCCTCACAAATATTGATAATACGTTGGCGAAGCATCTCTTAGATACACTAAGTGTAAAATGTAAAGTATTAATAGTAATTACCTGAAATTTGCCTCAAATAAGACACTCAGATTTTAATTTAGAGTTAGACCTAAATTTTTAGTTAAATCATGATCGCAAATATAATACCACATGTACTTTTTAATTCAAATAAAACCCTCTCATTCAACTCTAAATTCAGATTTGAGTATTTCACGTAGGACAAGTTTCAAGTAACGATTATTAATACGAGCTTGAATGCTTTAAATGTCCCTATAAATCCAGCGGATTTAAGTTTGAGAAACGTGGAAGCCATATGCGACTAATCCTCCTCTGCCAATCGATCTATCTGGATAATTATTATTGACCACACTTTTCACTTAACGATTAAAATGTGATGGTGTTTCATTATGCATAAACCGCATTCTGAACATACCGCCCGTCTCGATTATTGGGATTTAATTGTTTACTTGCGATTATTTAATAATAACGTTAACATAAACTTTGTCTTACTATAACTTTGCAACCACTTATACTTGATTATGGGTTTATATAAACTTTTATCTTTATTTTGACGAGAGGAATACGCCTCAGAAGTTTGTCCAAGTATTTCACAAAACCCTTGTGTAGCATTGGAAAGATCAGATTTTTTGTTATCTTTTTGGTATTAGTTGTATTGCTTTGACAAAGCTTGCTTTTAAAGAATAGTTCAGACGAAATAAAATTATAGAAATAAGACGAAAAAATCTCGTTTTCGCTTTCTGACGATATATGGAGTATTGTGAGAGCTACAACCATCGTGAAAAGTAAGAAGACATTTGCGAGATTTATGGAAAACATGCTGTAAATCCATTCAGACGCGTGAAAAACGATTGAATAAATTTTAACGAAGCACATATCACGCTCGGGAAGGTTTACGGAAGTGGATAACAACGTAATCCGCAATTCGCTTGACGCAAATCCATGAATTTCGATATGGTAGAGAGCCGAAGCAATGAACACAGCGTATGAGAACGCGTATAACCATTTTTTCGAGGCTGTACAGTCTGAAGTTTCACGTGTGCTAAGCGAAAAGAAACCACGTTTTTCTTTGTTCTCCGACAAACCAATCGACTTTTACGAGCACGTTTTTACGTGCGTTCACCATCAAAACGTTGAAAGAGGATCGTCAAGAGAATCGTGAAAAATCATTTGGTCGAATAAATAAATAAATAAATAAATTTGTCCAAAGATGACTACAATAATGACTGAAACTTTCTGACTTGTAATCTGTATTCACGTGTACAGATCGGGAGATAGGGAGATCGGGTCTAAATGGTTGCAGGAGTATGTTGCTCATATGTTTTTTTAATAGCTATCTTGAGAGGAACAGTAGATATATACACAAAATCGCGAAAGTCCTTTCAGAACATAGATATTTTTCCCTGAATTTCACTAAAATCAGAATAATACTATAAAAAAGTATTATTAAAAAATAGAAACAAACTGATTTCAGACCACTTTTATCAAGCTCATGTTAGCTCAGCAAGGCTGCTTCTATGGTGGTTTGCACAGTCAGTCACAACAAGTAGTTATCTAATAGATGCTTATACTAATGTCAGTCACCTTAACCCAAGTTTTTAAATCTTTGAACAGAGTTTAATCTCTCTCAAATTAAAGATTAATAGTTGTTGGTAGAAATGGGCATGAGCAATTGTTACTCTGAAATTCTGAAATATGGGACATCTAGCCCCGATTTCTCTTATACTATACTACAAATACATGTTCATTAGGCCGGTAATTTGTCGTCCATTGTTACGTATTTTTGTTTATTTTAATCGAAGAACCGTGTAATCATTGAGCCGATATAATTAAACGAACTAATTAATCTTCACAGCGGAAGACCGCCGCAACTTTCCGATTCGTCCGATACACTCGTGCGAACGATCCGGTGTCACTGATTATCGACATTAATCTTGGAATGGCCCGTTAATTGCCGTCAGATTTGATTTGGCGATGGCGTGTGATTAATGTGCGAGCACTGTTTGGTTGCGCAAGACGTTCCCCGAAGTGCGGGAAGCAGCGGGAATTTTGCTGAATTCATCGCGACGGAGATATCGCCGGCCACGAGATAAGGAGCGCGATTTCATTCCAGGATTAAATGAGCAACGATCGGGACGTAGAGCGGAGGAGAAGCGGCACGGAGTCTTTAACGATCTCGAGATATCCTAGATCGCGTCTCGTCTTGGTCGAGATGGAGAGCTGATCGCCGTCGCGGCGAATATCGCTATTGCGAAACGGGAATTACACGCGAGAGCAATTTCATGGATTTCGCAACGCACGTTTGCGCGAAGCTGTCGAGATGGCAGCGGACTCACGTTGTCCACGTTGTACCAACCAGAAACGCGATCTACGAGCACTCGTTGGGAAATGATACGAGATCACCCCGACGGACCAGTCAACGAACAATAAACGCTACAAACAATGCACGTAGTGCATTGCTTTTCCGCAGGAGAAAAAGCGACTGACAGCTTTTCCCCGACTAGTCTTTCTTTCTTTCTTTTTCTTTTTCCTTCGGGCTTTTCGACACGTTATCGTAGTTAAAACGAGACAGATTCTAAGTAGCGGAGATGCGCGCGAGCGCGACTATATTTACAAGTATAAACGGACACATCTGTGTATATGTACGATATATGTATATGTTGCGTGCGTGTGCGTGTGCGTGTAGATACCCGCGCACTCTGAATAGCGGCTAAGTACGCCGAGGTGAAGCGACACGCGAATTGGCTCCTCCGTTTTGTACACTAAAACTAAGGAGTGAATCCCCGGCTCGCTGCTTCTCTTACATTACATTCCGTTTCCTGCGAGAACGACCGACTTACGTTAATTGCATGCGTACATACACACACACGCACGCGCGCGCGTACACTCACACCCACACGCACACACGCGAGACGAACGCGCGCACTGAGACAACCGAGTTAAGAAGCAGCGCCCATTAAGATCGCACTAATTAACGGACCCTCGGAAGGTAAGCTTAACGCGCGGCGTGGAGGCGGGGACCAGTTTTTGCTCTTCGATTCTCTCTATTTTAACCCTCTTTAATCATATCTCAAGCCTCTTTCGACCCTACTTCCAAACTACCCGTTGTCGCTAGTCACCTCTCCTAGATTACTTTAGAATCGATCGACGCCGCTCGATCTCCGTAGACTTTCTTAGAGATATCGCTAGTCCAGAGTCTCGCCCTTCTGCGTTCGAGCTCCCGGCCGACGTGGCCGGGTGATCGACAACTGCGACTTACAGATTGCTTATTGTCGCTGTTAACGGAGGCACTTATCAGTACGTGCCGAGAGCTCGCAAGCGTTCGGACGAGTCTTTTGCGACGTGCTCTCTTGATAATCTCCACCACCTCCACGCCGCTTCTTTTTCCTATTCTCTGGTCGGAGACGTTGTTCCTTCTTTTCTCGACGCATGCTCTTGTACGGATTTGACGGATCTGAGTCCTATGTATCGCGATGCCACGCGACGCGGAGGATACTCGTTAAGATTGAAAGTAATCGCCAGGAGAGACGTTCGATACGAAGTGAGCCTTAAGCGTGCAGGATCCTAATTAACACTAGGATACTTAGTCGTCGTCGTCGTGGCCAGTTCGATAGTGTGTAATTTGTGCGCGCTATATATTATGTAGTTACCTGTCCTACACTCTCGTCGCGCACACACACACATACACGTACGAGCCGTCGCGTAGAATAATTTGCCGCCCACGCCGCAGTTAACACGAGGAAAGAGACACACGCGCCGAGAGAACGAAAGTTTACATTGCACAGGGGTGAGGGGGAGAGGGGGAGGAAGAGAAAGGGAGGGAGGGAGGAGAGAATTGGCAACGTGGATTTTACTACCGCCTGTGTTAAATACATTTGTATGTGCCGTCTATTCTTTACACACTCTTAAACATGTACCGCCAAATTCGAGGTACTGATTTGCAAATGGAAACGACTTTCGAGTTACTCGCTGATAGGAGGTACTTTTCCCAGTACATAGTATGGGATGCACGAGATAATAATACACATGGTGATTCGATTGGAGGTACAATTCGTGATGCTTTTGTTTAGGAGGTACAAAGCTTTCTGCTACATATCTCTGATGTAGAAACGATATACCGAGCGTTACAAATATACCGTCAACACAGTAGCGGGAGATCGCCATATAAGGATGCATTATATAAGCATAAGTCGTCAGAACATCGTCGGGATTGTTAGCACCGCATACCGCTCGATCAGCAGATTAAGCGACACCTTAACGCGGTCGGGACGTGGATGGTAACCGGACAGTTGCTGGTTGTTTGGGATGGTCCAAAATCTATAGTACATTTTTGTACCGCGCAATTGAAGACCTCCTAATTTGGCGGTGCTATCTTTTCTTCTGTTTTTACTTACGTAATTACGTAGGGTTTTTATTTCAACGCGTGCCGTCAATATTTGACGATACATGCTTAAGAGTGTACACGCGACAAACGTCCAGATTACGATTACCGTGTACATTCCGTGTAAGTAAGGCTAATATTCAGACTATTGTGACAGTGCAGATAATATAATGAGGTTATATATGAGGTACGATAATAGGAATAAGAGTAGCGAGAGATGGAACTTGCCGACGATACCTGCAACGAGCCTACGCGAGCCTAATTCTTGTTAAACGGTCTACACACAAGCGCGAGAGCGGGCTCTAAGCGATAAAAATCGTGCGAAGAAAAATCGCGTGAACAAATGCGACGAGAGACGCTCTCTCTAATTCGAGAATTAATTAAACTATAAAAGAGTACTCACACTATATTTTCGTACAGGGCCGATTTAACGATTTTTAATGTATGTATGTTAACACCTTAAGTCATAAATCGTAGTTTCGAGAACGATGACAGTTATGGGCGGAGAGAAAGGGAGGTGGGAGAGGGAGAGAGTGTGTGCCGCGAGAGAGAGGAATATTTAAGGAGAAGTCACATTTTGCACAAAAGTAGGAAGCAAAAAGGCAGAAACCAACTAGAACTCACGCTGATGGTCAAGTGGTAGTCGACAGTTTTTGTTTTGCTACCAAAGAGCGAATTTTGACTGACTTCTGCATTCTGTTTCCTGCTTCTCCCTGTCAAGGTGTGAATCCTGCCTCAAGCTTAATCTACAATGTACTCTTTGCTTCCTGTTCTTGTTGCCTGTTTTCTTCTGGCTTGAAGCTTAAGGTTTGAGTCAGAAAGAGATAAAGAGAAAGAAGCAGGAAACAAAGAGCACATCGTAGATCAAGTTTTATTCGCGCGTATCGCAACTTCAGAGATGCAACATTTCCAAACGGTTGAATTTTAACCTAAGTCGTTAATCTACCCATGTGTTCAAGTCACTCGCTTAAGATGAACCTCGACCAGCAACAATTTGATTGTTCGGAAAATAAGAGAAAAAGGAGAACGGAATAAGTACGAAAGAAGTGACATTTAGTCCCCAAAAGAAACGTTGAAACACGAAAATAGTACTTTTCTTAACTCCGCACGATCGAATGCCAACCTTGCGAGAAAAGTCGTTTTTTTTTATCGTTACGAGAAAGCTTTCCCACACACGTAGGTCCCGACGAGTCGAATAATCGTGTTTTTACTTGACACTTAGCGTGCGTTGTACAATTCCTTTGTGAGTACGTAGTCGCATAGGTGTAGGAACAAAATCGTGAATATAGACGATGTGTACATACTCGATAAATTCTCAGATTACACTCCCGCAGGAGAGGAACGTTGATTTTAATGTAGAAATTGTACCCATTTCCGTTCGCAAAAAAAAAAAAAGAAAAAAGAGATAAAGACAACGACATTGCAGACGTTAATTCGATGTACTGAATGTATTTATGTATACGATGTATAAGCTGTTATTGAGAACAGATTAAAGAAAATCGCGTAAACCAAACTTCTCGTTGTTTTAGCTCACCGTTGTGTCTTTCTTGCAGTACAGTTAGTACTCTCTAAATTTCTTGCAGTGAAATTTCACTCGAAAAACAGAGTGACAACCGAGTCACTTGAATTCGAGTTATTTTTCACTCTTAAGGAATGAATTCTTCACTTTGACTCTGACTTGAACGAATGTTTTCTATATTCTATATTTTTTATGTTTTATATAGAAATTGAAGAGAATCCGATGTGTTCCTTAGTCGTCAAAGGAACATATTCGATCGATTCGCTCACGTGGAATCCACTCTGGTCTTCAATTGAACGTTCTATTCTTTCTTATTCTATGCTTTCGAGTGGCACTATTCTCATTGTCGTTTCGAGTGATATACTGCCACTTTTCACTCGTTTTGAATGAGATTTCATTCCAAGAAATTTAGAGAGCAGGCGTTCATGATTTCCAAGACTAATAAACTGTCTGGAAATTGGAAGGAGTAAGAGAGTAGGAATCGATTACGAAAGGCGCGACTAATGGCTGTCAAAGTATGTTAGCCTCGTGTCTCTAATGAGATGTTAATGTCCAAAAGTTCATCGCATACATGCGCAATATTCAAACGGGAGTCATAGACGATACAAAAATAAGAGGCAATAGAAGGATAAGAAATGAAGATCGATTGTATTTGCGTATATAAACGAGATTATGGAAATTCCAGTGTTAATATTTATCTTTTCATGATTAATTCTTTTATGATTAATTCACATGATCCCGTTCTGGAAACGTAATTTCCACAAAACAAAATCCACGCGCGCGCGTCGCTCGCGAAGTAAATACAATAATCGCTCAACGAAGTGACATAGCACGGCAGTCGCGTGATGTATCGATTAAATCAGATTAAGGGGATACCACACACTCTTTGAAAACTTTATCAACAAGATACTGACTTTTTTCTGTAAAGTTTACGTATCGTATCACGTTGCATAGAATTGCGAATGCTTTTACACATTGAAAGTACGTGCAATAATGAATTGGAGCTTTGCTCAACATATGACGAAAACGAGACAAAATTTTGAAATTTACATTTCGAGATGTCAGTTGGCGCGAATATTTACTTGACACGAAAGTTTTGCAGCTTATACGTACCGCATGTGTGTTTGCTCCGCCAACGAAAATTTCAAGAAACATTACTGTCTCTTTATAACTGAATGGAAACTCAAAACTATGCGAAAAGTTTGCGAGAAGATTTCTGTATATGCGTGGTTGTTTTTTACTAGCATGCTGAAACAAAGCAGAACACATTTATATAAGATTTATATGTACACGCGGCTCCATTAATGCCCGACACACACACACACACACACACACGCACACACGTGTATTAAATCTAGAATTTTTTTAGATATTTTAAATTAGCCGTGGATTCTTTCTATACAAGCATTTATCGTGACAGTAGAGTGTCCAAGGAATCGAAAGTGATATACGAAAGTCGTGACAGTTTGACAATCGGAAGTTTATTTCGCGTAAGTTAATATATTCAAAAGTATGCGAAAAGTTTGCGAGAAGATTTCTGTATATGCGTGGTTATGTTTTCTGCTAGTATGCTGAAACAAAGCAACACACATTTATATGAGATACTTATACTTTTAAGTTAATGTTCTTGTCCATGTTTTCTTTGTCCGTTCATATGTTACGCATAATTACGTATGATATACTTAAGAGAGATTGGGGCTATATGGCCCTAGAGATGTGTTGCTTATGTGCATTATTTTAGTATTTATCTTAGAGGAATGGTGAGTATAAAACCACAAAAAAAATTATCCTTTTAGAACATAAATATTTTTCATTATGAAGTTTCATAAAAATCGAAATAATATTACAGTTAAGAAATAGAAAAGATTGGTAATAGCAAAATAAATTTTCGAGCTTTTGGAATTTTGTATTAATATTCTCCATCGTGACATCGTGGATAAAATTAAACGATGTGTTGCTAGCTAGAATGATATTTCTAGCAAGTGTATGATATACTGTTTTTAATAATAAATATAATTTTCATTCATAAATCTTTCCGCAAACTTCTCAGATATTCTTAAGCTTCTGAATTAGGCAACCTTAATCAAATCATCTTGTGCGAAACAAACTTCAAATTACCAAACTATCGCGGTTACTTTCGAATACTTTTGTCCCCTGTTCGGGGACTTTCGTCCTCGATTCTTCGGATACTCGACGTAAAGAATACGTATATACAAAGGGATATGGATAGTCCAAGGTATTTAGTAATTCTAGATCTAATAAATGTGTGTGTTCGGGCATTAATGAAAGTACATGTACAAGAAAAGGATCGCGTCAATGACGATTACCTCCACCTTATCGATATCTTTCGAGTTCGTCATCTACTTCGACATTTCCTTAAAAATGCAGCATGCATGGAAAGAAGATGTGACGATCGCGCTCCAATTAGCAAAGCTAATCAAGCGTTGCGCCATGTCAGTCAAGAGTTGCTTGGTCGAATTGCGGGCCGGCTGCGCAATTCGTGAGAGATGACGAACAAAGAAATTGCAAATAAGCGGCACGGAGCGGCTCACTTGGCGCGAGAAAACCCTCGAAATGCTCGACGGATTTATTCGCATGCCAAACCTATGAGTCAGGCAACTCGAGTTGGCGCTTCGACTTCATCCGCGCCAGGTTATCTCCGCGATAAAAATTGTTTCGAGTTGAACTCCGCTCGACATGTCGATATCTCGAATGTATTAAAAAAAAAAGATACGAAGAAGAGGAGAAATTCCTGGGCGAGCAGCGTCTTGAGCTCCGGAATAATTCGCGACACTTCGGCGAAGCGAAAAGTCGCCGACTCTCTCGGGACTTTTAGACGGTACGGCCGTCTTCTTTCGCGTCGATACGCATCCACCGTGATATAGATCGGCTGCTGCGTGAATCACAGAAGCGCGAGAGGGATCGACAGGGTTCTGGCATGGGGACAGGCGTCTCTCTGTGCGGATCTCCGCGAGCGTCGCGACGTTTGGCGAAGTTATTTCGATGATAGTGGGGCGTCGCTCTATTTCGGTCGTGCTAGCCAGGGCCGTTCAGTCTGCGACCCGGCTTCCTCATCAGGAGGCCGCGGATCTGTACTTCGCACCTCTTATTCGCCCCTTTCGTCTGGGACCGTCGAAAAAATGCACGAGAGATAACCGCGCAGAGCAAGCACGAACAAGTGCTGCTGGCTCGAATGCACACCTAGGAAGGTACTTCCGACCGAGGGAGCACCTGGTGCGAAAGAAAGAGAAAGAGAGAAAGAGAGACAGGCAGATAGTTAGCAGGTCGCCAAGTTATCGTTCCCGACGTAATCCTGGACTGAATGTGGATACGAGGAGAAAAGTGTTACGTTATTATGTCGATAGCCTCTTCAGCTCAGTTTCGCACGCCGATGTTCGCCTCGCGAGTGATATTCGCGCGACTCGAGCCGAATAAGATCGCACGACTTGGCGGTCCATCCGCGAAGCTCGTAGTGCGACGAAGTTAATCGGCCGCAAGAAGCGTCGCGGACGTCGAGTGATGTAATTCGGCGAAATTGTAACTGCCGCTTGTCAAAGGAATTTCGCCGGTGCGGCGTCCCGCTGCGTGTGCCGGCGGAGAAAGAACTCGATTGCAACTTATCTGGAAGAGGAAAATGAAATTCCGGACGAACGAGATTTGCAAGGTTATCCGATGAACTTAGTTCGTGAAGAACAGCCTGAAGTGAGGCGTGGCGAGTCGAGGAAATAGACGCGACAGGTAGTCGGAAATTCCAGAGGTCTCGCAGAAGTTTGAGGACACTCTCCCAGAGACCGGCGGTGCCAACAAACATGTTTTGGGTCGAATCCGACGAGGAAGAAGAGGCGCTATTATGCAGCCCTGCTCTGATGGCCAGACGGGCTTCGGAGTCATGGATCGTCGCGCCCCCCGTGGAGGTACACGAGGAAAGCCCTGATTCTTTCTCCATCTATCTTAACGGACACTTTAAGATTCGCATAAATCATGGAACGGTGCGGGTGGTTGAAATATAATATTTCCCGTCCCATAAAACAAGCGCGACGAGAACGGCAGGGACGGAACGGCGCGACGGTTAACAAACGGACAAAGACGTTATTTGTTCGCGGTCTTTCTTCGGAATGACTGATTCGGGATTAGCCGCGATAAGGCACGCTCAGTGGAGCGCGGGATGGCGATTAACAAGTGAAAAGCACCCCGGCGTGAGACTCCCGGGCTCTGAATCGACAGCTCGGCGAATGCGACAGATTACGTAAATAAGGCGCCGCGCCGTTCGTTAACCGTTGTTATCGAGAAAGCGACGGATACACTGAAAAATTCATTTAGTTGGATTAACCAAAATTTGGTTAAAATAGGGTCGAACAAATGTTTCGGTTGTGAGGACCAAAATTTCGTTCTTTCTATCAAAGATTTGATTCTCTGAAACTAAACCTTTTCCATTTTTGTTTCAAAAAATCAAACCTTTGGTTCAAAATGTCAAATATTGGTTCTCACAACTAAAACATTTGTTCTACTTTATTTCAATCAAATTTTGATTAACTCAACTAAATAAATTTTTCAGTGTATCGCGATGTGACGACGCGCGAAAATATTCGGCGCGAAATGGGAAGTCCTCGATCGTAACGGCGCGGTTTGCGTCTCACTTGTACGTCTATTACCGCGATGAGAGGGAGTGAGAGAGAGAGAGAGAGAGACGCGTCGCGATTATGCAATTTTTGGCTAGCTTGTCGCTGCAACAATTGCGAGACTACGTGTAAAATTTTCGTGTCGAAGTACAGTGGATGATATTTTTGGCTGTATAAGAGCAAACTGCTCTCACATGACTCTTTCGCGAAATCGTGAGTAATGAGATAAAAGTGCTAATACCAAGAGCGCTAATGACATTGGCTGATGACGCTAAGAACACAGTTCTAACTCTAGATATTCTTGTTGTTTTTTGGCTTTTAAATGCGAATATTTAAATTTTCAGTATAGAGAATACATATAGGCGAAAGTACCAATTCCTGGACCTAATTTTGGATATTCTTATTGTTTATGGTCTTTAAGTATGAATATTTAAATCTTTAACATAGAATGTATGCATATACTCAATACTTTTATATACATTTGATGTTGAAAGTTTAAAATATTTGTATTTAAAAAGACTTCAAAACTAAAAAAATGTCCAAGATCAGATAAATGTTCGCAGGTCTCTTATCTTATACTTATTGAGTATATCCTACGTTGAAAGCTTAATCATTCGTATTTAAAACCCAAAACAATACGAATGTTCAGCGTTAGGTACCAACGTTATATTACATAACTACGTTAACGTAGTGCCAGGGAATTGGTACACGGAGAGAATATTATAGATTTGTTTCATATAAATTTTTTTAAGCTATACTATGTTTTTAGTGGTTCACGATCAGTAAAGTTTATTTCGCTAAGGAACATAGTAAATTCCGCTGGAAACACAGCAAATTTCGCTAGAAACATAACAAATGTCCTTTGAGTGCACACATCTGATGGAAAACACCAAGGGCTCACAAATGCAAATTTGCACTATTGTCCTTTGCTAGCTTATAACTTGGTTCTGCGCGCACAAATTGGTAAATTTCAACTTTCTTTTTTATACAAGAAAAAAGATCGGAAATTTGACGATAACATATAAAAGCCAATAACAAAATAATAAAAGAATAGAAAATTGATTTACATTTGATTGTATTCTAAAGAAATCACTTTTTAAAGAAATCGATGGTACACTGAGAGAAATTATTCGATAAAAAATTAAAAACGGATATTTCTGATCAAATTCCGGTCAATTTTTATATTCAATCAGGATATCCGATTAAATTTAATCGGATACTCCCGATCATAATAGCATTAAATTAAATCGGATACTCCCGATCATAATAGATAAACCGATCAAAAAATTATGAACGGATATTTCTCATCGGGTGTTTTCTGAACGGATACAAAAATTCTTCGATATTTTGATTGGAAATATCCGTTTGTTAATTTTTTTATCGGATAATTTCTCTCAGTGCGCAATTTTGCACCATAGTGCGCTTGAAAGGTTAATAACACATTTCAGTTCCTAAAACGTAAATAGCACATATGAAACGAAGAGATAGCGAATTATTTCAGAATGTCGACCTACTCCTCGATTACAAAATCCTACAGTAACCTTCACTATTGGATTCTCTCCGTGTACTTTTATAACAGATATTCTCTTCCTTCGCGCGCTGCGAATCTCGAGGAATTCACTTGTTTGTTCGGGCGGAGTGTGAGGACGCGATCAGTTTTTTCCATGGAGAAGGTTAGAATCTTCGGCCCTTGCACCGCATGTTACGAGATACGGAATGTGTCGGCTCTTGGGTTTGGAACGGCTCCAAAGACCTTCCCCAAGCCCCTGCCTCCCGCTCGTATTGTCTCATTTTTCCCCACGCCATCCGTTGCACTCGGGGGTTGAATTAACGAAACACGTAGTCCCGTAGAAATCCGACGCCTCTCACTAACACAATCGTGCGATCCGTAGTGGCGACTCACGGACCGATTTTGTGAAGAACCCTATTGGAGGCCGGTCGAAATCGAGATTGAGGTCTAGGCTTAACTACGGCTAAAACTAGGCTTAACGAACTACGGTTGTATTATTCGGGATGATCCACCGTTGGATTTGGCAGATTAAACGAAAATACGATTGTCTAGATAGCCATAGCGATCGAGAATCTTACAATTGTTCTATAGCATATATACACAATACGTTTAAAATCAGAATAACGTCTTATACACAGAGAAAAAGTATTTAAAAAATAATAAATATTTCTTTAGTGAGCACTGATAATAATGTACTCACTTAAGTCTAAATTCTTTCATTTAAATGGAATAAACAATTATTTTTTCAGGAAAAGCTAAGGTTTCTACAAGATTTAAAAAAATGTATTATTTTTATTCTTTATATCAGTGAAAAATACTTTATATCAGTGTGAGTAAATATGTTATTATAGCATCCACCGCGATTAAATATTTATTATTCCTTAGATATTTGTTCTCTCAGTGTACAAAGAATGAGGTAATTTGACGAGACGCGTCAAGTTTTAACGCACATATTCTACGAAACCGAACGCTCTGAACGCTGGAGTCTCTCGAGAACGGACGAATCGGTCGAATTAACCAAACCTTCCTACCTCACGCTCGGCCAAACTAACGATTTTCGCCCTGTCAAAAAGGTACAAGCCCGAAATGTATATTGTTAATTGCCTGGCGATCTAGCACTACGTTCGTTTTTCTCTTTCCGCTGTGTACCCGTTTGATCTTATTATACGTCCGCTCTCTCCGATTAATTTAAGCGTAATACCGATATACACGGCGTAAGTCGATAAGTACATCGCGCACGTCGCACGAGGCCCACCTCTCTCTCTTTGTTTCTCGTTTCTTTCCTTCGTGCAGGCGATGCCGGCGGCGGCAATGCCACTTCAACGAAAGAAGTCACTGCCGGACGTGGCGCAGCCGATCCAGCTAACAGCCACGGCGCCATTGTCAAGGGAGGAAGTCAGTGTCCTGAGCAGCATGAGGAGAGAGGAGATACGCAGGCAGATCGACGAGCACGAGAGACTCAGGGCCAATCCATTTTTGTACCTGGTCAGTCCTCAGGTTAAGGTGAGTATCCTCCCGCGCTCCGGTTCTATCTACCTGAAACCGCCGATGTTGACAATGACGCGCCGTCGATCGCTCAAGAGGCAAGGAATGAAAGAATAGAACCGCACTTGGCACAGTGTGTTGCGGTTTATTTCGGGTATCCGGATCCTGGGTTTCTTGGGATCGATGCTAATGTACAAACGCGTCGTTAAGGAAACCGCTACGATAATATGTTCTCACGCGAGGCCTCGAAATCGACATCCGCTCCCGCTCTTTCCGTCGCTTATTGTCGAGAAACTGAACGCGAAAGTCCTCTTACGTATACTCGGCGATGAGAATTGTATATTCGCGAACGAGATGCAAAGGTGAAGGCGAGGAGAAAGAAAGATAGAAAGAGTAAGAGGGAAAGAGAGGGAGGAGAATGAGAAGAGGGGGAAGAGTACACCGCAATAACGTCAAGTTATTGGCGTATGGAAGGAAAATTTGGTTGTATTGACCAAAATATTTGTTGAAATATGAACGAGTCAGAATTTTGTTCAAGTTAGGATTCTGGTTAACCAAGTGATATTTTTTGATAACCAGAACTTGTAACTCGAACGGTTGACAAGTTTTAGTTAAATAGAAATCTTATTTAGTTTATCAGAATCAGTGTTCAACTCGAACAGAATTTTAATTAACAAGATTCTGGTTAATCAACCAAGATTACCGACTAACCAGAACTTGCAGCTATTCAACTCGAACAGTTTAATCTTTACCTTGAACACAGAATTCTGGTTCGTTCATGTTTCAACAGATATTTGGGTGAGCCCAGCCAAATTCTTTCTTTCTTTCTTTCTTTTGGGCGCGAGGACAATTTCGTCGATATGAATCATTGCGCGCGTCCTCGTCGAATATCTTGGTCACGAATATCGCCGAATGACGCGCGCGGCGCGAGTGAACGACGCGCTCCAGGAAAAACGTTGTTAACACAATGTCCCGTTTGCTTCCAGGACTGGTTCTCCCGGCAGCAGCTCGTGATGCTGGTGCTCTTTATCAACATATCCCTAGCCTTGATGTTCTTCAAGCTGCTGACGTAGCAGCCAGCCGACGATCGGGTTCACGGACTCGTGGTGGACGTGACCTGAGACCCGACGGCGTCGCGACGACGCCTCGGGTCGTCACCGAAGCAGAATTTCGACAGGGGCAATGACGGAGGGTGCGGCCGCACTGAAAACCACTGGCAACGACTTTCGCGAGCGATCCGCTCGGTCTCGCGCGGACTTCGCGCGGGGGAACAACCGAATTGGGGAGCGACGCGAAGTGAGAGGGAGGACTCGCGAGGAGGATCAACCTCGGGCGAGGATTTTGTCACACGCGACGCAGAGGATCGTGATCGAGTTCCAAACGATGTCCAGGATTACGAACGATCGCGAGGACGCTGAAGCGGACGACAGTCGGGAACGGAGAGTCCTCCTGAGATATCGCGGGGACCCGAGGATCGGTCCCCATCTTTTGGATGCTGTAAATTAAAGGGGATTCGAAAGAAACACGCCGAGCGACGCGGCTCGAAGGGGATCCGGAAACGGACGACCCTCGACGGGTTTCGCGTGTCGCGGGAACGATGGCATGTAAAGCGAGCCGCCTTTAAATAAAGTTGTCTCTGCGCTCCGGAAGTTTGGCGCTTGGATTCTTCTCAATCGGCGTGTATCAGTACTCGAGGAGTCGCAATTTTTTCGGAAAGAGGAAAAGAGAATACGACCTCTGTCTCTCTCTCTCCCTCTCTCGCTCTCCGTCGCGCAATTTCGTCGTTCGCGTACGGAGAACGAGAGAGGGAGGGGAGTAAAACACGTCGGCGTGTCTTTTTTGGAAGTGGAGGAGGACGCGTTGCGTACCACCAACGCCTGTGTACCATACCTATTTTTACACGGAATACTTTAATAATGCTACTTGCGAGTATGTGGGTCTGCATGTGTGTGTGTGTGTATCAGAGTAGGTCGAGCTCTTCTCTCGGGCGGGCCTCCGATCGATCGTGCCCGATGCGGTGCGCGCACACGTATCCCTCTTCTTTAGTAATAATTCTTCCTCTTTCCTCGTCCCCTCCCCTTCCCTCTTCCCCTCCCCTCCCTCCAACGGTCGGCTCGAGCGCGGTAATAGCGACGATCGAATTGTTCACGATCGATCTCCATTGTTTATTTCTCTCTGCCTTTTGCTGTTCCGGGAAAGCCGGTCAATTCGCCCGAGCGTTCCCCGTTTCCCGGGAAATACGCCTCGGAATCGATCGTAAAATCTTGTCTTCTGTAACGCGTCAACTCCTGCAAAATGAAAGTTCTCCGACCTGAAAACGTTTTGAGGATTCGCATTAAAGGGGAAAGAACCATAATCGGCCGCTGTTCTCTCGCTACGAGGCAGCTTCTTCAGAGTCGAGTGTAATGCGCGATGTCGAGCACCTAGGACTCTCTGCGCTGTGAGCGTAGCGACTTACAATTTAGCAATGATCGTAATTGTAGCCGTAATTGGTGCCGACGCGCAAAGAGTAGATTTGTTAAGAAACGAAAAAAAGACGCGCGAGCATTTATAGCGTGTCGCGGCTATCAAGACGCCAGTCGCGAGTCTGTAAGTTGTACAAGACGAATTATTATTAACGAAGAGACGCACATAGAGAGAATTCGTAGTCCTCTAACTTGTAACTCGGGAGCCTCGCGGAATTATAGTTACAATTACTATCGTTGGCGTACATCGAAGTGAGGGGCTTGAGAACCCTTTGTCCCGTTCCCTCCGCCTCGATTTACATGTCTCCGCAACGGACCGACGGCAAAGTGTGTCAGCGTGACGTTAAATCGCGCGCAAATCAGGCCGAACGTCGTCGCTTATATTGAGCGTGTTTTCGGCGAGAGATCGAAGGTCGAGCATTTCTAATCGTCGATGCGGCGGAGGTCGACGTTGTTTTTTCCCGACGCTCTGCGTTTGTGGGGCGCACACACTCCCGCATCGGAAATGCGGATGACGCGTGGCGGCACGATATAGTTCAGCGCGATAACGTCGTTCTCATCAAGACGCAAAATCGCGCGACCCTTGTACTTATAAACAGGAGCTCCTGTAGATACGTCTCACTCGCGTATCGAGACCGAATCGAGTCCGATCTCATTTCGGACGAGACGTCGCGGCCGCCTCGACAGGCGCGACGCGAATTGTTACTCGCGAGAATAAAACTGATACTTGAGACTATAAGGCCAAAGTACCAAACACTGAATACTAATGATACTGTTATTTAACTATGGACATTTTTATTACTTTTAGCACTTAAATACGAGAATATTTAATTCAGATTGTAAATTGGCCAAGGAGAGCCTAAAGCTGATGTATGGGCACAATATACATATTCATTATAATGTATGTGTAACATATTCATTATAATGTATGTGTAATTTATAATTTTATACATTATAATAAATGTATATATTGTATTTGTACATCGACCTCAGGTTTTTATTGGCCATTTACAATTTCAATTTTTATCAGAGCCGTTTTCTCTATTATTAACGAATATTTAATCTTTAATATTTAACCTTTTTTATCGATTTTGTTTGATAAAAGTACAATTTTTTTTAAATTTTACTTTATTGATATATTAATATAAAATATAACTTTTGCAATAAAATTAAAAGTTTTATGTTCGTCGCCAAAAGGATAAAGCTGGAACATTAATGTTCCACTAGAGTTTTGGGGCGGGGCCTAATTGTCTTAACGTATCAATAAATAGAGTGATAGTTGATGTGTTTTGGATGTCAGGAAAACTGTTTATTCAATTGAATGAGGTTATTATGAAAAATATATGTCCCGTTGGTAGCAAAAGGATTAAATTTTTTACGCAGAATATACAAGGAATGTACAAAGTGACGCATTTTAATTAATACAGTTGGATATTTGGGAAATTAAGGAAGATATGAAAAATTAGTTTAAATAAAAATTGTAGGATTTTAAGGTGGGAAAAAATGCTAATATTTATTTAATCTTGAATAAACCTGAAAAACTCTGTCAATGTTAATTTAAATTTTTTTAATGAAATTACATAATTCCTCTAACATAAATTGATTTCTCTGATCATTCTGTATAAAACCTAATAAAAATACTGGGATAAAATTGCGTCGAGAAAAATGAATATATATTTTTCGAGATATTTTATATTTTATATTCTCATATTTTTTTAGTGTAAGATATGAAATATATTTCGTAAACTATTCATTTTTCAACAAGCTCACTTTAATGCTTTTGTATGTAAAATGACAAGTAAAATCAATTATTGTAAGAAAAACAAAAATTTTAAACAAAATTTCGTTACATTATGCAGATTTATTGATGCACCAGATATGCAAAAATTATTATCGCTGACCTATTTCTCTATCATCATGCTGCACACAAAATTATTAAGGTACGTTATCGAGAAGTTAATAGCTTACGAAATTTTTATACTTTGTGCTCAAAAGTATGATAATAAAATTAAAATATCTCGGAAAGTACTCTTTTGACGATTCTTTACTTTTATATACAGAATGATCAGAAAAGTCGATTTATGTTAAAGAATCTATATGATTCCATTAAAAATTAAAGTTAACATTGATAAAGGTAAATTGTTCAATTCAAGATCAAATAAATATAGTATCTTTTTTTCTTTTTCGAAATTCTACAATTTTCGTGAAATAGTTTTTTGTTGTTTCTTTAATTTCCAAGATATTCAGCTGTATTAATTAAAATGGAACACTCTGTAAGTGTATGTATACACACATATCAACACACATACATACACATACATACACATACATATCAAAAGGTGAAATATTCGAATTTAAAGGCCAAAACAATAAGAGTGCCCAGAATTAGGTGCCAGTGTTATTAGTGTCCAGGCATTGGTGCTTTTACCTTAAGTGGCTTTTTTGATCCACGATGTCCGTGATCACGTTTGTCTTGTATTTTTGTAGGGACGCGAAGTCGCGTTTTCCCTCCCGCGTTCTCGCGATGGTTCAATGATCGGCCTTCCTGCGCTCGAGCGATCGCATTTTTCCTAGTCTTGGCCATAGCTTGTGTATCTCTAGGTAAATTTGTAAATAATCAAATGTGTAAAAATGTCGACTGCGTCGAGTTCGTCCACCGCCACTACGCGACACCGTCCTCGCGCTCCCGATATGAGTTTTGATCGAATCGTCGGGATCACCTCTGCCGACTCTCGAAATGACTCGCCCTTTCTTTCCTTTTTCCCTCTCTTCTTCTTTTTCCATAACGAAGCTTCCTATGCCGCTTTGGCAGTGCCAATAACGTAGCCACTATACTTCCGCGAGAGTGAATTTTCGATTGACGCTACTACTGCGATACACAGCCGGAAAATGTATTTGCATTCAATCACACGCCGCTTCAACCGCGAAGGGAAATCCCGATTCGAGCGCGAGCACGCGACGCAAAGTGACTCGGAGACAAGGGACGAAACGAATTCGATGGAGATTGTGCACGGGGCGATATTTTCCACGTTGTTCGTGTTGAAAAGCCGCGAAGAGCGCAAGAGGAAGAAGCGATTCTCGTCCGCCACTGTGAGGCGACCCGTCTTCTCCGAGCGTGTCGGACGCGAACTCGCTCACGGGATCACCAAATTCAGCGATGTTGTGCCCGCGTTTGGCATTTACCTCACTGCACACTTGTACCTGACAGTAATTGAAACTTGGCGGAATTTCGCGCTAGATTACCAACGAGGGGGAATGCCGAGAAGGGGTTGCGGAGGAAGTTGTCGGACAGAAATGCCAAACGTGCGCCCAGCACGTGGACCAAGAGCGAGTCTGAATGTCCTCGTTGTTTTAAGGGGGACGGGATTACTCGGAGAGGAGAAAACCGAAGGGGAAACTGCATAGGCACAAAATACGTGCGAATGTTTCGCGTTGGCAAAGAGGACCGACTTTTTGTCTCTCACGAGGCGTATCCGCGCGTAAATACTATTATACCTATTATCGCACGCACATTCGCCGTTGTGAGATTACGTATTGTATATACATATAAAACTGAGTTAGTTAGTACGAAAGAGCAGCTATATAGGAAATTTGATATCGAGTTTCTTGTCGGGGCGGAATCTACGGAGAAGAAGAGAGATTTGGACAAAGGACACAGGAAGAGAGAGAGAGGAGGAGAGAGAGACAGGCGTCATTTCTGTCACCAAAGTCATATCACTAATCAAAGAAATCTTACGAAATTTGTTTCGCGATTTGCGCGCGCTATATCATAATGTGTATATATACATATATATATATGCGTACATACGATCATATGTATATTTTACCTGTTATCTCTTGACTATTATCACAGTTAGCACACATATCTCTCGTTATTATTGTATATTATTATTATTATTACTATTATATCATCGTCATTGTTACTATTATTATTATTATCATTATTCGAATTACTATTATCGTTATCGTTATTATTATTATTATTATCGCCATATCATCATCATATCGACGATTACGCAAATATTTGAAACGAAAGAGACGGGCGTGGGGGAAATTTTGGTATTTTGCAAAAACATGCGATCACGACGCTAAAATCGGAGGGCCCACTGTCACTATTAATTTGCGCAAGCAGTGATTCAATAAACTTGTATCATAACTGATAAACGACTTTGTTATTGACGTGACGTTTTGCTACGTCACGTTGCTTCGTCGAAACGGATGAGGAGGCACGTCGCAAAAGAAAAATGACGCGAACCAAGTCGACAATCGTCACGAATTGCGCGACAGTGGCGCGATTAAGATTTATCGTGTTGAAGGGACGAGAGAAAGAGGAAAAAAGAGAGATAGAAAGGGGGAAGGAGAGAGAGGAGGAGAGAGAGAGAGAGAGAGAGAGAGAGCTGTGTGTGATACTTTCCATAATTTCCACACGCAATTCTGCACGCGCGCCTCTCTTTCCGAGAGATGTGCAGAAGAAAGTCGCATCGACCGTGCGAAACGATTTGCGTCTCAAACAAACAAAGCGCACTGATTACGCGTCCACCGAAGTAAATATTTTCTCGCACGTGTCTGGTATGTGTTTACGAATACCTGGGTAGTCGAACCTGCGTAGTTACCGAGGTCATTCTAACATATCATAAACAAACAATTTAAACTTGAAAATGTTTTGCAGTGTTAAGAAATAGAAAAAACTGAGCCTGTTCGTGTTCGAACAACTTGTGTAATAAGTGCAATAAGTTGGAGTGAAACAAGTAGAGGAGGCCGCGGCAAGTAGATACCCGATATTTTAGAATCTTAAAGTTACAGCTTCTCAACCACAGGCAACCAATTATGCATAATGAAGGCTTTCTTCTATATATTAATATCATGTTAACCGTACATATTATTTTGTAATAACCAAAATTCGAACATACAGTAACAGGGTCATCTTACTTTGGTATCGAGTTCAATTGCTCGCGCAGGATAAAAAGAAAGCTACATATAAAATATGTATCCTCTGATTAGTAGTTTCAGAATTTCCGCGAGAGGTTTCCACAACCCTTCTGGTGGCTTTTAATTCTGGGGGTCAACTTTACCTCGTCCATATGCTCTATTTCAATCATTTTATGAATGAAAATTGCATTTATTATCAGAAACAGTACATCATACTGCAAGTATACACTTGCAAGAAATTTCATTTTAGCGAATAACATTATTTTTTGTTCTATTCAGTTACAATGGAAAATATTAATAGAAAATTCCAAATGCTCGAAAATTTACTTAGCTATTAGCAAATCAGTTTTTTCTATTTCTTAACTGTGATATTATTGCAATTTTAATGAAACTCAAGGAACAAAGAAAAGTATTTATGTTCTAGACTATTTCGCGATTTTGTAGTCACTATTCCTCTCAAAGTACTAAAAAACACATGAGCAACATATCTTTGGGGCCATATAGCCCTGGTTTTCCCTATATTTTCTTTTACTCTAACTTATTCTGTACACTAGTTCAGAAATTTTTCGAAAAGACGAACAAATCTGTTATCACTAATGCGCCGAAAAAAAAGATAAATCATGAGCCCGCGATATCAATGACAACATGATGACAACAATCGATCAAGCTTAGACGAAACTTCCGGAGAATTACAAATTCGCAAGGCGTGTTGCCAAAATGTCGGGGAATCTCGAGGAACGAGCTTATCTCCACGAAGTCGAAAACGTTCTCCGTCGCTCAAAAATCCCGAATCGGTCGCGAGTTCGTAGCGTTCAAGTGTGTTTCAGGTCACGATCGATCGTGACCAATTCGAAAGTAAAGCGGAAGGCACGACGCATCCTTTCGCAAGCGCGCACGCGTCGGTCGTCGTTTCTTTCGCGCGGTCGCGTCGCGTTGCGTCACAGATAAATTACGAGACCGCGACTGCGAGATGTACATCGCGTCTATTACCGGTATCAACGTCATTTGAGCGGTGTATGTTAAGCGAAATATTCGTGTGGTCGGTCGACTACACAGAGAGCGATAACATACATCGCGTAGGAGCGTCCAAACGCGTGACTAAAAAACGCTTTCGACGAAGAAACATCAATGTCAATTACAAACGTTATCGATAAGCGAGACAAGGTGACTCAACAGCTGCGTATATAGCGATAATTTAATCGAGAGAAATACTCGTGAATACGAACGCATTAGTATACACTAGAAGAGAATTCTATAGCAATAATTACTATGGAACTTCGCAATCGAGGAGTGGATCGACATTGCGCAATAATTGACTACACTGAGGAAAAATACTTGACAATTTTTATTTGTGGGATATGAAGTGTTTATTTTTCTGAGAAGCAAAGTTTACTCGTGCGAAATAAACTTTATATCTCACGAATGAATTTTCAAATGTTTTTTTTTCCTCAGTGTATCCTTTCTTTTCACGTGCTATTTACGTTTGAGGAACTACAGATGTGTTATTACTAAAAGTTTTCCATGTTTCTAGGCATAATAAAATTCTAGAAAAATTCACGATCTTCCTTGATGTTTTAGTCTTTATCTAAATAGAATTGACGTTGATAAAAATAATTGTTAGCAAAGCAGACTTTATTGACAGTCTATTTTCCTACACTATTAGAAACACATAGTAAAATAAAAAAGAATTTACATGAAAAACATTATTATATGTATTATTTATAATATATATTATAATATATATTTATATTATTTTATATATATATATATATATATATATATATATATATATATATATATATTACATATAAATAAGTAAAAAAATATACATAATTTATACATTTATATATACTCTATAAGTGTACTCTATAGGATATATATTTTTTATTTACTTATTCTCTCCGTATAGATCATTAAATGATTAAATGTGTATAAAATGGTCGCAACGGCGATACACTCGGCCTCGACTCTCTGAACTTCGTCGTTCTCTCTCTCCGTCTCCCTTTTTGACGGAATTCGATTAATAATGCAGATACAGTGCGACAGCATTAATACCGTTCGCGAGGAACCTATCCGAATGCAAAGCGAAGCCTCGATGTGAGCCACGAAAAGCAGAGAGAAAAAAGCAATGGTAAGAACTTGTCTCGCCTAAAATATGCAAACAGACGACTCAAAAGCGAGTGAGACAGGTGAACGTTACTCGTTGTTCGAGCAGTCGCACTCACTGAGCTAACAAAGGAACCGAGTGACCTCGAGCGGAATCTACGACTCGTGCCTCCGGTTTGAGAAATCGCGCGTTTAGCAGGTCGGCTGCTTTATCGCGATCCGCGATCGGCGAACAGGTGATAATGCCGCGCGGCGGAATGAGACAAGCTCGAACTTTGAACATCGATCTGGTACAGCGGATGGAGCAGGTGTCGCATTCGTCATCGATGGCGGAGTGCAACGACTGTGACGAGCACGGCTGAAGGAGAGACCGATCGGTTCCCAGATACATCGTTAATACGTCTTGACATCGTTTTAGCTTGGACCGCCTACGCGAGACGACCGGCGCTTTCTAATTTTAGGCAAGCTTCGCCGAACCTACCGAAATACACGCGCGCAATATGTTCCGCCGTTTGCAGCCTAGGATTCAGTCTCTGATTTATTAGCCAAAGCGCAACGAAGAATCACGCTGACGAGGAAATGACTAGAAAACTCGCTTTTCAATCGTGTCTCAATCATTTTCTCGTCATCTTGATATTATCGTAATTTTCTGTTTTATTCACGTAGGACTTGTATGGGAAAAAAATCAGGGAAAACTTTTGTCTACGTTAAGGCTTTTTGTACCTCGCCGCCCATGTCGGATTTGTGAGGTCAGAAGCGAGGAATGATATGCTAATGAAAATTGCACGTTATTTCTGAATAAAGATAAACATGGACGAAAGAGTATTTGAGATTGCTTGAACATACTTGCGAAATTGTCCGAAAGATTTCTATTTATTGATCAATAAATAGTCATATAATAAATGGTGAAGTAATGAAGTGAGTCTGTTTTGTTTGCATGTCTCATTTCACCATTTATTATACGACTATTTATTAGTTGTCAGAGGTAAGGGATACCTTTCGGACAATTTTACAAACATGCTCAAACAATCTTGAGTATTCTTTATCTTCCGTATTTATCTTTATTTAGAAATGACACGCAACTTCCGTCAATGTCGTTCTTCGCTCCTGACGTCACAAATTCAATATAGTCACGGAAAAATAAAGAGTTGTTTCACGACAGTATTCTCAACTGAGTTTTCGTTTGGTTTTCAGACAACAGAGGGAATCAGTTTCACGACTCGAGTTTTTCTCAGTCTAAAATTCGCGCATGTTCATTAGACAATTTTAGCAGTTATAAACCTCATGCCTTAAAATAGCAGCCATTTCCCGCTGTTTCCAACTATCCTCAGTTGGCGGGACTCTTTGTATACTCCGACTTTGTAACCCGACTAAAGCTTCGGGTCGATCGTAGGTTTTAAATTATTTTCCCTGCTATTGCTTCTTTTGTTCGGTCTGACTGGACCGAAACTGTCTGTTTACTGCTCAGACCATTTGGAGATTGTCCGCGCCGGCAATATTATACTTCCTCTTGGATTTTATTATGAGAAACTTCGTTTTTTAACTGTTTCAATTTGTGTCTTGTCTTAAATCCAATGGTTAGAAATAGAAGCTTTTGAGAACATCTGCAAAGAGACTTATATCGATAAGCAAGTTCTGTATTTTACGTAATATCAATTTTCATAATGGGTCATATCTCCTTTTTCGCTTTTGAAATATTTGACGTGAGGAGTGGCATGAAGTTGCTGAGTACGCGATGACGATTTTATTGTGATGAAATCGCAATTTCGCTTGGGGACTGGTGAGATGGCATTGCCGCGGGTGAAATCGTACGAAACACGTGTTTACTTCTCGCGCAACTTCTCGAAATATACACGACACGTTACCGCTCCTTTATCTCTTATCTCCCGATCTTTTACGCTACCGTCTGTGTCGTTGTCGCGATGAAGTTCGCGCATCACCGACACCACGCGAATGAACGATAAAAGACGCGGCCGATAACCCAAACGGGAATGGAACTCCGATCGTAACGAGGCAATGGCGTAACAAAGAAACTACGTTGAAACAAGGCAGAAACGTTGATGATACCAAAAGAAAGAGGGAGAGAGAGAGAGAGATAATAGGGTAAACTCGAGTATGATGGCCATACGGGAAAGATGGCCACAGGGACGTGCGATTTATGAAATTGTGTATCACGATATATTTCTTTCTAAAAATGATTGCGACGTATTGCATCACAATTTTGTATCGCAAACATAATTTTAAATAACGCGCGATTTTATATCTCTAATACAATTTTTAATCATAAGAAAACCTGCAACGAGAATCATACTGTTTAAATAAATGTTAAACATATAAATAAATAAATCAACTCTCTTCGTATTGCATAAAAATAGTCTTTGAAATGTTTACTAGAAAAGTTTTACTGTGAAAGAATAAAAGTGAAAGTATAATAAAGTTAAACAATGTTATCTTAAAAACATCACTTAACCTCGTTATACTTTCTACACGAGGCAAAATGGGAGACATTTTACAAAACTTGTTTATTTCCGGATCATTAAATGTCAAACGTTTTTAAAAGTAACTTTTTGAGACATGCAATATATAAAAATGTGTTATTGCACGTTTAATTAATTATAATTATTTACTGACATTTTTATAAAACAATAAGACGTATTGTTATCTTTTTTTATTAAAATATTGACGATATTAATTAATGTTAAGTGTAAAAATATTTGGTAGTTTTCTATAAAATATATATAAAAAATATATATAAAGAAAAAGAAATAATACAACTTGATATTATAATGCCATTATATATCTAACTGTATAAGTTTGAATTATATAGTATAACATATCACAGATATTTAAAATATAAAAAATAAATAAAGTGTCGCACGATATTTGCACAAATACTCAATTAAAATGACAAATGATTTTGAATTGTAGGCGTGATTTTGCAATAAAGACCCAATTGCAATGCGTATCGTATTGCGATTGAAGAAAAGAAGATCGAGCGCTGGCGATATATCGCAAAATCACACATCCATAGGCTGTAATTTTTCCAATAATTGCTAAAATATTGCGCTTTTCTGGAATAGATAATGGATATTTGCAGTAGTATATGTGCGTATACTCAAGTGCTAAAACGTACTATTTAACACTTATTAGAGAAAGCACGGCTTATGGCCATCTTTTCCATATGATCATTACATCCTAGTTTACCTTATATCTGCTATAACGAGAACGCTGAGAACGAGAAGGTAGAAGCACTTGAAAAGCATCACATCATTATGCGATAATGATATCCCGACTGGTTTGTCAATACACGAGATTTTTGTCGTTTTACGTGCGATGCAGCAACACCCTGCATCGTAAAGTGATCTGCTGTTCTCGGGTCATTAGCTGGGATATCGATCGCGTCGCGAGGGTGTCCCATCTGGAGGAAATGCCACGTGATATCACCTATCGACATTTTAGTAGGCTTTTAATCTAGAATGCGGTGGGATATAAGTAACTCAACTTGGCCTATCTAAATACGAAACGAGTTTGCGAAATGCGATACGTTGAATTATGAGCGGCAAGTAAAGCCAACAGCGGACACGAGAGAGAGAGAGAGCGCGTAATGAATAATCAAATCCGTCGATCACACGAATAAGACTTCCAAAAATAGTACGTCCCCGATCATTCCGGACGGCGGTCGAACGATTTGTTAAATTGTCATGCGTGCTAGCTTAAAATTCGGAGACAACGAACGCGATCGTACTTATGACGCGATGACATCATTGTACGCCAATGATAAAGCTGTCCTTCCAGGGCCACGTACGCGTGTATATATATGTGTCCAGATAAACTTTCATGATTATCACGACATGAGACAATCGATGATGGCAACTTTATAATTCTTTTCATTACATTTATGAGGTAAATATACTGTATTGTATTAATCGTTTAATTTACATCACACGATGATTCTGTATTATGTCGACGCAGCAAGAAATTTACTGTCAGATTTTCTCATATTACATTTTGTTTGACATATTATTTTCAGCAAATTTTGATCATTTTTTTCCTATCTCTT
This sequence comes from Odontomachus brunneus, assembly GCF_010583005.1. NCBI lineage: Eukaryota > Metazoa > Arthropoda > Insecta > Hymenoptera > Formicidae > Odontomachus > Odontomachus brunneus. The sequence goes on from NW_022639472.1 coordinate 1,602,538, forward strand.
TCGTATTTCTTTTTCATTATTCTATGTAATAAATATGAATGCCATATGAACTATTTATAAGGGATGCAACTATTACAAATCAACTAATAAAGTTACTACGAAATTTACGTACGTTCGTCTGAATATATATATATATATATATATATATATATATATATATATATATATATATA
>NW_022639472.1:1602755-1625738 GCF_010583005.1 Odontomachus brunneus
TATATATATATATATATATATATATATATATATATATATATATATATACATATACATATAATATTTATAATATATAATATATATAATATATATTATAAATATATATATATATATCTTTTTATATATATTATTTTGTTACCATTTTATTATGTTTTATTATTTTAAATATATTATTATATATATTTTATATATGTATTATATATATAATATAAATAAACTTTCAAATATAACAATTCCAAATAAACTTTCGTAATTATCACGACGCAAGATAATCGATAATGGAAACTCTCTCTCTCTCTCTCTCTCTCTCTCTACAATTCTTTTAATTATATTTATAAATATATTGTATGTGAATTAACTATTAAATTTACTTCAGATATTAATGTAGATTTCTTGTTGTATTGACATAACAACACATTTACTAAAAGATTACACACAGATTTTTATATTATATTTCATATTATATGACGCATCGCTTGTAATATATTTCGATCATTTTCTTCGTATTTCTATTTCGTCATTCTATGTAATAAGTATGAGTGCAGTCTGATCAATCGTAAAGGGGTTCAGCATTGTGCTGAATTTCGCGATTTAACATACTTAGAGCTGCTGTAAAGTGTATGTCATCAGTCTGTCGGGGATACAAGCACACCACGCGTCATGTGCACGTGCATGAGCTGACCTCGCTCTGTCCACGCACCTCCCGCATGGTTCGCTGGCGACTCGCGTGCTACGCACAGCTGAGCCGCGCGCGCGGAGGCTCTGCTGCTCGAGATGTACAGAGAAAGAGAGGTCGGGGAGCGGAAAAGCGGCAGGGGGAGGGGGACGGGAGAGGAAACTTCCTCACGCGTGCCGTGCGTAACACGCGATCACATCTCCGTCACCGCGCCGTTCCCGCGAACTGCTTTCATTTCCACGAGCGCGCACAAGTGAGAGACGTAGAAACAACGCTCTCTCCTCCTCCTCCTCCCGCTCCCCCGCCTATTCCACCTGCTCCTCATCAACGCCGACGTTACTCTCGATACTCTCCTTTCTCTCGATGAGCGGATTAGTCGTGCGCGACTCCTACACGCCGCGATTCGCACGCTCGGAGATTTCCTGGGTAGCTATTATGCAGCTAGCCGAAATCAATTCCGATCGGGATGATTCCGATCTTCTTCAATTTCTCATCATAGACAGCTGAGAGCAGTTCGAATCGATCGGAATAATTCCGACACTTTGAGAGCGAGTGGAATCCGATTTCGAACGGAATAAGACTACGGAAACTAATAAAAATTGATACTCCGGTGACACAACCGAAGTAAAGAAATTAATTTATATTTCAGTATTTCATTTGCACTAAGAAATGATCTTTTAAGTGTGACAATGCTAAATACTGGAAAATTCGTATTTTCATAATTTATCTTGCATTTCTATTTATTATAAATTATTGTATAGAATATTCATTTAGTTTTAGATTTATATATAAATCTGAATGCTCTTCATAAATTGCAGCATTATTAAGCGTCGTTCTGTTGATATTTTCTTTCGTTTCTGTTATGAGAGAAGAAGAAAGAGAGTGTAAAAAGAAACTTAACTTTACTATTATATATAATTTGGTCGGGCGCGCGTATCTCAGATAATTTATAAATAATAAATTATATTGCATTTTGTCTGTCATATTGCCAGTGTACGTGACAGTTGAACTTAAAGGTTAAATTCAACGCATTTTCTCGCGCTGTGATTGGAAGAAACGGTCCGCTTGTTCTGCACGTTCGTCCTATTTTCATTCCAAATATATCGAAACGTGCGAGAAGCTAATTTTGTTTCGATTCCGATGAAGAGCATAATGAGACAAATGGAATCTCGATTGAAAACACACAAGTCGAAATGATTCTGATTAAATTCCGAAAAATTGTGTAACAGATGCCCTACCCTACTAAAAGAAATCTTTGTATTATCAAAGTAAAACATGTTTACTGTTTGATGATCGAATAGTTACTGTCCCAAGTCATTTTTTATCATTTGTTATTTTAACAGACATATATTGCCTGAGATACACATAACTCACATTATTTGTTGAATGTACAAAACATTCAACTTGTAAATACAACTTATAATATCAGTAACACTAACAAATATAACGTTAAGCGTCGTACAGTGTTGCGCAGTGCCCGTTCTTATCGACAAAAATCTATATTTGAAATCTATTCAAGATATCGATCTAAAATTTCACAAAAGATATCGATCTAAAATTTTACATATCGATCTAAAATTTTACAATTATATAAGTGTTTTCTTTATAGTCACTGGCCAAATTTGGAACAATTCAGACAATGAAAAGGAAAGAGATATATCAATTGTGGAAGAAGCGATACACTATTTACTTTTAAATTTAGTTTCCGGACTTGAGCTGCGTGAATTTTTTTTGTCTGATTCTGACGTTTTGTGACCATTTCAGTTCGCTTCATCAGGGAGGACGACTCGATACCTACTTATTTTTATTATTAATATCAATAATATACAATATTATATATGATTATATATTATTATATATTATTATATATTATTTATATGATTTATATCATTATATATTATTATATATGATTTATATTTTACATCACGAAAACGAAAACTATACTACTAATTTACTATGTACTAATTACTGTAGTATATAATGTTTACTACAGTACTAAATGTTGTGAAAAATATGAACTTTTATAGGTATAATCTTACTTTATAGGTATACTTTTACTTTGTACGTATAATTTTACTCACACAGTTCTTTTGATTCGTTTCAATTTCTAGAACTGTCAGGTCGATATTTCATAAAAAAATTTGTATTATTTATGCTTTTTATCATATTTCAGACCCTATATTTTTTATTTGCAAGAAGAACTATCTATGTTACGTTTCATAAAACGGCTTTTTTGCCATGAAAACAGGATCTTCGCAACATTGCGTCGTTAGTAGAAGCGGTTTGTTCGAAGACGAATAAAACTCCGCGTCGCGATAGCCCGTGCGAGCTCACTGCTGTCAAGCGTAGTCAGAGCGAGATAGCCGCTGCTGTTAGGTGGTGCGTGTGTGACGTGAAATATTGCGGCATAGAAAATGAGTGGTTTCGAGGAAATAGATCCAGTATTTATGTAATAATAATGCGTTGCTATTTCTTTCCTCCAATTCTTGCAGAAAGAAACATTTCTTTCTTAATACAAGCTGATCTGTGCTAATTAAGCTAGCAAAAATTTATAATTTATCTAATTGCTAGAAAAAATTTGTTGGATTAACTCCGATCGATTCGAACTGCTCTCAGCTGTCTATGATGAGAAATTGAATATCTGTATCCCCCCATTACAGAAGTGTTGCTATAAATTAAAAGCATTTGTTTCCATAACGAAATTGTTTACTCTCCTATATTACTCATTATTTGTTGCGGGCACTAGTATTTTGTTAAATCAGAAAAACTGCTTTTCTCAATGTTCCTTTGATATGTCGCAATTGCGTCCGCATTTTCGCAAACGGGATCGATGATCCAATGATCTGATTATCCTTATACCACGCCACTTAATATCCGGTCTTATCAGCAGCCGCCAAAACAACTTTGGCTATTCTGGGAATTGGGTGAAGTTGTCTGCCCCCCTCCCCATTGAGCGACTTCGTTCTCGTCGCTATCTGTCCCAGTGATCGTTTGATAACATTCGGTGATATATAACATTCTTATGTGTGTCACTTGAGTGCGCAGTCGTCAACAAGCGCGGTTTTCTAGGAAATAGGGAAAAGCGCTCTTATTTCAAATTTCACGCGTGTGCGCTCTTGTTTTTCTCGTTAATAATGACGACGTTAGTGTCGCGTAAGCGGATTGCGAAACATCGAGAAACGGCCAGCAATCAAACTGCGACGGTCAAAACTGCGCTTTCTCAGTGTTGAGCGGGGGAGGGGAGGGCGGGGGAGGGAAGGGGTAACCTCGTGCGGCTCCGGAGTAAACCTGTTTTTCGTTTGCTTTTTATATCCCGGTCCTTGAGATACTCTCTTATGCGTTACCCGCGCACGTATCCTATGATTTACGTTTTGTTTGACATTTAGGAGAAACGGTGAATTTCGGGCGCGCTGCAGTGCAATTACTTATCTCTTTCACCTATCCATATATCTCTCAGCCGAGCGCGGGGCGTTTGATTAGATTAGAAGTCCTAATATTTGCCGCGCGCCTTAGTGCAGGCTGAGTCCTGCCCCGAGCGTGTCGACCGTGTGATCGCTGGAAATTTCGTCAAGGATGACGAAACACGACGGCCCGTTGCGTTCGAGTGAATCGCGATCCATCGATCAACGGACTATTTTCGAAGTTCGAGAAAACGGGGAAATAAGAGAGAATTGAGGAAGTCAGCTCGGATTCATGATATTCCTGACGGAAATGGAAGAGCAAGAAAAAATATTAAAATCAAATGTCTAATAACTACATTGAGAAACAATTGTTTAGAAATTAATAAATATTTATTAGGTGGGTATCATTAACATATATTTACTTGATTCAAAATTCCCTTCATTTAAACCGAGTATTGTTTATCTAATCCGAGTAAACAATACATGGTTTAAGTCAAAAGAATGTTGATTTAAGTAAATATGTTAAAGATACCTATCTAATAAATATTTGTTAAACTTTAGATATTTTTTTCTCCGTGCACTTTTCCTCTTTTGTTCTGAAGAGTTCCAAAACGCTTCTTTGTGCAAAAAAAGAGTCTAGCTAAAGTGTTATTAGACATCATTTTCACCAGCGATAAAACACACGGATGGGAGGGGAGAGGGAGGGGACGCCAAAGAACTAACGGGTCTCAAGAGGGAGAGGATAAAGAGAAGACGGAACACGGGAACTGTTTCTGGTGTTCAATTAATTATCTTTCCAGGGTGTACGCGGCGCGTAATCGAGTGGGCGAGTGGCGAGAGCTAGGTCCGCTTCCGCGAGTGCATTTCTACAAGGGGGAAATAATAATCGTTGATGATCGGCGAGATGACCGGCGCGGTCATCTCGCTCGAGGGCGAATTGGCTGAAATTGCTACGGCCCTGGGGGAGCCGATCTTCATTTCATTCATTTACGGCGAAATCGAATTAAATTCGCGACTCAGCCACGGCCGCGCGCGCTTATCGCTTCCGACGTAAATGGCGATATCACGAGGATAACGCAGCGAGTGACACGCATCTCGCGTGAAGGATACAACACAACAATGACCTCGTCGCCGCGCTGTTGCGCCGCGATCGGTGACATTTGCGAGAGATGCGTGCGTGTGCGTGCGTCTTATCTGTCTGTATGTACCTGATGTCTGACTCACGCGACTTTTTATCGAAGCGCGTAGTAAGTGTGCCGGGGAACCGTCGTCGAGAAGTATAAATTGCGTCACCGATACTGAATCACCGCGCGCGCTGCAAATTGCGCGTCTTCGCGCACAAATCTCTGCGTCGGAACGTTAGGTCGAACGATCGCTTGAACGCATCGCGCGTTTCGACATCCCTTGTAAATTTATTGCAGTGAAATTTCACTCGGAAAGTCGAGTGACCCTCGGAATCACTCGAATTCGAACGATCGTTCATTTATACTGAGAGAAATTATTCGATAAGGAAATAACATATGGATATTTTCGATCAAAATACCCATAAATTTTTGTATTCGATCAGGAAATGAGAAATATCGGTTCATTTGATTCTTTGATCGGTTTATCTGATGAAATGATCTCCATCATGATCGGAAGTGTTCGATTAATTTAATCGGATATCCCGATCGGCTATAAAAATTTATCGGTATTTTGATCGAAAATATCCGATAATTTTTTATCGGATAATCTCTCTCAGTGCAGAGTGAATGTTCCACTCCCGATCGCCCAGTGAGATTAAAGAGTTAACTCGACGACGTATAGTCGCCTGCAAATCGGTTTGCATACTTCTATCGAATGAAGTTGCAAAGCTTCAAGTTTCTAGTATTGAAAGTCACTGCTGACGTGTATGCAATTATGACAGGATAATCGATTAGACAGGAGCCGAGGTGACACTGCAGAGTATGGCATTAGGGAAATTTGAGAGAAAATACTTATCTTAACTAAAAACAACGAGTTGTTTTGTGAAGAAGTTTTTATATACTTATAAGCGCGATTATTGCGCATACATGTCAGCAATGGCTTTCAATTCTTGCGATTCGATGCGTTGCAACTTCGTCCGACAAAAAGTAAACACAAACAAGTTTGCAACTGACTATACTCTGTCGTTTATATAATCACTTTAATTGAGTGAAACATGTGCTGATTTGGAGTCAAAATTCACTCTAAGCTTAAGTGAAACGTTCTCTCTTACGACATCAAGCGACAATATTTTCACTATTGCTTCCACTGAAAACACTTTGCACTTGTTTTGAGTGAGATTCAACTCTAAGGAATTCAGAATAAATTTCTTGAAGCGAAATTTCACTCGAGAACAAAGTGACTATCGAATTACTCGAATTCGAATGATTTCTTAATTATATAGAATTAATTTTTTTCTTTCAATTATCGTGTATTTTCACTCGAAACTGAAGAGTGAATCTGATATATTCGATCGTCAGAAGAACACATTCACTCTGATTGAAAGATTAACTCATATGGAAACTCAAAATCTCTAAGCTTGAAACATCTACTTTTGCAATTTTGAGTGGCGATATTTTCATTATTTTCACTATTGCTTTAGTTGAAAACACTGTCACTTTACACTCGTTTTGAGTGAAATTCCACTCTAAGAAGTTATAATTAAGTTTATAATTAATAGACATGGAATGTCTGTCTGCTTAACAAATTTTGGGAGTAACTTTTTCGAAGTTATTTTCTCATCAAGATACAAACTTATAATTAAGCGTATGTCAATATAACACCAAATAAAATCGATATTCGTCCAAGTACAGTTAAAATTGGGGAGTCTAATCTTAGAGAGTCTACTCATGCGAATCAACAAACTCTCCTTCGAGCCGCGCTTCGTACGTTTCGGCACAGTTCTCGGCACGCGAGAATCTTGCGCATTCCTGCTCTGAAAAGAATCTTATCGATACAGGAAACACATTTGGCATCTGCCGTGCTGTGGTCGCGATTTTGTATGTATACGATCGCGCATATGTTATACATGCGCAAACCTTACGTTTAGCACGAGCCGCGACATCCTTATCAGCTGCACGTGTACGTGTACGTGTAATTACGACGCCGAGATCAGCCTTTAAACTACGTCGAAACTATTTGCGACGCAGTAAGGCCACTTTTATGCGGTTGAATTAAAATTCAGTATATTCACTCGGACTCGGCATTGTATTCTAATTGCTCGCTGAGCCGTTCGCCGCATCAAGTGCGTCGCGAAAAAGCATCACGATCGTCTAAATTCGTCGGGTCTAACGGACTCTTAACGGTTTCATAAGATGATTCATTTTCACTCCCGGCCGTCCCATTGACTCGTGCTCGACGAAAAGAAACGGAACCGCGACTCTTTTTGGTGTTACGTTGACATATGGTTAGTCATGAGTTTGTACTTTGATAAGAAAATAGACTCGATATAAGTCGTTTCGAAAATTCGTTAAGCAATCAGACAGACATCAGCATGTCTATTAACTATACAAATTATACAGAGAAATTAAACACTTCTTTCATCATTACCGCGTTATCGATGATATATATCTCAAGTCGGAAGTATACTTTTATAAAAAGATAGATTCGAGATAAATTACTCCCAAAATTCGTCAAGCAATCAGACATTCCACGTCTATAAACTATACAAATTACACAGTAATTGAATACATTTTTCACGATTAGCGCGGTCTAGATGATATATATTTCGAATCGAAAGTACATTTTGATAAGAAGCCAGACAATATAATCTACTAAAAGATGTCTTAAAGACGCTTAAAAGACATCCTGTTACTTTTAGACTTCTTTTGGACGTCTATAAAATTTCTTTTAGTAATTTGTGCTGTCTGGGTTACTCCTAAAATAAATTATTACCAAAATTTGTCAAGCAGACGTGTCTCTATTAACCATACATTGAGAGAAGTTATTCGATAAAAAATTAAAACGGATATTTTCGATCAAATGCCGACCAATTTTTGTATCTGATCAGGATATCTAATTAAATTTTATCGAATATTTCCAATTATATAACGATATTTCATTAGACAAACCAGTCAAAAAATTATAAACCGATATTTCTTATCGGATGTTTCCTGATCAAATACAGGAATTCATTGATATTTTGACCGGAAATATCCGTTTGTTAATTTTTTATCAAATAATTTCTCTCAGCGTACAAATTACGCAGGGAAACCGAACGCTTCTTTCGTCATTGTCGCGTCCTCGATGATATATGTATATTTCAAATCAGAAGTATCAAGTATAAAAATGTCGACATATCGCGATAGTCTGACATAATACGCGTGTCATTTCGTTCGTCTCTTCTCCTCCCCCCCTCTCCCCCTGACACGGAAGATGTGAGATACTGATGTAATATCTTCTCTCGTTTCGCGCTGCCTCCGGACTCGGAGGTGTCGTCGAACCTAACGCAATCCTCGCGACGATTACGCGCGCAGCCGGCAGAAGCGTTATTCTCGGAAGTAATGATATTTTCGGATCGAGGTGTATCCGCTGCTCGGTCATATCGCGCCCGAAGTCTGTTCTTTGGACGTTCCACGATGAAAACGAATAAAATCACGCATATCGATCGCGCTCACGAACAGCAAAACGCCTACTTGTAGCCGCGTATTCGCGCGGAGGAACGAGTTTGCGGAAATTTTGTTTATCTCGTCGTCGGTACTTTCTGTTTGTCGCGCGTCTTGAAGCCGAAGTATACGGAGGGAACAATGATGACTGTCGCCGCGATCCCGAGTCACACAAGCGCGACCAAACGATCGAACAGCTGTAACAGTAGTAGCAGTAGTAACAGTAGTACTAGTAATAGTATGTACAGCAGTAGCAGCATCGTCCGCGTCATCGGGGCCGAGCGCGCTCTCGCAATCATAGACTGAAATTCTAAATTCTAAATCAAAATTATCGCAGAATTGTTTTTGCAAAAGAATCTTCGCTACTCCCTCTTCCCCCCTGCCGGCTCGCCGTAACACTGCGGCGACATTTCCGCCGAGAGTACGCGTCACGAGAAGTATAAATCGGTGCGTGACGCTGTCGTGTCTTCCAAGCGAGTCTTGCGATATCGCACACGGAAAATGTGGCTCGTTCAATTAGATTATCTTTGGTTATCTGACGCAAGAGCTGCGACGTTGGGTCAACTCTAGCAGCGTTGGTATACTCGACTGTAAACATAGTATCATAAGGGGACTGTAACGCATGCGCTCGCTCTGTGTCGCTAGCGTGATCTCGCCGTTGAATCACAGGGCCGACGGGTTTCCACGCGGTGCCACGATTTAGGGCCGGTTTCACCAACTCCGGTTATGGTCAAAGCTGACATGAGTTCCAACTGAAAATTCTAATGGATAAGAATGACAAAGTACTCATGTCGATTAGTTAGAACCCTGACACCGTCGGTCAGATTTTGACCATAACCGGAATTGGTGAAACCGACCTTTAAATGTGGCTCGTGAATATCATGTCAGGCCATACAAACGATCATAAGCCTATCCTTTCTTTTAGGTACTTCCTGAACTGGTGGACTCACCAATGCAACAAATTCGAGACAAGTATATTTTTCGTTTTAATTTAGGGCCGGTTGTTTTAACCTCTTGGTAAGTTAACTAATAGTTAAATGATATATATGATAGTTAAATAATAATTAAATGATATATGTCTTTGTCTAAGTTGAAGCAAAAATAAAGACAAATCTATGATTTAATCATCAGTTAACTTACCAAGAAGCTGGAACAATTATAGCCCTTATTATATTTGTATACTCGATTACTGAACGATGTCTATACGTTCTTCCGAAGTCGCAGTGCTCATGAGGCCTGTTTGTTTTCGAAGAATTTCTGAACTGGTGTACACTAGTGTAAGTTAGAGTAAAAGAAAGTATACTTATTTCACTCTAATTTCTTGCACTGCTGCACAAGTTGTTCGAATAGACCTATGGTTGACACGATTGAGAGGCATTGCTGACGCGTTTGCGCTGCAATTAGTTAATAAAGGAATGTAATTGAGTCCACAAGTATATTATTCAAACTATAGGAGGATAACAATATTTGAATATTGTTATATTAATCAAACTTATTTTCACGGTGCGATCATCGTTTAGTAACAAAGTGTACACCGGTTGAGGAACTTCGTCGTAAGAAAACGGACCTTATCTGAGCCTCACTAACCTCCCTAACGGCAATTGCGTTTCCATTACATATCAATGGACGGTTAAGCGATCGACATGTGCCTTTGCTTCGAACCAAGATTCATCCCGAGGCGAATCAATTGTCGGGAACTTCGTCCTGCTCTCTCAATGCGATCGATGTTTAGGTTATCGCGGGTGAAACTCGCGAGAATTCGAACTCGTATCCATCACTGGCCGGCCGACGTGGAGCGCCAAGACCGCCGCGGCGGCGGCGACTGGAAGCTCTGCCCCCCCACCCGTGGCGCTGTCGGACGTTCTGTCCGCCGTGCGCGGTTCAGCGCTCGGCAGTAAACAGCTGGCGGCGCTCTGCGTCGGAGGCAAACGTCGAACGGGACTGTGCGAAACCGCTCGCCCATCCCCCTCCCTTCCCCTCGCTCGTCCGGCTGTCCTCTCGACGAGACGCAACTTGGACGCGACGCGACACTCGGCTGCTGCTCGCTCGGCTGCCCTACGGTGCGTCATTGTCGTGTATTCGGGCGTGAACGGAACCGAGCGTCCGCGACACTCGGCCGTAGTCGTCAACGGAGAGCGGCGGAGTACGCCACAACGTCGTGGAAAAGCCGCGGGGAAAGCGGAGTCTCTTTGTTCCGCGCGACGACGGTTCTGCGCATAGCTGCTGGCGCGCGCGGCGCAGCATTGTTTGTGTTGCATCGCGCTTCGCTACTCGGTCGGTTTCGGTGCTTCTCGCTGTCCGGGTATTCGAGAGCACTGGCCGTGGTGCATTGTCCGACGGTGCGTGCGGAAGTTCCCCGAGGAAGTCGCGCACGACAAATCCCGCCCGCGACATCGCACGACGTCGTGACGAGCGTCCTCACGAGCACTGTATTCTGTGTCGTTCTTCTCGAGACAAGAAGCGAGCAAGAAAGAAACGGATAAGAGAGGAGAGAGAGAGAGAGAGACAGCAAGTGAGTGGTGGAGCGAAAGAGAGAGAGAGAGCGCGCGTGACGAACGTGGCGGTGGCGTAACGCGGCGCGCGAGTGCTTTGTTTTGCCGAGCAGCTGATCCGAGCAGCTACGCGACGGTAGACGACGCGTCGGCGTTATCTTCACGGCGTCAAACGTAACACAATCATTCTCGTGCGAGGTCGCGCGTGTACGCGGCGCGTTTTCACAACCGCGATTGCCGAAAGACCCCGTTACGCGCGGGGAGGGGGTGGCCACACAGTCCAACCCCACAGTCGACGCCTGCACGAGGCGCTCCGAAACGTCATCGTATCGCCAGGGCCCCGTCGACCGATTGGTTCGTGACGTGAAAACACACAGCAGGCGAGCAGCTGGCCGCACCGTTCCTCGAATCGATCGATGACTCTCCCCGCTGTCAGGGGTATTTCCGTGAGGTTGAACGCGAGAACCTCGAGCGCGATCGATCGCAGTGATCGCGAATAACTCGCGCGGGGATCGCCGCACTTCGTGCTCAAGAAGGACCTACCAGAGGAGGGCGAACGAGTTTCGTCAACACACACAAGGTTGAAACTTCCCGTGCTATATTCGGCCGAACTTCCACCGCACGTTCCGCAGCGGAGTGAGCTCGGTGACGTAAACTTGGTGCGTGTGCGCGAATGTGTGTGCGTACGATAGTGTGCACCGGGACTCGCGTTGCGTGGAGAGCCGCGTTATGACATAAGGCAACACGATCGACCGTCGTCGTCCACTGCGAGTGCAAGCACAAGAGAGAGACAGAGATAGAACGAGTGGCCGTGAACGCGCTCGATCGCGCGAACGAGCCAGTAATCCGACGACGTCTCGTTATTCGTCCCCGCTGGATCGCGGATCGATCCTTCGCGTGGGCTCGCGTGGAACAAAGAAAACGAGCTCGCGGCAACGCGGGGGAAGACAGTGGACGTTCCAGTTTTCCTCTCGACGATCCGAGCGGCCGACAGTCGTCCCGACGACGCTGAGGACCCCTCCGTGCCGTCGTCGGCATACTCGACAAAGAAGAGGAAGAAGAAGAGATACCTGGATGAGACCCCGTGACTACGCGTCTCTCACGTAGCAGAGCGCCGTTCCCGTCGCGGCCACCGACGTCGGGGATCGCGTTGATCGATGCGGCATAGACCCGAGGGGGCCGTACTCGCGAGCGACCGGGAACGTGGGGTACGGCCCCGGTCGAGCTGACTGCTAGGGGAAGCGTCGAGGCGAGGGCCCGTTATCGCTGCTGTCGTCGGGGCCCTCGGCGAAGGGAGGGACCCGTGACGGCGGATGCCGGGGCTGTCGTAGCAGTTTTACCCTCCCCCTCGTCGTCGTCGTCGTCGGCGCCTTGGGCGCTCCACCGGCTATAAGATGCTGTATATATTCCATGTTGATACCGGCACGACCATCACCTTCGACATCAAGCTGGCCCTGCAGAGGTAAGTGCTTATTGATGATACACGCGCGTATTTTTATTTACTTATTTTTCGCCGTAGATTGGTAAATACACAAAAGACTGGTGATTAATGCTAAATATATTTAAATATAGTTGCAGAAAGTAAAAATTATTAATACCAAAAAAAGATATGATAATAACCAAGTACATAGTAAATTTGATATATATAGGACATTTAGTTAAATGGAAAGATTTTAGTAGTAGCTATGAGATATTTAACACCTATTACCAAGCATTTGATGATACTGTCGGATATTATGAAATTACTTAATTCTGTCTGACGAAATATTTGGTGACTATTAATATTTATTTTGTTAAAGCAACGAAATATTTGATATCATCTGTATTTTGATGTAATTTATATTAATATATATCACCTATTGCAATAAAAATAAAAAATATAGATATCTTAAAATGACTTAAATAGCAAATAAAATGTTTAAATATAAATTTATTTAAACAAAGTAAAAGAATTACTTAAAACAATTTTTATCTTGGTTACTTTAGTAATAGTTATCAAATATCTCATCTTCCGCTACCAAGATTTGGTATTAAACTTCCAGAATCTAATTTGATGACCTAAATGTACAGTTCAGGCAACTAAATCTTGGTTCCGAGAGCTACACTATATATATTTGCTTCACATAACTAAATTATTTCCTAATTATCGCTTTGTGTTTGGCCCGCATTATTTGACTGAATAATTTAGTAACAACTACCAAATTTTGGTACGAAATCCTTTTTTCGGTATAGATGGATAGATAGGTAGATAGGAGCACACGCTGTTTGTTAGCTGTTGCGGGAAAAAATCCCTCGAGTGTAAATATTGTGCACGCATAATGGAACTATATTATACAGAGGGAAACGGCGGGCTGAGAGGCGGGCGTGTGTAAATAATCGAGAACGCGGATAACTCAAAGAGACACTCGCACACTCGCGCTTTGTTCGGGCGCGAAAGAAGAGATTACATTGTATAATTTCAATTTACTCCTGGTGTGTGCGCGTGCATTGATACGCGTGCGGCTCACGTTTTATCGTTTAAGTGAATAATTCGTGATTCGCGTTCGCCGTTGAGATTCGCTGATGAATTGGTGTACGTTATCTCGGAGTACATCGTACATTCGAAGAAACTTTAATCTCCTGCGTCTCGACGCAGGAACTTCGCTTCCTATTAATTGACTCCTTTTTGTCCGTCACACTTTGTTACTGCGAAGTTAGATTAATTAAAGTCTGCGACCCGGTAATATCGGGATTCTACGGTCCGATGATATCGGAATGATATCGGAATTCTTCGTCAAGCGAACGCACATTTTTGTTTACTTATTTAACGGGGTTTATTTACTTGTTTAACGGTAAAATCTCTTTTTTTTGCACATAAAAGAATCTATTACGTGAGAAGAAATAAGAATAATATAATTGAAACGGAAAATACATAAGCGAGGCGAAGATACCGGTGGAGCTAACATAAATTCGGCGAAATTTAGTTGTAAACAAACCGCGAAGTCGATTTACAACAGAGAAAGAAGAGCTATACAAAGAGTGTAAACACAAAGGGCGGCAAGTAAGAGCGACGTGACCACAATCCGACAATATAAGGTACAAAAATATGCAAGCATCACATATGTATCACACGTGCAAAAGCATCATAAATGTAATTGCGCAAGTGTTGTAATTACTCGTATTGGCTCGCATTTAATTTCGTATCTGACAGCCAACGAGACAATAACGCGCGTCGACGATCGTGCTGACGGTGTCGTTAGCGCGATGTTTAGTGACTCTAAATAGCAGCGCGAATTCAAGGATCCGTTGAAGGTGAACGAATGGCGAAGAGCCATGGTCGAACGTAGATGTGTTATATCGCTTGTGTCTCTCCCGCCTCGGGAAATGAAGAAAAGCTCTCGGGAACTGCGCGTGGAAACTTTAGCGGGCGTCGCTACGTGCTTTCCGCGCCGAAAATAATGTACAGCGAAATCGACGCAGCGCAACGCGCACGTGGGTGTGGATTGGCTCGTGTCGCGCACGAGTCTGACCCGACGGTAAACTCGGCCAAGCTCTCCTAATGCGTACACGTCACGCGCGTGATGCAAACGAACGCCCGTTCTATCGATATTCCCGACGATGCCTACGATTGAGAGCTAGGGATGTGCAATTTTGTTTAGTCAACATAAAAAAAAAAATATATATATATATATATATATATATATATATATATATATATATTTGAATATATCGCAAGCACTGCGATTTTGTTCTTGAATCGCAATGCAATACGCAATCGGACGCAAAATCGCGCCTGCGATTCAAAATTACTCGTTGTTTTAATTAAGTATCTGTACATATCGTGCAACAATCTATGATATTTTATATTATCTAATCCCCTCCCCCAAACTTATATATTTAGAGGCATAATGGTATAATAACCTTAAAAAATTAAGTTGCTTTATTTTTTTATATATTATTTATATATGTTATTTATATGTTTATTTTATTATTATTCTATTCTTATTTATTTTTATTATTTTTACTATATATTTTTTATATATATTTATTTTATTATTATCTTATTATTGTTATACTTTATTTTTATTATTATATGTTATTTCATTATTATTTTTTTATATATTCAGAAAATTACCAAATATTGCTATATTTAATATTAATTATCATTAATATTTGAGTAAAAAAGATAATAAAGTAGGTCTTATTGTTTTATGAGAAAAATATTGTCAAATAATTATAATTAATTAAACATGCAATAACACATCTTTATATATTGCATATCACAAAAAATTACTTTCAGAAACGTTTAAAAATTAATGATTCGGAAATAAACAAGTTTTGTAAAATGTTTCTCATTATATTTATGTAAAAAATATAATAAGTTTGTTTTTAAGAGTGAGAGTGATATTTTTAAGATAACATCACTTAACTCATTGCGCTTTTATTTTTAACTATTCTTTCGCAGTAAAACTTAACAATAAAATTGTGTTTCTTTATAGTGGACACTTTAAAGAATATTTTGATGCAGTACGAAGAGAGAATTGATTTATTTATTTTAATTTTTGTTTAACATTTATTTAAACATTACGTTTCCACCCCCGATATATGCCCCAGATTTCTTTATCATTAAAAATCACTCGCGATTTAACATCATATTTGCGATACACTATACGGAGATCGACTTTGGTCGACGAGAAGTGCATCGCAAAAGCGTATTTTCTTCCGCCTGTTTCGAGCGTAACGTTGTCATTGTTTTAGTCTTTAAATATGACTATTTTAGTTTTTAACGTAGAAAAAATATATGTATTTCAATATATATACATATTATATGTTGAAACTTTAAATATTCGTATTTAAAGACCAACATTAATACAACATTAATACAACATTAATAAATACTGATACTTAATTCTAAATACATTTTTAATTGTCTTAATTGATATTTAAGTATTATATTTAAGTATTATTTAATATTTAAGTAATATTTAAATTTAATATAAAAGGAATATATATATATAGTATATACATTTTACGTTAAAAGTTCAAATATTCATATTTAAAAGCTAATAAGAGTGTCCAGAGTTAGATACCAGTATTATTAGTGCCCAGACATTGACTTTATAATACTTTTATCTTACTGTTAAATTATATTTTAGTCTAACGTTTAATTAGACGCAAATGTATAGTATTGAAAACTGGGAATTTGTTATAAACAACGATCACCTTCGACATTTTCGACACGAGATAATGCTCACGCTCAGGAAAAGTTTGTCTTGGGGCATGTAAAATAAATTTTTCTGTCTGTATAAGTTTTCAAGTTTCTCTCAAGTTGTGAGACATCCCTCGTATATATGTGTCTAGCATATAGATTGAAATATCTACAGCAACAGTAACAGATAACTTCAAATGAATAATCGATTAAAGTCTCTCGCTATTGACTCCTAACACATTGCGTATTTATATATATTATGAAAAGTAACAAGCGCTATATGTTGACTTTAATTTTTCCTTTTACTTGACAGCGTACTTGACAGAGTAGAAATTTATATAAATAGGAAAATTAAAGAGACCGTTTTTTCTTCCTATCACGGCGCTATAAAGATAGGTCCACATGGAAATAGGAAATGTAACGCTTATACAAATTAGCGGCTAGATTTATAAATCTGATTAGGCCTTATCTTGGCATGCCTAACTAGACCAGATACTTATCTTAATTTTTTAAAGTCTAGTAATACTTAAATTCTCTCTTCGTACTGCATCAAAATATTCTTTAAAGTGTCCACTATAAAGAAACACAATTTTATTGTGAAGTTTTACTGCGAAAGAATAGTTAAAAATAAAAGCGCAATGAGTTAAGTGATGTTATCTTAAAAATATCACTCATAAAAACAAACTCATTATACTTTTTACATAAATATTGGGGGCATAATGAGAAACATTTTACTAAACTCATCAAAATATTTAATTATCAATTATTAATTATTAATGAATAATCGTTTCTTCATTGAAATCACTTTAGGAATTGGCTAACTGTCCTTGATCAAGCTTTATTAGTACAAGTTACGTTTGGGACTTCACGTTAGCATGAAATTTATTCGCGAAATTTCATTCAGGACACGCCTATTTCGACCATATTTGGGCCCTACGAAGGCTTATTTTGGGGTATCCACGTCAGCATCAATTCATGAAATTCTATTCATAATTCTCTTATCTTGGCTGTGTCTGGGTCTTATAAAGGCATATCTAATTTAGGGCATCCCTGGCCAAGGCCACATATATTTAGGGCTCGCCCCGATTAATTTCTACCCAGATAGTTCAGAAAAACGCATCCTACGCAGCGCTGAATGGTTAACTCTCTATTGCCCAATTTAATTTCTCACGTTTAACAAATTTTTTCATATACATAGGATATTTAAAACTAAACTACACATAAAAGGTTAAACTTTATTTTTCTATTTTTTTTTATTTTCCCAAAATAGACGGTAAAAATATTAACTTACTACCGCTGTCAACATACTAAAAAAGGCAGTCACTATTATAATTTTCACGTCACATCGGTCGAGACAGGAACAACATTCATATTGCAGATAAATAGTGATGAAATTGGATTGTGACTTCAGAGTCACAATGGGCAGTAGAGAGTTAAATCTTCACTCCGCGTACAAAATTATTGATTTTGCCAGTACCATCTGTCACAGCTATCAGTGCCCGACCGATATCGACGATGAAGTTTCGATGACGAGGCGATCTCGCGTTGTGTGATTAGTGCTCTTTCTCTCTTTTCTTTCAAGTATCGCGACCGTTGTCGATTGATATTGACGAAACGGAAGGAATAGTAATTTGTGCGCATCGCGCGCTGCGACGTATGACAAACGGCTGTCACGTGGACAGAACAGTCGTCTCGGCGTGCGCATTAAGCGCGTCGGAAGCGCATTTTACGTTCCATGGTGCGCGATACTTTCTGAACGCGATTATGCACTTTAAAGAAACGAACACGCGCGCGCAGTGACGCGTGCACTGAAAATATATTGTTTGGTTTGCGGCGCACAGTCGCTCGCTCTGTCTTTCTTTCTTTCTCTCTCTCTGTGTGTGTCTCCATCTCTTTATATAAACGTGTATTGTACCACGCGTGCCGAATTGCCGCGTCGTATGACTCTCGGTTAAGCTTTTAATGCGCAACGGTTCTAAGGGACCGACGGTGCCGCGCAAGGTTCCTGCTCATATTCGAGCGACGTGACGTCAAAGGATCAATTGAGCAAAAAATAGCCGACGATGTTTGACGACGGACGGAGGAGATTCTGCAATTACTGTACAATGCAATCTTCGTGACTCGAATCGAAGTGAAGTCCGCTTTACTCAATTTAAAGGCAATTTCTCCTCAATAGAAGCGAGAGCCTCAAATGGAGCTGGAGAAATTTGTATTAAGAGAAAAAGAGAATAGTTGATCTCATAAAAAATTATTGTTCTTCGCAGCGCCAACTATATCTTGTTGCTCTAACGAGAAAGGTAGTAGTAGCGATATATACGCAAGAGATTATTATCACTTCAACGCTATAGTGACAGTCATTATAAAAGTAATAAATTCTCAAGGAGAAAAAAATTTGATTGTTTAACGCGAGGTTTGAACGAACTGTTTTAGTTGAAGGACATACAGAATTTGTGTATGTATTTATATGACCCAGATTTGATTCTAAAGACCAAAAATCTCGTTTCCGTTAATCAAAACGTTGATTCGTTCATTACAACCTTAATTCATGTTAATATAATTAAGCTTTTTTTTGTGCTGATTATTCTTAGAAGGCAAATGTGGAGTTCTTTGTTAAACAAATTTAAAAAAATGCGCAAAAATCATTTTTCGTGTTTCTTTTGCTTTAAGTGGATTTTTCAATATTTATCTGACAATAAACATGACAACTGACATGTTACATACATCATCGGTTTCCTCATTAAAAACGAAGAAAATGCACTACTTAACTATTTTTTGCTGATAGAGAGGATTGAAACACCCGAAAAGTTCAGGGTGCTGTTCCCACTTTTGCTTTTGAAGCTCAGCGAATTCAGTTTTGCCTACTAGGGTTATATTATTGTATATGATGGCAAATATCGTACGCTTCTTAATACACCGATTTGGAAGGCGCGTTCGTCGGAAACACATCTGGGGCATCTTAGGGCGAATTCACACCTGTAGTGCGATTCTATAACTCGTTATTACAGTTAACGATTGTTTCGTTATTGTTGCGTGGCTTTTTCGTACTGTAGAAAAGCTGCGCAACAATAACGAGATTGTCATTAACTGCAATAACGAGTTACAAAATCTCACTACTGGACAGAAAAACCGTAAACAGAAAAAAGTCAATGAAAACTCGCGTTGGTGGTAGTTTTTGTTTTTCTACTAGCGCGAATTATGATTGGCTTCTATCTTTTGGCTTTTCTGCTGAGGTGTGAATTCGCATTTATTACAATATGTATGTCTCGTGATTTCTCGGGATTTTCGCGCACGCTGGAGCTCTCTTACTGTCTCGGGTGCGCATCGATGTTTGCAGATTAAGATAGTGACCGGCGATAGAGGCGGTCGTCGGCCTCGTTCGCCGCAAGCAATTAACAATCTGTGTCAATTTGCGAGGGCGCCCCGATTTGCTTTTATTATCCGCGCCTGCTTAGTAATCGCGGCTGCGCGGTTAAGCGTGAACGTGTAAATACGCAGCGGCCTAATTGCAGTGTCGTCGCACGATCAAAACCGTGAGATTCCATCTCGCTAATAAGCATGGCAATACGACGTGGACGCCCGCTGCGCAATGTTATGTTTCGCTCGGTTACCTTCGCTCTGTTTACTCACGCACTCGATAAGGAATATCTGCGCGCCAGCCGACGTTGACAGTTTCTTACGGTCGCTCGAATCGACCAACACACACATATCCTCGAACAACACTTGTATAACACAACGTTAACGTTCCAGCGTAAATATATTGCGCGAAAAATCGTCGTTATACTACCGCCGGTTATCTACACGCCCGAGATACCCTCGCTCGCGTCCGATCGACCTACCACGAGCCAAGATTCCGTCCTTTTCGTTATACGGGATGACGATTACCGCGTTTAACGCGTTAATGCGTCTTGTTCTCACGCAAGTGGCGCCAAAGTAATTGTAGGGGTTGGCCGTTTACGCGTAATTTATGATATTCGAAATCTACGTGTGTAGACAAAATGTACTCTATGTACGAGATGTCATCTACACTGAGAGAAAAAGATGATTGATCTGGCTAAAATTATAGTTGTTATGCTAATATAGCTGATTTAACTAAAATTATAGCTATTACAGTTGATTATGCTTTTGGCTCCAACAATATTTTTTGGTTGTTTTGATACGAAAATGGTAGTGCTAACATGTATATAAGGTTATTATTAAACATTACAGTAGAATTTAATAAAAAAAAAATTGTTTGCTTAGCCACAATTTATAGAAATTAATTATCTATGTGATTATAATTACAAATATCAGACATTTTTCTTAGTGTATGTATAAAAAATATGTAATCTCTATGGTTGCTGTTTAAAAATTGGCATAGAAATGTATTAAAAAAATTTATATTTTAACTTAATCTTTAGAATCTTCATGTAAATTCACGCGACCGTTGTTCCCTGAATGAGTAAGAGTCTACAGAATTCCCTGGTGACACTTTTATCTTCAGAGTTAAATCTACCAATCCGCCACATAATGGAATGAAAGTTTCGTGTAATTTGTGTAATCTGTTTCAAACATTGCATTTATAATTAATACCCAGAACAGGTAACAATTTCCACAAAATTACTCTTTTCTGTGTATATTTCAATACTGTATATATTATCGTTTATATAAAAATATGTTGTTTATATATCGTTTATATAAAAAAAAGGACTGTGTATATCACACACACCTACACACACGTAAACGATATCATAAGCAATCCACGCGTAGGCGTATTCGTAAAATCTACTACAGTACATGTCTAGTAATAGTCGGTCTCTCGATCGACATGTAGAAAAGGTAAAGTCCCATATTGATGAAAGGCCGATCTGTCACACAATAAAATGCAAATTGCATGCAATTTATCTTTTATCAACACATTACATATTCAATAATTAATACCCAAAACGGATATTGCAACTGCATCATAATTGGATCGCTCTTTCTTGTGTCTATTTTAATACTGTATACATTATATCGTTTATATGAAAAAAGACTGTGTAAATAATGCCGTGAGCAATCCACGCGTAGGCGTAATCTTAAAATCTACATCGCATGTCTAGTAATAGCCGATCTCTCGATCGACGCATAGAAAAGGTAAAGTCCCATAATGATGAAAGACCTACATGTCACACAATGAAATGCAAATTGCATGCAACTTATCTTTTATCAACATATTATATATTCAATAATTAATACCCAAAACAGATACTACAACTGCTTCATAATTGAATCACTCTTCTATATGTACATTTTAATACTACGCAATATTATATATATATATATATATATATATATATGAGAAAAAAGTATATGCATCACGTAGGTAATACCGTAAGTAATCTACGCGTAGACGTACTTATCTTAAAATCTACGGTACGTGTCTGGTAATAGTCGATTTCTCGATCGACACGAAAAGATAAAGAAAAGATAAAGTCCCATAATGATGAAAGCCTGATTTGTAACACAATAAAATGCAAATTGCATACAATTTATCTTTTTAAATACAATTTATCTTTTTTAAATACAATTTATCTTTTTTTTTTACATTTTCATTTATTACCTTGCTGTTTCAGCGTCTAGACTGTGGTATATACTTGAACATTTTTAGTAGTATTTTAAGAAATGAAAACTTTAATACTTTCGAAGGATTATAAATAGTTTTCTTTCTTTCATCTAAAAGACTCCAGAGATTTCAAAGATTATCAGATATACATTTGATGAGAATATAAGAAAAATGTTGTTTTATCTTTTTTACACATTAGTGTGGAAAACACGAATATTTGTGCATGAAACAATGAATTTTATCAAAATTACTATCTTGCCGTAATTTTACCGTAAATAATTATCACTTCGAATCTGTCGGTAATTTTACATTTTTATCCAAAACAAATACTGCAACTCATAATTGAAACATAATGCCTCATAATTGAATCACTCTTCTCTGTATACATTTTAATTCTGTTTATTACACTTTTAAAAATATATACATCACGTGAGCAATACCGTAAGTAATCCACATGCAGACGTAATCTTAAAATCTACAGCGCAAGCCTGGTAATAGTCGATCTCACGATCGGCACGTAGAAAACGATCGCGAGTAGAAATACCGATACGTTTAAATGAGACCACGACTACGGCGGAGTCGTCGCGTGCGAGCGTGAAATACGAGCCAAACCGAGCCGTGCCGTGACGCGCGCAACCGACGACACGCAGTCTCGCGATGCGATGCGATGTGATGCGGCGCGGCTCGCACAGCTGAGCGCTGTAGTCAGCTGTAACGCGACCACGAGTGACTGGCGAGATTTCGCGTGACGCGCGCTGCGACGTTTTCCCGCAGCCAGCGGCGCGAAACGCTTTCGATCGACGCCGCGTATGCTCGATCTGAGTTCTGCGATCTCTCGATGTTAAATCGCCTGCTAATGACACCTCCGGCCACGGTTCGCGCGGAGGAAAAATCCTCGAGTTCTAAGTGAGAGGTGACGTCAACTTGTCGGCTGATACTTTATTCGGAGGTACGAATCACCTCGAGACAAGACAGCTGTGTGTATATGTAAGAGAGAGAGAGAGAGAGAGAGAGAGAGAGAGAGAGAGAGAGAGAGAG
>NW_022639472.1:1628865-1635219 GCF_010583005.1 Odontomachus brunneus
AGAGAGAGAGAGAGAGAGAGAGAGAGGTCGAAGTCGTTGCATTTACGAGTGGAATATCGCGCGACGATTTTATTGACGTTTGGACGCTGTAATCGCCGTTTCTTCCATAATTAATGCGCCACGCATCTCGTCCGCTCTTCACTTTAAACAAAGGCGCTCCTTAAGTGTCGGTTAACCTTGCGCGAGGTGTTAACGATGCCGCTGAGCGTACTGTTATGATTCCTTTTGAGCGTCATTTACGATCGCCTTATTCGTACAAAATTGAAATTTCTTAGAGTGTTATAAAGTAGAAAAACGTAGATTTACCGTGATGAGCGAATACACAGTGATGTGCAGATTAGTTTCTTAGCACAAAAAAATGAAATTTTGAATTCTTTATTTGATCAGATAGTTTGATTGCTTTGTATTATTGTAGATGTTTTAAAGTATTGTATAATATATTACGAAACATCGATCTGTAAATAACTAAGTGTATCCAATTCTCATTCTTATTGTTTTAGTCTTTAAATACGCGGATATTTAACTTTCAATAAGGAATGTGTATACAGGTTTCGCCAACGAAAACTTCCCTCTCTGATTTTTCTGTAATCAATTGATTTTTATTAAAAATGCTGACACACATCAATATTGTTTTCAAGGGAACTGTATGATTGTGATAAGTTTAACTATATCACTTCATCCCTTTAATTAGAGTAATAACTTCTCAAAAGATCTTAAATAGCAGTAGGAATTAAATAATACATCATTTCAAAGGTTTTAATTTTCTTTACAACGGTATTTATTTTTTTAAATTAGAATGTATATTTAAAAAAATCGCATTTAGAAATTTTTGCTGCAAAAAATTGAAAATTCTCAATTGAAATTTATTTTATTAAATCTCCACAGTGATGTTCATTAACCTCTAGACAATTATAAAGTTTTTGCTCAAAATTCCTACGAACATTTTTAAACATTTCTGGTGTTATTCTATGACACTGAAATCGAGGTGGAATGTCTTCGATGGCGGATATATCCTGTATATCCAAAATATGTATGTATATATATATATATATATATATATATATATATATATATTTATTTATTTATTTATTTATTTAAAAGCTCAAATATTAAGAATATCACAAGATTAGGTACATGTTTGGTAGGGAAAAAGATTAGCTGGAATCAAATTTCTAGTAAAATAAAAACGAATCAGTTCTAATTGAAGTTATCAGAACTCTATTCATTTTAATAAAATTTCTAGTTAACTTGACTCTGGTAATTACAACTGGAAACTTTCCTGATTTCTTCATATTTCGCTAGAAATCTAGTTAATCCAACTAAACGTTTTTGCCATGTACATTGTAAGAAAACTTTGTGCCTATCAAAGAATTAATATTGTAAATATATAATTAATATTATAAAAGAGTAAAATCCGTATGTGTGCGGTTTACAATATTGTGATTTTTTATGCAAAGGAAAACCTCAATGGAAATTACTTGCAAGAACTCTCATTAAGTTTCATGATACACTTGTTTATTTAGTTGTATATCCGAATTATTAATATTTAATTTTACAACAATTTCGACAATTTTTACAAAACAAAACGGATGATAAAACATAGTGTCAGTAAATATTCTTGATAGAGTTAGTGTTAATAAATATTCTTGATAATTTCGTGTTGGCAAGCAGAACTGGGCCACTGTATATCGGTCGGTATGAGAAAGGAATTTCAAGAGTTAAAAAGTCTGAATGTTGTTACGATTACGCAAGAGCACACATGCGCTACGTAATCGCGCGTCAGTGTCTTCTCCTTACTTCTTTTTTCCTCTCTTCTTTTATTTTCATCAATCTCTCGACGTCTCTCGCATGGATGCACTTGGCCTGCATTCGTTTGATGGAGTGGTGGCAGTTTAATTATTCGCGCGCAGATTTTCCACACGCGCGCCGGTTCTTGAAATAAAACTGGTCGGCGCGGCACTCGACTCTGTTTCAAGAATTCAACAATAATCACCGGTCGCGTTGCATCAGAATGCCGAAAGCGCTCCGGTGATTTTCCTTACGCAAGCGCACGATAACCGCGACGACGCTCGCGAGTCCGCCGCGTTAAAGTGCGCGCGATCCTAGCGATATATTAATGCGTCCTCGATCGCTCTTCTTCTCTCCCCCCTCCTCTACTCTGCCGTTGCACATCCGGCGATGGAAACGCGTCGTCCGGTAATTACGCGGTATGAACTCCTTACGGAAACCAGGTCGTATCGCCTAACCACCATCGAGAGCCGAGCGACGCTTCTTTCTTGCCTAAAGGCGCGATATCGCTCTTGATTTACTCAAGCGGAAGAGAATTGCCGCGTTTCGACGTGGCGGATCGAGCGAATGCATCTCGCGCTTGACGTTTTTCTCGCAGGATGTGTTCGTGCGGGGTCGAGCGATGTTTACCAGATACGGAGGTCAGTCGGGGAACGTCTCCGACGGAATTCAGCCTCATCATCTTCTCCCTTCGATTCCGCTAAAAACGAGATGTGCGAAGTCAAGCGGAAACTAATAATTGGCTAATAACTGGTTGTTGTACACGGAAAGAAAATCGGTCCAGTTAATCAGAATTCAAGATACACGTCAATCCCAGACTGTCGGGTGAACTATGAGCGAACCTATATTATTGGTTAAGTAACCAGACAGATTTGGTCACGCGCCTTTTGATCAAAGTGACCAGACAAGTTTGGTTACTGACAAAACTTGTCTGTTTATTTAAATCACAATAACAGAATTATATTCACATTTCTTGCTAGAGAAATTTTATCATTTTCTTGACTGAAAGTTGTTTCTTAAATTATTAGTGTGTCATTATTTTGCCTGAAACTGAGTTAGTACTTGAGTTTGTATCTGAAGAACTCGCTGGGAACTTTATTCTGATGGGATTCGAACTCGGGAAACCACCGGATTGCGAGTCGTCTACGCGTTACGCCACTTCTCGAATTGGTACATCTTTCTATATTGTCTACCTGTGTCGTAATCAGTGTTAAATATCAGAATATGTAATTATAATGATCTGAAATCCAGTTTAGTTCAATCGACAGTCGTTCAATCGAACATGTCATGTTTATCCTACGCTTTGTAAACATAAAAAAATGCATATTCCTTAAATGGAGTAAATGTGTTACTTAAGTTCAAGTATTTTTCATAATTTTTATCAAAGTGTTTCAAGTTGAAATATCCGCAAATCTATCATAAGTTCATCATGAGCGAATCAAACTTGTCCAAGGTACATTATGAATCCTCTAGAAAGTTCAGCGTTTCAATCAAGAATATTCACTTAAAATAAATATTCTGTTTGTTTACTACATAGTCGAACCAATTTGTTTTTGGATAAAATTTTATGAGATTCTTGTAAAGAGAATAAATTTTTCTTTTAAGCACACGATAATGAGCTTTTTCAAAATTAGCGATAAGTATTTTGAGGATTATTATTAAGAACATTTCGCTGAAGATAAGCTTTTTATTTCAAAGAAAGAAAGAAAACTGAGTAATTGCTTCTCTTAGTAGAGTGATCTTTATTGTGATATTTTTTTCTGTGTAGTCGTCATAAGCGAATACTTGGATGTTATAACTGGATTAGCAGTAACCAAACTCTGGGTCTAATCGTTGTTCTGATTGACCACCAGAATATTTTATTATAATAACCAGACAATTCTATCTAGTTCAACCAATTGTGGATATTTTTTCCGTGTGTGTGTACACGTGTATAACGCGTTGCTGATCGACATGCCGTGTTTATTATTCAGTTATTATTAATATTATCAGTATTATCAGTCATTCATGTGTAATGTACTTTTTCTGTGCAGTGTCGCCCATCTAAAGGAGGCGATCGAGAGGGAATGCGGGGTGGTGGCGGCGCATCAGGTGCTGCTGATGAGCGGAGGCGAAAGCCTGGAACCAAACGCGCGTGTGTGCTCCTACTCGGCTGGGACCGACACGAATCCGATTTATCTGTTCAGCAAGAGCGCCATTGAGAGCCCCCTGCCGCCCACTCCGAGTATAGATTACGGTTCTGGTGAGTAGATATTTCCTTTTCACCCGTAACTTTTATCGCGTTTCGCGCGATTTCGTGCGCGAGCGTTCGCTCCGAACGTTCGCGTGATTCGTTCGCGTTTAAATTCGCGATTCGACGTGGAAAGGCCGACGGTCTATAGTCATAGATGACGGAAAACCATTCAATAACAATGACGAGAATCGTCGATGAAACGCCTGTTTCCCTCGTTCCTCGCAATCCAAACATTCCCCGTTTCCAGGAACGCGTTGGTTTCTGATAGCGGTGGATTTGGTTGTCTGCACGTTACTATAAGGAAGTCGATGAGAAAAGTGTCGTTAATAATGAAACAACCGATCGCGTTCTAAAAGGGATGCCACAAAAAACAACTGGATCGATAAAATCAGCGGTCATCCGCCTTCAAAGAAATGATGTGTGTATTGAACAAATTACGCGTTTGTGCAACAATAAGTTGCTTTGACATAATTACTGATCAAATCATAATCATTGAACCAATTGATATATATAAAACTCATCGCAGCAACGATATAATTCGTTCAATCGATTAAACATTTGCTTGAATGAATTTTGTTCGTTTAAATAAAGTCTCATTAACTTACCACTTTTTTCTTGGTGCGAACTTGAAAACATTACCGAAATATTGTCCTTATTCTGCACAATTACGTTTTATTTATTTCACAGTATTACAAGTGTTTTTACACAATGAATATGCGTGCGAAAATTAATTGGAGCATTGTTCAGTATATAACAAAAACGATAAAAAATTTTAAAGTTGATATCTCAAGCGTCAGCGTAAATATTTGCCTGATATAAGAGTCCTGCAGCTTGTACAAATCGCACGTCTGTTTGCTCCGCTCAGAAAAATTTTAAGAAAATATTGCTATGCAACTAAATTTAGAAGCTCAAAAATATACTAAAAATTTGTAGAAAGATTTCTATACAGTGTGTCTAACGCAGTGTTCCTTACCTCGTGTAGATTTCTAACTGAAGTCAAACCAAACACAAAATTCCTCTAATATTTTGCAAACAGTTACGTAAAATTTGGAGTTTTTAAAGTTTGATACGGCAGATGAATTGTGATAATGACGCTTGTCGTTGTGTGCTTGTAGATTGGGTTTGTAAAAAAGTTCTGTACCATTTCGCAAATAACCACGTAGATTTCTAGCTATTAATTAGACAACACATTCGTGTGCAATATCGCGTACTCATTCGCCAATTTTCTTTAACTAATAACTCAAAAATCTACATGATTGTAAAATAATGGCGGAATTTTGTGTTCAGTTTGACCTAATCTACATGTACACGAGGTATGGCATACTTTGCATGAGACATCCTATGTTTTCCGCTAAATATGGTAAAACGAGGCAGCACACGTTTATGAGATCTATACAGGATGTTTCTAAATAAGTGTGAAAAACTTTACCATTTGAGAAAAAAATGAAAACTCAATTTTTATCTCCTCCTTTGGAAGAATATAAATTCTTTCTTCTCAGGGAGGGATATAGAAGAATATATGTTTATACAAAAGACCCTCCTTAATTTTCGACGAAGAATTATCTGCTAAAGTTTTTTGCGTTTACTTAGAATCACCCTGTATAGACAAGAAACACGAAGAGAGGGTAGGGTGATAGTGTTCAACGCTTATCTAACATGTAGTTTCGACGATCACACCTCTACGTTATCGACGTTTTGGGAGTTTGGCATCCCCACTTTGGCGTCCCCTTGACGACATCGTCCGTTAGAAAATTAATGAATATACAGATATCGTTGCAGCACACGTGCAGCGGTATCTAAAGCAGCGTTTGTCTTACAGTGAACCGGTTCTTCTCACGACGCGGGTGAATTCGAGA
Organism: Odontomachus brunneus; assembly: GCF_010583005.1. Taxonomy (NCBI): domain Eukaryota; kingdom Metazoa; phylum Arthropoda; class Insecta; order Hymenoptera; family Formicidae; genus Odontomachus; species Odontomachus brunneus. The sequence goes on from NW_022639472.1 coordinate 1,634,743, forward strand.
TGCCCGATAGCGAAGTGTCGAAGCGTTCGATTCTCACGACTTAATCCTGACATCACCCGTAAACGCGATCAATTTCAATTGAGGTCAAACTTAGACGCGGAGGATTCCGTGAGCTGCGTCTTGTTGACGTCGTAGAACTTGTAAACGGAAAGCTGTTGTCCAAAGGATACAGGAGCTGATGCAACGATCCTTATCAGCAACAATTCTCAGAACTCTCAGAAGCACCAAAAGAGAAGAGAGGAGTTTATCTGTGTGTATGTGTGTGTGTGTGTGTGTGTGTGTGTGTGTGTGTGTGTGTGTGTGTGTGTGTGTGTGTGTGTGTGTGTGTGTGTGTGTGTGTGTGTGTGTGTGTGTGTGTGTGTGTGTGTGTGTGTGTGTGTGTGTGTGTGTGTGTGTGTGTGTGTGTGTGTGTGTGTGTGTGTGTGTGTGTGTGTGTGTGTGTGTGTGTGTGTGTGTGTGTGTGTGTGTGTGTGTGTG
>NW_022639472.1:1635229-1636958 GCF_010583005.1 Odontomachus brunneus
AGAGAGAGGGGCTGATATCAACAGCGACTGCTGTCGAAACTATAAACACTTCTCGACTGTTCGGAGCATAATCAACTCGATAACTTTTGTTACATTGAGTATTGTACTGTTTGCTTTTATAAACATCTCGCATGTATCTCCGTTGTAATGGAGAGACGATTATAAGGTGACGGCCTGCATGTGATGCTTCTCTTTTCCTTCAAGGAGAGAGAGAGAGAGAGAAAGAGAAACGCGCCTCTGTTCCCGTTCCGTGATCCTTAATTTCCCGGGTTTAGTTGGGCTTGGTAATATGCGCGCGGTATCGTCCTATATTTTGTACTTTCTTTTATTCACTGCTTTGTTTTGTACCGTTAGGTTACCGCGTGTCCGCAACTCGCTTCATTACTGTGCGCTCCCTTCTCTCTCTCTCTCTCTCTCTCTCTCTCCCTCCCTCTCTCTTTCTCTCTCTCTCTTCTTTCTTTCCATCTTAGCCCGTCCCCCGCGATCGCACGTGTACATACCTACGATCACGAGGCGCGAGCTATGATTTAGCGACACGCATACTTGCTTGTATGGCGAGCCGCGTTTCTAGTCCGCTCGTGATTCGACCGCAAATCACACCCATTGCGAGGCCAATACGTGCACAGCCGACACGAACGATCTAACGATCGAGCTGGCTTCGGGTCGCGATCGCGGCATTTCTTCCACATGCGAACGGGAATCTAAATATCGTCGATACTTTTTCACGTGTGAACCACGCCGAGACATCCGTACCGTTGGCAACTCACGTCGATCCGACGTCTCGCGGCATTACTGGATCTCGAGGAGAAAAAGCGCGTAATGGCATATTGGAGCTGTACGTGTTCAGTTACTGCAAATGCGACTCGGCGAGAATATCCATTTAGCTGATTACAACCGTTTCCACATTTCCTGCGCTAACTCGCTGCCTTTTTGTCTCCTTGTGCTGCTGGTTGTGATAATTGCGCAAAAGATGCCAGATTCATTCCAGTTAATTACAAGCCCCGGGCGTCCGACATTTTTTCGTGCGTGTGACGTATCGCGCCCGACGCTCTCACAAAAAGGCAAGATAGTAGATGAACGGGGGAGGATCTAATTGTCTACTCGTTATATCCCGCTAATTGGTATTAGAATGTGAAGCAACGGACGCGTTCTTCACCCGATAGAATCTCGATTGTCGCGAGAGACGACGATGACGACGACAGTCTGTCGGGCTCGTGGATGCCGCCATCGTCTGGAGACTTTGACCCGCGCTGTTAGCGAGCCTCGTGATCAACTGTTCAGCCTGATTCTGTTATCCATGGGATAACCATCTGGCTCTCTTTCTCTCTCTCTCTCTCTCTCTCTCTCTCTCTCTCTCTCTCTCTCTCTCTCTCTTCGTCCTGGCCGCACGTGAGTAATTGCATCGGCGACGTGACATCGAGAGCGACGCGACGCAGCGCACGTCGAGTTCCCGTTGCATAGAACGAACACGAAAGTAGGCCGCGTCGGGTGGCGTGACGCTTTTCCGGGAGTCGCAAAAATAGAGTCGATGATACTTCCCGAAGTCACGACGTTGAGTCGTCGGGAAAACAGCCGCGAGGGCGGCCTTAATTCCGTTGATCGTGCGCTCCAGTCCGTGCTCCGGAAGTTCCATGGCTACAACATCGTTGTGTGGTGCGGCAAGTACCGCTCTCTCGTCTCTCGTCTCTCTCTCTCTCTCTCTCTCTCTCTCTCTCTCTCTCTCTCTCTC
>NW_022639472.1:1637148-1650478 GCF_010583005.1 Odontomachus brunneus
TCTCTCTCTCTCTCTCTCTCTCTCTCTCTCTCTCTCTCTCTCTCTCTCTCTCTTCGTCCTGGCCGCACGTGAGTAATTGCATCGGCGACGTGACATCGAGAGCGACGCGACGCAGCGCACGTCGAGTTCCCGTTGCATAGAACGAACACGAAAGTAGGCCGCGTCGGGTGGCGTGACGCTTTTCCGGGAGTCGCAAAAATAGAGTCGATGATACTTCCCGAAGTCACGACGTTGAGTCGTCGGGAAAACAGCCGCGAGGGCGGCCTTAATTCCGTTGATCGTGCGCTCCAGTCCGTGCTCCGGAAGTTCCATGGCTACAACATCGTTGTGTGGTGCGGCAAGTACCGCTCTCTCGTCTCTCGTCTCTCTCTCTCTCTCTCTCTCTCTCTCTCCTCCTTCTCTCTAATCCGTATTTTCTCGTTCTCTCGAGAAGCGCAGACGAGACGGGGTGTCTATTGAATTATGGCAGACGTCGTATGTAACAGCCGATTGAATTACGACGTGTACGTATACGAGACGGAGACAGCCCGCGCCGGCTCTTGTGGACATTTACTCGCGTTACTTGTTTACGAGCGGGAGATTCGGTAACGGTGTCGAGCTTCCCCTGACGTTACTTTCAATTCTTAACGACTTATTGATCCACGCGAAACAAATCTGTCGATAAATCGCGGACAAGATGTGACGCGAGTGTCAGCATGGCGATTTGTTTCAGACTTGTAGTAAAAATACCCGTTCATTCTGCAACAATCCTGCCCTTTAATTCTACATGTTCTTATTATTTTGGTCTTTAAATAAGAGTATTCAAACTGTCAAGTTAAAAAAAAAAATATATATATATATATATATATGCAAATTTAAGGGCCATTGTCACTTAATAGTTGTCACTTGAAATTTTGTCTTATATGAGATACTCAGGCTCGTATTAATAACTGTTACTTGAAACTTGTTTTACATGAGACACTCAGATCTGCATTTAGAGCTAGGTGAGTTTTTTTTACTTGAATTATATAATACACGTGACATTATATTCCTAATCGTGATTCAGCTGAAAACTCACATCTAACTTAAATTAAAATCTGAGTGTCTCATCCTGAGAAGAGTTTCAAGTAACGACTATTAGTACGGACCTCAGGTTTTTATACAAAGTTAGATTCAAATTTTTCAATTAAATTTTATATGTGACATTATATTTATAATCGCGATTCAACTGGCGATTCAATCGCGAAACTTTCATCTGACTCTGAATTCAAATCTGAGCATCTTACTTAAAACAAATTTTAAGTAACAATTATTAATATATAACTTATAATTTATTACTTATTAATATATAACTTATTAATTTATTGCTTATTAATATTACTTATTAATATAGAACTTAATTTGATATAACGTGAACATACATAGAAAAAAAATGAATCAAACGAATCAACTCCCAATGATTCTGCAAGCTTCTCTTGCGTTTGACTCGGATCTTCATCGAGTAATGCCTCCAATTCTTTGTCTTCGAATTTTTTTGGCTGTCCAGAGCGAGGCTTGTCTTCAACGCTGAAATCACTATTCTTGAAACGTCGAAACCATTCCCTACATGATTTATCAGTTGGAGTATTGTCACCATAAACTTCTACAAGCATTCGATGCGCTTTAGCTGCACTTTTCTTCCAATTAAAGCAGAAAACTAAAACCTCCCGCAAATGCTGCTTAGTTAACACAAAATTTGACATATTTAACACAGGGGTTTTGTATGAAACTCAAAGCGATATAAACTGAATATTATTGACAGATGTCTAACCTCTCTGAAACCACCGAAATCAGCTGTCACTATGAAACATTCATAACAGCCAGAGCTATCTTTTGAAAACGGACCGAACTAACTACTCTCAATACATATATATATATATATATATATATATATATATATATATATATATATGTATATAGCAAGCGAAATTCGAATTCCTCGTCGGCGTTTCGGAAATAAGGCGACGCTTCGATCGGTCGTCGCAAGACATCGCGCCACGGCCGTGAACGTACGCGAACCCGCAGACGGCCCTAGACGTCGCGAATAGAAACGGGACCGTTTATCGAGAATCGAAGACACCGACGTGACGTTGGAATCGTCAGCTGATTAGAGACCTCACGAGAGGGTGGCCCTGCATCGATCGCGAGGAACGTGAAATGCGAAACGTGACGGAAGTACTGGTACGGCTGTTTACCGCTGGATATACCGCAACGCGGGTGCCTTCGCCGCGCCCTTCCCTTCCTTCGAGTCATCGATTCGCGACCTACGCTAAAGCGGAAAAAGATGGGTTCTTTCTTCATATTAAGAGAGATATAAGACTAATACGAGCTGCGCGCTGCATGTTAGTGCGAATGATTATATTATGAGAGAGTAATATTGTCTGATAGAGAAAGAGAGACAGAGAGTGTGTACGCGCGCATCGAATATTTTTTCGAATTGGGATTTTGAAAAAGAGAAGAGGATTAATCAAATAATAATAATTGGGATTCAGGGTCGATCCGACGTGGAAAGTTTGATTCACCGCGTACGCTGTAAAGACCGGAAAAATATTCGACACGTTTACATTATCACCTCGTATAATTTAATCATTCGCATTAACATTTAGCGCATGGTTCTCATTAGAGAGTCTCATATTTCTCTGAATATAAAAAAGAACTAAACTTTCTCCGTTTTAGCGTGGGTTGGTATGTTTATCTTAATATGGTTGTATTCCAACAAAGCTTCTCATATATAACTTTCCTTTGTTATTCGGTCTGTCTGTTCGTACTTTTCCTTCTCCCCCTTTCCGTCTCTCTCCTCTCTCTCCATTTTTCTATAACTTTTTGTTAGGGATTGCCTTTAGAACATGAGCTTCGAGTTTACTGATCTGGCTAATGTGTGAATTAATCAATGAGGACATAAAACTTAACGAAATTTTCACAGATATGCATGATTGAGTATATAGATGTATTCTTATTTTTATATTATATTAACTTATGCACATGTTCGCTATCGAATTTATATTTTTGTTGCCGCTTCATAAATAAAGCCTCTCTCTCTCTCTCTCTCTCTCTCTCTCTCTCTCTCTCTCTCTCTCTCTCTCTTTCTCTTCTTTCTTTCTCTTGAAAGTTTAAATATTCGTATTTAAAAACCAAAACAATAAAAACGTTCAGAGTTGGATATGTTATTAATGTTCTGGTATTGATACTTTTTGTCACAGAGATATAAAAGAATATTGCTTTAAAATTATATTAAGAATTATGTAAAAAAAAATATATATATATTTATATATCTCACCACACATAGACACACATACTTAGCGCTTCGGTCATTTAATAAAAATATTCGTAGCTGGTGGGGTGTCTCTTCGTTGGCACATCAATTTTATAGCGTAGCCCCAGATTTAGCGCAGCCCGAGCGGCACCTTTTCCCGACCATTGATTTCAATTGGCTCCGATTCGGTTGGTTGATTCTCGTTCGCGGCACGAGGCGCGCGTGCGAAATCGCGCTCCTCACCGCGAAACGACCTTTGACATCGCGCGCGAATTCGATATCTCGTGAGGATATCGTGGCACATGTCTCGGTAGTCCCGTCATTATTCGCGGCTTCTCCCGAAATTGGCCTTGATCGGACTTTATCTCGGGCAACAGCACGATGTTCTCCGTGTTCTCGGGCGTGTCGCTCGTGAATTTCCACACTGCGAAAATATTCGCGAGTTCCAGCGGGGATGATAGTATCGCCGCGAACAGTCCGGACGATCGAAAGTGCCCCGCCCCCGAGTAATATTCGCGTTGAGATATAACCAGGTGCATAAACGGAGGACGCTAAGTGTCGTAACGGTGCGACGATAAAAAAAAAAAGAACCGACGTATCCCGGAGTCGCGCGAGCTTATCAGTCGCGTCGTTCACGTTGGCGACATTGGAACGCGTATTTTCCCTGACGCGTCCATAAATACGTTTCTAAAGATATACGCATTGTAATTATCCTCCCCTGACGCGATAAGTACCTTTTTAATAAACCGTACGACACATAGTCTCCCACCCGTGGCACGTAATATCGCGTCGTTACAAAGATTACACCGCTATCGCGCTGTAAGGAGATTCATTTGTGCTGAGCCAACACGAAAACACAACCACGCTCGGCGATAGCTTTAATTTACAGCCGACGCAAAATCGCCGTTGCCGTGGCGACTCCATCACGGGCTTTAATCGTCGCCTCAACGGACAACAAAATCAAATAGCTAAATCGGGACAGCTGATCGTGCCCCAGAAGGGAAAAGTGTTCATATCTTTTAAAAGAAAGGAGCCGCTCTCAAAACCGTTCAAAGGCCTTAAGAGGTATAAAGTAATTTTGAAGCAATATTCTTTTGTATCGTTAGGGCAGAAAGTACCAATGCCAGAACACTAATAATGCTGGTAGGGGAAAGGTGGCATAAAAAGGACATTTTTATTTAGAATAAAATAGTAAATATATTAGAGGACTATTTCACCTATAATCTCAATTATTATAATACTATTGTTAAAATCGTTGCGAAAACCTGACTAATTGAGTGAATAAACGCACCTCTCTCTTTCTCTATTATTATTCTCCCTACATTGACGGAAAAATTATTTTAAAATCAACAAATATTTTTTTGATGGGTGCTATTAATATATTTACTTAGAAATCTAAATTCTCTTTATTTAAATCAAATATCTGATTTGATTTATCTGATTTAAGTAAACAATGTTTGATTTAAATAAAGAGAATTTAGATTTAAATAAATATATTAATGGCACCTAACAAAGAAATATTTCTTGATTTTAAGTTTCCCTCAGTGCAGTTATATAATTAATTATCCACTTGATTTGGCTTTTTTTCGCTCCGACTTTTGCACTAATACCGAATATTGCGATAGAATATTAGAATGTAATTGCAGGTATATAGAAATATTGAAACAAATTATCTCATATTTCTTAGGACTTTTGCGGCTTATCTGTTTGTTCTTAAAGTTCTTTATTTCGTATTTTTTAATTATTTGGTGAAATTTGTTTTTGAAGTCGATTAAGAACCACAGCGACCATAAGCGACCCCGCTCAATATCTATTGCGTAACGAACTAATGTCGTCAATATTTTTCGTTATATTAATAACCTCCCGACGACTTAAGCCCTGAAGGTATATCTCGCTCTAATGATCAATAAGCAAGCGCGAGAGAGAGATATCGGATCTTTTCGGCTTCGCCCGGGGAATCCAATATCAAATTAAATTTTGTATATTAGTTGCCAACTATTTTTCCCGCTTCGAGTATAAAAATGGGGACGGAGTATACTAACGTCATCAATATTTTCGCAGGAAATTGCCTACTCACTTTCTGTGACTCACTCTGTGGCACACGTGCGCGTGCCAAGTGCATATGTATTAAAAAGTCGATACCGTAGCTAGGGGTTTGTTAAATTAGCACACACTGAGGTGATATACCATTCCTCGCGTCTCAGCGAATGAAACATTGCGTGCCGTAAGACGGAGAAAGTATCCATCGCATCGTGAGAACTACGCAATGTCGACCCCGCAGCTTCGAAAGTTTTGCAAAAATTATCTCGACTAATTATCTCAGTTATGTACGGCATAAACACGCTACGGTTGTTATACCTTGCGCTATTCTGCGTCGTAAAGAAGACCGGGTCAAGTTGGCCCACAAAGCTCGTATTGGCATACGCGTTCTGTTTACGTATTTGTCGCGAGAGTGACAGCGGAAAAGGCACTGCAAAATGTTGCTATGTCTCACATTGATCATTAATCTGAAATGATCGGCGAGTTAGTAACCCAAATTAATCAATCATCATATGTAAAATCAACAACAATAATTTCACCAATTGAGATTAATTACTAGTCACTTTGCTGCGATTGATTATACACCGAATAATAATTAATTTCATCGATCGATTAAAGTATTATTCGCAATTACATACACGGTGATCGATTAATGTTTATTATTAATTTAATAATTATTTTAACTAATTATTTTTGTCTTACTACTTATTTTGCAATTATTACCAAGCAGTGTTGATGACTATTATATATATTTGGTACTCATTATCAAATGTCGCATTAAAATTAAATGCATTTGTTTGACCAAATGCATTTGTTAACTATTATCAGATTTTTTTTCAATATGTAGTGAAATATTCACTCTTATGAAGAGTGAAATATTACTTCATTTAGAGTGGTAGTATTTTCACTATTGCTTGGAGTACATGTCCACTTCTTTCGAGTGAAACTTCATTCCAGGAAATTTAGAGAGCAAATACATGAATGAAACGTGTAACCAACTCGACCCGGTCACTTCCCTACGTGCGAATGTTTACCATAAAATGTTGGAATGCGCTTAACGCTCATCGTTGATACGTCGAGTTTTTGCGCTCGCGACGATTAATCCCGAAATCACTCTTCGTCCCGCTGTAACATCGCCGACAAATAAAACACGCGCGTGTGTTTATTCAGTGTTACGCGCAGAATATGCAGATTTTTCGCCGCGGTTCGGCACCGGATCGTCCGCCGTAATAATGTAATAATTTTTAGCTCGAGTTGCCGACTCGATGTGTGCATATGCGCGCGTAATTATACTCGTACATCGTGCAAACCGCATCGCGGCCGATCGTTAACGTCGCGAAGGAATCGCGTGCCGAGTGCTGCGAGGCTTAAAAGGTGAAATTGTTCTCAGAGGTAATAATCCGGAAGTTGGTCGCGGTCTACCGGTAGACTGTTCGTCGTCGGTGAACGCGTTTCCGCGTCGTCGGTTTTACGTGAACAAATGGTGCGGGCCAATGAAAACTTTCGTGACATGTAGCAGAATCGCGAGAGAGAGAGAGAGAGAGAGGGGGGAGAGGGAGGGAGGGAGGAGGAGAAAGAAAGGGAGAAAGCAATATCGCGGAAAAACAATAATATACTATGTACATAGAAATATTTGAAAGTCCGTCCACAATGAGAGTGAAGTATGGTTGTAAGAAGTAAGAGTAAAAAATTGACCAATCACAGTCGATTATTCTTCTTACATTCGACTGTGATTGATCAATTTCTTACTCTTTTTACAGCCATATTTTACTCCCATTGTAGACGATCCTTGAACGGAGCGCAAGGTACTCTTGTGGACAAGAATGTGAAGTTTCAAGGGTGAATTTCAAGGTAAATATCGGTCGCGGCCATCATGGTTGATCAAAATTAGAATATACAAGATGTCTGATGCAAAACATACAAAACTACGTGTGAAGTACGTCAACCAGAGCAGAAGGATCTCTGATACTTCACAATCACGTAAAATCGCGAGATATTAATGAAAAATATTGCAACTAGAGCGCGCGATGTTGTATGATGTACGGGCTCTATAAGCACAAGATTTCTCATCGAAAATGAATGAAACGCGACTATCTCTTAGTGCGGATGGACTTATATCGGCTGACAGTTAGCCCAGATTTACAATGTGCTCTTTGCTTCCTGTGTGTGTTTCTTTCTCTTTGTTTCTTTCTGACTTATATCTTAAAGGCTAATCTACAGTGTGTTCTTCACTTCCTGTTTCTTGTTCTTTGTCTTTTTCTTAAAGCTTAAACTCAGAAAGAGGTAAAGAGAAAGAAACAGGAAGCGAATAGTACATTGTAGATCAGACTTTAAAGATAGAGAAAGGATGTGAGCGGCGCGGAGACAATTGTTCTTCAACGTGTCGTGTGCGTGTCGCTAAAGCTTGATTCACAATATGTTCTTTGCTTTCTGTTCCTTTCTCTTGATTTCTTCCTCGCTCGAACCTTAAGTCTTAAGCCAGAAAATTTTAATATTTTAAGACTGTTATAATGGCATAATTATTATATGGTATTATGCTTCTAAATGTAAAAGTTTATATAAGATATTATAAAATATCATGAATTATTGCACGATATTTACAGATACTTGACTAAAATAATAAATGATTTTGAATTCGCATATATGATTTTGCGATAAAGATTGCGTATCGCATTGCGACTCAAGAAAATCGCAGTGCTTGCGATATGTCGCAAAATCGCACATCTTTACGTCCACGTAATACACGATACCTCGCGCACGCGCGTGCGTATGTGTGTATGTGTGCGGTGTGGCCGAGCGCAAACTCGCTCGCACGCAGGTATTACCGTAATCGCTCATACGTCGCTGCCGCATCGAGCTCCGCAACTCGACACGCGAAAACATCAGCTCGGGCGCGCGCGCGCGCGCGCACTCGCTTGCACGAATGCATAAATAGTGTGTTACTGCCTGTGCACCCTACTGAAGATATCGCGACTCGCGTATATACGTATGTATGTATACATGTGTCCAGCTACTGACCGGTGACGTATCGCGCGATAGCTCATTTTAACGAAGGCGACGGCCTGTCGAGCGGGCAAAAACTAACACGATGGGCGTTGTTTGCTTATCGGTGTTTCAGTACTGTTATCGACGAGAGATAATCGTGAGACATGCGTGAGTCATTGAAAATGAGGGAAACGATAAAATGATGAATAAAGATTTCGGTTTCGCCCGACGATTCCGTGCGAATGCCTATCTGCCGCGCTGCAGTTTACGGTATAATTCTCACACACACGCACATATACGTATACCAATGTTGTTGGACGAGACAAATATTCGGTCGCTTGCCAGCTTTCTCTAAAGAGTCCAGCAAAATAATTTCGAAATAGCGCACATTTGTTTGTAGGCTTTGATTTTATTGTACTGCAAAAATTTTGTGTTGAATTTAACACACTTCACGCGTCCCAATCTATTTACCTCAATTTTATGTTAATATTCAGCATAAGGCAAATATAATAACAAATACTGCAACTTATGCACTTTATATATGAGATATGTTACTTTATATTTAAGAATGTATATATCGCATATAAATCGTGTTATTTTAACAGGCGCGTATCAATAACCGTTACTTGAAACTTGTCCCATGTCAGACACGTAGATCTGAATTTAGAATTAGATTTGAATTTTGTACTTGAATATGCAACATTCCATTTATAATCGTGATTATAGTTGAAGAACTCGTATCTGACTCGAAGGTCCGTATTAATAGTCGTTACTAGGGACTTGTCTTAAGTGGGATATTCAGATTTGAATTTAGAATTAGATCTGAATTCTCCAGTTAAATCGCGACTGTAAATGCAATGTCAAGTGTATCGTAAAATTTAACTGACAAGTTCTGATCCAACTCTAAATTTAGATCTGAATATTTGATACACGCGCGGAGAGTTTTATAATAAAAATTATTATAAGATTTTGTAACCGAGGAATAAATAATAATTATAATAGAGTTCGACTCTTATAAACAAAAAGTTTAGTATTTGTAACTATAATTACATATCAAGAAATACTATAAATTATGGTCAAGATAACGACTTTTTAATCAATTATTCTATAATTTTAGACATATAACTAATTTGATCCCAGCCATATTTTCCCAACCATGGTTGTTCCAATACGAAGTTAGTAGTAATGATCGAACATGTAACATTATTATCACTAAAATTATATTACAATTAACTAAAAAATGGTTGTTTTGACATAATTTATAGTAATTACTTTTCTGTCAGATTAGTTAGAAATACTAAACATTTTTTCTCAGTGTGTAATTAAAAATTTTCATACAGTATTTATGGAAAAAAGTGTGTGTCCAAAAATATCGATTTTCAATAGTCATGATAAAATTAAAGTTGCCCGGCTCGGGCAGACTCAGGTGTCCCGAAAAATATCATTGTACGCAGAGGGTTAATTATCTACGGCCGACTGGCTGTACAACAGTATGTACCGCAAAGCGCACAACTGTTATTGATAACGTGTACTCGCGCTTCGCGAGACTTCCGCGCGCGGATGTAATTACGCGCGCGCGTATGTATGCACAAAGCTGACATTGTTCCTCTCGAGTCGAGAAGGCTTTCCGCACCGCCATCATCGCCATCAACACCACACACACATTCCTCACCCACCCTCGCGCAACGCCAAGCAGCAGTTTAGTTTGTCGCGCTCCGCATTGACGACGGATTCGAATTTCCGAATTTGCGCGACACGAATGTAATGGCAAGTAAATATTTGATAACTGCATGCGACGCGCCACCGAACTTCCATCTGTTGCGATATTTCGTGCCGCTTTACCCGCGACATTTAGTTCCGCAATAGTAGATCGCGTACACAGAGCTTAACGTGTGTATCTGTCGCGTAATTGCGAGACTCGCGCAATGTCGCGAAATCGTACTTTTACACGGTCCCAGTCGGTTTTACCGTTCGACGAAGTTGCGTTGTACCTTAATCGCCCTTGAGGTAAGAGCTGAGATAAGCTGAAAATTTCGCTCTGAACGTTCCAAGTCAAACATGCCGGCATACAGAATTTGTACACGGAACACTTATGACTGACCCACGCATAAATCTATTTGCGCCAAACAGATTCAACTGTAAAATACGGAGCAATTAATTATGTGGTTGTTGCAACCACAGAGCAGTCGCTGAGTTACTGGTGTTGCAACGGTGACGATACCTGGTCGATCCAACCAAAGTCTATCCATAATTAATGTTATCCCAACTGATTTTTTATTGCCACAATCAAGGCATCAATCATGAATCTCTTCACGCAAACTCGTTCTTAGCCATCAATCATGTAAGTTTCGCTTATATGAAGTTAACTCCTATTTTCAAAATTAAGAGAAAGCGATTAGAGATTTAATTGTCTCCTCCCTCTATTCTCCCTATTCTCACAGTTCTAGAGTTCTCAATCAATTTTAGAAATAGTCCCGGCAATTAAAGCAATCAAATTTTGTAATAAAGCAGTTAATTTTGAAAATAGAGGGATTTACATAAGCTAAGTTTTCTTCCTATTTATAAAATCATGAAAAGTCAATTCTTTGTACATTTCTATAATTTTTTGTACATTTCTACATTTGTGCCAAATTAGAAAGACATCGGAGTAATTTTTGGGTAGGTTTACTTGTGAATCATATATAACCACACATTACTATCATACAAAGATACACAGAGTGACACAAGAGCTATACACGTGACAGTACACGTGTACGTTGTCTTTCTTAGAATACAAAATTGTTTTTAAATTATGAACAGTTTCGTAATGTACATTATATGCACTACAATGCGTTTACTTCGCTCTATTGTTGAGTATGTCTTGGCAAGGTATGCTCTTAATGAGATTTTCCAGAATGGAAACATAAAAACGGCATCATTACAATGGATTAGCTCTCACAATTCCCCGACACTAATTCTATTGAAAATATATGGACAACTATAAAGATGAAGCTTCGGGAAAAACGAGTTTTCACTTTGAAACAGTTGTTATATCATCTTCGTATAATATGGAGGTCGTTACCCGAGACATTAGCGGAAAATCTCGTTGAGAATATGCCTCGACAATACTGCATATTCACAATGAGGGAAGGGGAGGAGAGAATGGGCTGGACGCTGTATTAAATAAACGCATTTTAGTGCATATAATGTACATTAAGACTGTTCGAGTCAAAATTTTGGCGCTATGTTAAATCTTGAATTCTAAATTTAATTCTATTGATATAATTTACTCCTACTTTGACTTTGATGACGTCTGAAATTTTAGCATCAAATTTTTTTAGCATTTTTTTAGCATCAAAATATTATAGGCTTCAGAATATCAAAATAGGTGTTGAATAGAATAGTTTGGCTGTATGTGAATGTAGGATTAAAATTTCGGGTGTGTTCATAATGTTGAGAAAGACTTCTAGAAAAAACAACGTACTCTTGTGTCACTAACTGTAAGGTGACCAGACGTCCTGATTTTTTCGGGACAGTCTCGATTTTTCACCCTTTGTCCCGAATTTTTTCGTGTGCTATTCGGGACACCGATTTGTCATCATTTTCAATGATTTTCAAATAATTTTCGGATCTTTTTATCCCCTTCTCCCCGCTTCACACATTTATAAAGTGTCCCGAATTCAGGGCTGGGAAATCTGGTCACCTTACATATATCGCGAGGAGAAACGAGAAGATTACTTACAAATGACATTTTGACGATACGTCCGTTTGGCGATCGCACATCGCTATTCTCGACACTCCCGATACTTATTTCCGCGCGAGACTTACTTTCGACGAGTTAAAGACGCGTAAAATACGGAGTGATGTCGATCGATATGTCCACGGCGGTTGTTCGATGCAGAAAGATCGAGAATCAAGATGGTCGTGCGATTGTTGAATCGCGCTGAAAATATATGCCAATATATGAACGGCGCCGCGGCCGAAAAGAATGCGTTCTATGAGATACTTCTCTCTCCGTATCTCTTTTCCTAACAAGCTGACGCAACCGTCCGAATATTCCCCATCTCTCTCTCTCTCTTTCTCTCTGATTGTCATCGCATTTCTAATTCCCGTTCAATAAATCCGAGGATCACCGGCCGCATATACCACGAGGAGAAACGAGAAGATTACTTACGAATGACGTCTTCACGATACGCCCCGGCAATCGCACATCGCTATTTTCGACACTCTCGAGACTTATTAACGCGCGAGACTCACTTTCAACGGATAAAAGACGCGAGAAACACGGAGCAATGTGGATCGATGTGTGCCCATGGCTGCTGCTTGGCGCGAAAAGATCGAGCATTTCGCGCGATTCATTACCAACGCCTAGATTGAATAACCACGATGACAACCTCGTAGTGCGAAACAAACGCGATTGGTCTAGAGTGGTTAAGGCGTCTGCCGCGGCGTGTCGTACAGATCGCGTCGTTATTAGAGACTTTATAGTAAGAGTCTGGATAGTCTTTCTAGTTCGACAAAACATGGCGTCGTAAAACAAAAACAGTGATG
This sequence comes from Odontomachus brunneus, assembly GCF_010583005.1. NCBI lineage: Eukaryota > Metazoa > Arthropoda > Insecta > Hymenoptera > Formicidae > Odontomachus > Odontomachus brunneus. The sequence continues at coordinate 1,649,975 of NW_022639472.1, forward strand.
ATATGACATAGATAGATGTGATCCAAAAAAAATATCTTGTGAATCTTATATTAAATAATAAAATATCAAACAAGTAAAGCAGGTAATTTATAATATAATATTGTAATGAAGTAAACTATATAGAAAAAAAGTATTATAAATGCATGCTGTTATAAAAATCAATTCCTAACCTTTAATACTGTATTTTATATTTACAAGTTGCATACAATTTTGTAGAAAATTCCTGGCTGCTGCGTACCTAATTGTTTTAATAGTACGTAGAAAGGTTTTTCGATGAGATTTCGATTTCGCATAAAAATTGATTGCAAGAAAGGGCGATTAAAAAATAAAATTTTCCGTGGTAAAACTATGGCGATGCATTCTACTATTAAATGACATTATATTATTTTGTATTGCATTTTTATGTAAAATAAAACTGTTAAAATCAAATTTGTTTTCTTATTTTAATCAATTCTTCTATTCTTACTAGTTGAGTAATACCGCGCATCCAATATAATTTCCGAA
>NW_022639472.1:1650488-1665984 GCF_010583005.1 Odontomachus brunneus
AATTCTTCTATTCTTACTAGTTGAATAATACCGCGCATCCAATATAATTTCCGAACACCTTATTGGTTCCGCCATATTTTGTCGACACCAATAGAATACAAGACAAGACTGTCCAGACTCTTACTATAGGGTCTCTAGTCGTTATAGACGCCCGACCTCGTTCGCATCACTGACGCGTTCTCACATTCATGCACTTTTGGCATTTTCGGCGCGTTAATGAATTTTTGGTGTGCGTGATTGACAGCGCGCGCGTTTGCGATCTTTTCATGCCGAGCAATTGCCATGGACACAACGCTCCGTATTCCATACGTCTTTCGCTTGTGTCCTGTGAGTCTCTTGCGGAAATAAGTATTAGAGTGCCGAAAACAACGACGTGCGGTCGTCAGGATATATTTACGATATGTATCCATGGTACATTATTACGGAGTAATCTCCTCCCTTCTCGACACATACAGTTAAGGTGACCAGACATCCCGATTTTTCATCTTTATCCCGAATTTTTTCGAGTGCTATTCGGGACACCGATTTGTCATCATTTTCAATGATGATAAATAATTTTCGGATCTTTTTATCCCCCGCCCCCCGCTTCACACATTTATGAAGTGTCCCGAATTCAGGGCTGGGAAATCTGGTCACCTTACTAACTGTAATTAGAGTGATTAAACTAGCCTGCTTGCAACTAAATATTTCTGGTTACGTGCACCACGTTTTTCTTTTCCGTGTGTACAATTAAAATGCACGTTGCTTCTCGAGGATAACTACAATTCGACCGCTCGATCCGGGTGGCGACTGCGCTTACGACTCGACGTGAGCGACCGGCGTGCTCGCTTGATAAGTGCTGCCTCGCAGCAAGTAGGTACCTCGTTATTTCTGTGTGTACGAACGCATGTCGTAATCACTTCTGCGTACAGGCTGGCGTGTGCGTGTGTGTGCGTGCGCGCAACGCTATATTGTGGCGGTTCTTATTTCCCGCGCTGTGTGTTGCGACAGACCGCCGGCCTACGCGCACTCGAGGCTTTCCACGTAACACCGCGGTGAGTCCTTTGATGTCTCCAGATCGCGTGGTATAATCATTATTGTAATAGTTTGATAAGCACGCTTCGCTCGTGGTCGAGTCGGCTAACTGCCGGGCTGGAGTTGAGTTACGACGCGGCCCGTACGGGTGACGATCGCGATCAGCTGATGATGTGCATCTTGCACGGAGTCGCGACCATTTCACTCCATTACGCCGCAAGGCGTTCAACTTGCTGCCGGCAAAACATCGTGAATGTCGTCTCGTTAATTGATCCTGCGCGCCTTTCATAGTACAAACGTATCTCAGAAATGCAAGTTTCTCGTGGATAAAATGTACTTAAAATGTTCGAGCAGTTATAAAATGCTCATGTTTATGATATTCAATGTAAACGCAATGTTTTCATACATATGTACAATGAAAATAATGTTTTTCGCGTGTTAGAGCTAGACGTCTGCAAAATACTTGGTGGGTGCTAGTAATATATTTACATGAATCTACATTCTTTTATTTAAATGGAATAAATAATTGTTTTTATAAAGAACTAAGGTTTTAAGAAAATGATTGTTCTCTTGCTTATGTGAAAAGTACATTATATTAGTGCGAGTAAATATGTCATTAACATCCATTGAATGAATAAATTTTACTTCTTAAATCTTTTTCCTTCAATGTACTAATGAAGTGGGTTATTAGATTGTTTAGCTGCGATAACGAAACACTAAACGAAGAGAATCTTAAAGTAAAAATTACTATAGGATTTTGTAACTGTAGGCTTTTGTGTAAACGAGGAATAGATCGAAATTTCGCAGTAATTCATTATTTTTTCATTTCATATGTGTTACTTATATTTTAGGAACTAAAATGTGCTATTAAACACTTGCGAAATTTCCAGCGTAATTTACTATGTGTCTCAACAAAATAGAACTTACTGACGGTTTATCTGGATCACTAAAAATATACAGCAAAATTGAATTGAATTTATATGAAAAAAGAAAAACTATAATATTTTCTCCATGCAATGATTACCAAAAACCGTGAAAAAAGCCATGATAGGAAAACACATAAAGAGAATTCATTGTAAGTTGTTTCAATATTTGAAAGAATACAAGTTCCCTTCTTTTTTCCATAAAATTTTCAAAGAATCCATAGAATAAAACTTTGAATATTCTTATATATGATACATCGATTTGAAACTTAAGATAAGTAGATTATATAAAAATATAAGATTTCAATATTATTCTCGTAGTCGTTTAGGAAATAAACGGTCCAAAAGGTTGCAGTTTCAACAGATATTATAATATGCCCACATAAACTTCGTCAATGTATCATTAATTGGAATATTTAAAGTTTTTGGGCGAGATGTCCTATGAGCATTTGGTCGCGCTCTTTAAGATGTAAAATTGTATCTGTTAGACGTTACGCCTATCGAAGAGAGTTAAAGGGATGCTGAAATTGAAAATTTTACCGATGAAATACTAATATTTTTCTGCAAAGTTTACGCCGTATTGGTTGTACAAAATTACAAATGCTTTTGTGCAATGAAAGTACGTGCAAAAATAAATAGAAAGATTGCTCAATATGCGATGAAAACGAAAAATAAATTTTAAATAACATTTCAAATTATCAGTTAGCGTTATATTTGCCTAATCTAAAAGTTCCGTAGCTTGTAGATAATGTGAATGTTCCAAACAGAAAAATTTTGAAGGACATTGCTGTATCTTCACATTTGAATTTAGAAGCTTAAGAATATCCAAAAAGCTTGTAAAAAGATTTTTATATATGCGTGGTTAGGTTGCCTGCTGAATATGGTAAAACAAAGCAACACACATTTATTTACAGAGTAATATCTACAGAGTGTCTCAAACTCTCCTCCGCAATTTTTGTGGGAACGTAGAATGGATTGAACATAAACGGTCCCATACTGTTTTACGATATTCGCAACAAATCTCGAAATATTAATTCAAGAAGATTAGTGAATGATCGCGATTGTAGATGAGCTGTAGAGTAGCGCCGTCTGCCGTTGTATACTTATATATTAGATCAAACTGAAAAAAAGGCCATTTTGCAAATGGCTATATAGAATTTTAGATATAAATTAAAAAAGATTTGTGTATTATCACGCACAATTTTATAACAATTTTCTTTCATTAATAACTAAAAATCTACGTTATTTGCGCAATGATAAAGGGCTTCTTTGATCAATTTGACATAATGTATAAGCACACAACAGCACACGCGATCGCGCGTGATCATTCACTAATCTTCTCTAATTAATATCTCGACTATTACTGCGAATATCGCAAAACGGTATGGAACTTTCATGTTCACCTCAATCCGTTTCCACAAAAATTGTGGAAGAGAGTCTGAGACACCGTGTAGATCTTACGTAAATGTGCTTTGTTTCACCATATTCAGTGGATAACCTATTCACACATGTATATACTATATATACATACAAGAAAAGGATAGTAAAATACAAAGAGGATAGTATGATTGTGTTAGTGACGATCGTTTCTGCGTTATCGACATTGTTCGAGTTCGTCATCGACTTCAACATCCCCTTAAGGAAAACCTTCTCGAGGGAGGATCGTTAATGCGCTTTTTGCACGTTGGAGCGCGAGCGAAAGTTGAAGATCGTCTCGACGGAAGGAGATCGCGAAGGAGATCAGAATGAAAATTGACTTTCTTACGGTTCTTAACGGCGCTCGCACTGTGCGCGTTGCTAGGGTGGTAGTCTCTTCGGTCTCGGGCTCCTAGGCGGTCGTTTTGTTCTCAAGACTCGGAACGGGCGGCGCGCGCGCGCAAGTGCGAGCGGTGCAACCATACGATTTTCTATGTATCGCTCGGCCAGAGCCGAGTAGCCTGCAATTATCGTGTGAACGAGGCCGAGCCTCGCCGATGGCTTTGTTTCGTACTTTAATGGCCGCTCTTTCGAGATTCCACGAATGCGCTCGCCGTAGGTTCTATAATGCGCCGCGCGAGCGAGCGAGCGAGCGAGCGAGCGAGAGAGAGAGAGAAAGAGAGCCATTGGATTCGCTTCGTTAAAGAATCTAGATCCACCAAAGCCGATCTCGCGAGAGAGGTGTTGTGACGAAACGAGGATTCAGCGCGAAAAAGAAAGGAAAAGCGAGGCGAAAAGAAAGGTAAGAATTTTCCCGTCGAAGGAAATCGCTCTCGAGGAAAGCCGCGGCCCCCACGTCGTTCCGTGTGTCGCACCGCGTTCGTACCGCGAAGCTTTTCGTGATCCGCAGGAACAATCTCGCCTGTGGCGAGAAAGTAGAGCGACATTAATATATATTTCGTTTCCTCGAAGAGGCGCTGCACACGCGCGCGCATTGCTCTATTCCGCGGGCCGGTCGTTTATCCAGCCGCGACCCGAATGCTTCCTCGTAAAACGCCTCGGCGTGCACCGGTGTGGAGTGTACCGATGCTGCTTTAGATATCGGCGATACGCCCTGCCGAACAGATAAGGCTGCAGATAGCCAGGCACGCTGGAATACGGTAACGACACGCCGCGCGGCGCTTTCACCTATTTCCAGGTAGCAAAACACGTCGAAAACACCTACCAAATGTGAGGCGCATCGGTGACACGTTTCACCTGTATGTCCGAATGGCTCACGCGTTCGAGAAGTCGGGCCGCGGCAACAGCAGCGAGACGTCTAATCCGCCGTTTCTTCGCCGCGATTTCTCCGCTTCGTTTCCACCGGCGTTTACCGCCTCTCGTCACGAGTCATCGCGCTTGATTTTTCCTTTTCCTTCTTTCGGCGTATCTGCGCCGCCGCGCGTGCAATTACCGTGCGAACGAGGTCGCGACTCGCGATAAACACTACCGACATGACCAGAGCGATTTTGACTCGCACTTATCCTGTTCCCTTCAGGTTTTTTTTTTATGAGAAAACGTGGTAATTTCTTTTTTCTATATAAGTCTGAGTTTGCCCACCAAAGTTAGGGAAAAACGTTTCCTCAATCCAATTGATTGAGCAATAGTATTGAGCAACAGGGCGAAAGATCTCGTCGACCAGATTTAGAATGTATACGTTTCTTTATATCTGTGGTTTATAGTTTATGAGATAGATCAATTATTTACAGGATGTTTACGAGATACTTGGACAAACTTTCAGAGCGTATTCCTCTCGCCAAAATAAAGAGATAAGTTTGTATGGACCCATAATAAAATATGAATAGTTGTAAAGTTATAGTAAAGCAAAATTTACGTTAACGTTACCCATTAAATAATCATAAGTAAACATTTAAATTATGACAGTCGAGACAGGTGGTATGTTCAGAATATGTGGTTTATACATGATGGAGCACCATTACGTTTCAGCCAAGTGAGAAATGTGTTCAGTAATAATTACATAGATAGATTGATTGACAGAAGAGAACCAGTCTAGGTTTTTATCTATGGGGACATTTAAAGTATTTATTCGCAGTTTATTGATAATGACGGGATGCTTTGCCAGCGCATTATTAATGTCTGTGAGGGGATCTGCAAACCTTTGAAATGGTTCAACAATCTTTACTCCGTCGTGTCAATGCTTGTCTTCAATCAGATAGCAGCCATTTTGAGCATTTGTTGTAATTTAAATGTTTACTTAGGATTATTTAGCAACGCGTTAACGTAAACTTTGTTTTACTATAACTTCGCAACCACTCATATTCGATTATAAATTTATATAAACTTTTGTCTTTATTTCGACAAGAGGAATACGCCCTAGAAGTTTGTCCAAGTATTTCGTAAACTCCTTGTATATGTACATATGTAGATAAATATTGATAGACCATTTTGCGTTATCTAGGGTGCACCACAAGGAGGTGAATCTACTCGATGAGGTCTTTTGTTTGAGCTGTTGTTCAATATAGTTTATGAGGGAACGTTTTTTTTTTCTAATTTTGGCGCTCTCTGGTGGGCAAACTGAGGCCCATACAGAAGAAAATGAATGTTGCCACGTTTTTCTCGTAAAAAATTGAAGGGAATAGAATAGGTGTGGATGAAAATCGCTCTGATATTGCTGGTGTTCACTGCTCAGCGTTAGCCAATCTCCAATGGTCGCGCTCGCCGGCATATCGACTCCGTCGGCTTCATCCGCACACGTAATGTACGTGTGCAACGCTCTCCCGAGAGATTACAAGAGAGTGGGTGTTACGAATGGTGTTAGGTATGTGACACGTTACTTCGCACCTCGGCAGATTTTCAAGTTCGAGCGTCTCTCTGTCGTCGGCTCTGCCGATGTCGGTCGAGTCGCGGAATTGGGAATCGTTCGCCGTGCCGGGAGACTTTTGGCACGGCGAATGCAAATGAAGTCACGGCCGGAGAAGTTATACCCCGGCGTGATACGAAAGTTCCTGCGAGCCGCGTTGGCATTATCTGATCCCACCATTTTATGCGCGAACCTGCGAAATGGGTGCGCAATTGCGGCACGGAGCACGCAACCTGCAAAATCGCGCACATCCCTGCCTACTTTTTATACGTCGCATCTCTGCCAACTCTGTCAACTGCCTCAGATCGGGAAGATTCTTATTTTACGTCGTGAGGATGCGACAAGGGACACGAGGGAGAGAGGCCGTGTGCCAAGTGAAGCAAATGTCTCGCGCGATGAGTACGTGAGGCGATCAAGATCGCCGGGTTCATTAACCGACCGTTGATTTGCGCCACGCTTTATTCCAAGCTCGATACCGTTTCTCTGCGCTTTTTTCACAATGATGCTTATTGTCGCGGGTAATCTCTCGTGGGTCAATTATCTACTGCGTGAAAGTTGAAGGAACGCCTCGGTGAGGAGCTACTCGATCGTCCACTCGGTAGATTGCGCCGAAGAAAAATATGTTTTTGTGTGTGCAAAACGGTCGATTCTGAGGAACTCGCGTCGAACTTTTGCTCGGTTCTCGTCGATTCAAGATGCACGTGCTACGACGAAATAATGGGACAAGAAGTTTTGCAACAAACGCCGTACTGCTTGGCGCACGAAAGCGAATGGCGTACGGTGATCTTTACACGGTGTTCGTCGATTGCGTCGCATTTATCGAAGGTCGATATGAAGATAAAACGTTCGACATGTACACATGGAGGGAGAATTTTATAGCAAAAATCACTGCAAGATCTTGCAACCACACTGAGAGTAATTATCCGATAAAAAATTAACAAAAACTGATATTTTCGATGAATTTTCATATCCGATTAAATTTAATCGAATATTCCCGATCATAATCTCATTTCATCAAACAAACCGATCAAAAAATTATGAACCGATATTTCTCATCGGATATAGTCGGTTTCTTGATCATATACGAAAATTTATCGGTATTTTGGTCAGAAATATTCATTTGTTAATTTCTTATCGAATATTTTCTCTCAGTATGAGAAATAAAGCAGCAGTAATTCACTATCCTTACATTTCATGTGTGCTACTTATATTTTAGGAATGTGCTATTAAATTTCCTGTATTCTAAAAAAAATACTCTTGCAGTCATAGCGAACATTAGATGCGAAATATTAGCTGAGATAGATAAATTACTGCACTATGGCAAACACTGTAGCAAACGATATCGTATATGTTTTGTATTTTTTAATCAATATAAATGACGGAGACACAGAGTTTTTGTCTAGACTATTTGTGAAATTTAGCAAGAAAGTCTCTGTGGCGTATTCATCCAGATCAAAGTCAGTCACACTTTTTGTAAAAATTAGTTGTAAAGTAAACAAGAAGGACCAGCGACGAGAGACAAACGAATGTATAATTCTCATATTTACGTAAATCTGTATGCTTGCGGATATCGCTAAAACGCTGTTGCTGTAGATTCTACGCACCACAGGTATTTTTCTAGTAGATAAGAAAAGCAACGATAAATTTTCATCGTGACACTTAGAATTCCACGTGGACTAAATATGTTTTTGAATGTATGTTTCTAGCGAAATTTACAATGTTTCTTAGCGAACGTTTACTGACAGTCTATTCTCGCACCACTAGAAACATCGTAATATTGAGAAGAATCGATATGAAAAAGAGCTGTAGTCCGTATATAAATATCATATCACGCATGCGTTACACAGCCCGAAGGGAAAAGAAGACACGCGTCGTCGGGATGCTCGATAGAAATGATGCAAACGGAATGAAGCCGTAAGGGGACTTTCAGCCGAGATCAAGAGATACTTTTTTCATCACGAGGTCAACGAACGCCTTTTTTAAGCGTTTCATTTTATCCCCAATCATTTCAACAAATCGTAAATCTCGCAGCGTGAAGAAGGGAAGAATAAATAAAAACGGCATGAGGGATAACTTACCAAGCACAGAGGGTTATCGCATATCGCGGTACTTCCAGATTCGACGTCGGATTCCCCGTTTGTTCACGCGTGTGTATCGCGCACATGCACCGATTTACAAAGTAAACACTTTTGCAGACCGCGAAAAGTTGCGATAAACGGCGCAATAATCATATCCGGAATCCATCTGCGTCTTTTTCGCGATCTCACCGTTCACGACTCGACTTTCGAACTCGACAGCGTTGCGTCGTTGCCGTCGTGGATTGCTCAATTGTGCATTATAACGATATTTTTGTGGACTTGCAAATCAGTAGGGTCACTCGGCCGAGCATCTAGAGATCGAGACCGGTCACGCATACATTTGTTTATCGTGACTATCGTTGTGAGTTGGTGCGTACGCATTTGCAATAGAATATGTAAGATATCGTCTAGACGTTGATAACAGACAACACTACGTTCCGATTCTTTTCGCCGCGACTTCCTGCGTGCGCGCGCACGCACGTTCACGCCACGCACAACTTAATTATCTCGTCCGGACAAAGCCGACGCGCAATTCGCTACTTGGATGTAGAGTGTGACGTAAGGTTGTCGCCGATGCGCGATGTGTGTCGCGTCGTCCTTGAATTTTCATCGCGTGCCAAGATTACGCTCGCTGACTAGCTTCGCCGATCAATTATACACCTGCTACTCGGTACTCGATTCAACGTATCGCCGTGCGGTTGTTGCAACTCGCGACAGTCGCGAGCTCGTTAACTCAGGATTTAACGTTGTCGTTGTCGAGAGAGAATACTCTTCCTGGTTAGAGGCGCTGCCTCGTAACGACCGCAGCACGACGAGTCGCGCGCGGGTTGGGGCACACAAATTTCCGTGACCGTAAACATAAACTTGAGCTGAAGAATTAATCAGGATATTGCTTTATCGGTAAGGTCACTCGGTCAGTCTATTCGGAACATGTGGTTTATGCACGATGGAGCACCATTAGATTGCAGCTGTCAAATGAGAGATGTGCTCAGTAATAATTATCCAGATAGATGGATTGGCAGAAGAGGAGCAGTCGCATGGCTTTCACGTTTCTCAGACGTGAATCCACTAGATTTTTATCTGTGGACACTGTTTGAAAATCAATAAAACACGAAAAAATACTTTAAAACATGAAGTATAATTTATATTTTTTAAAAACATGAATATTTACATTAAATTGAAAATATATTTGAAATGGTAAATTTATCAGAACTAAATATAAATTAATTAAAATATTTGAAATTATAAGAAATTTTAAGAAACATTAAAAAACAGTAAATAACATTAAGAAACAGTTAGTAACATTAAGAAACAGTAAGTAACAAACAGTAAATATTCAACAGTTAATGCCTGTTTTCAATCAGATGGCGGCCATTTTGCGCATTTATTATAATTTAAATATTTACTGTATGCTTTATTATAACTTTGCAACTCATATTTGATTATGGATTTATATAAACTTTTCTCTTTATTGTGACGACAGGAATACGTCCTAGAAGTTTGTCCAAGTGTCTCATAGGTACTTTATATATTTCGTTCAATCTATCAAACGTTTGCTTGAACGTTCGTTCAAGCAAAGTACCTCATTAACTCAATCACTTTTTTTCTCGATTTGCTTATATGGTCACGTCAATCCTCTTCTAGCTAGAAGAATCCTGAAGCAATATCCCGATTGGTTCTGTAGCTTAAGTTATGTCTACGGTTACGGCAATCCATGTGCAAGAGCCCTTACAGCTGCAAACTTACAGCCATTTACGCCTTACGGTTGCTAGTCGCGTTTCCGTACGTTTTACGAACCGAAGTGCTGGAGTCTCCTCGCTGCAACTCCGCAAGTTTTACATTCGCCAAGTTGCACGCGCTGAGTCGGGGCGGTTCTGACTACCGTAAAACGATCGCACGTCGATTCTCGTCCGTGCGTGTATAGCACACACGCTACGCCTCCAAGGGAAATAAAGGAGAAGAAAAGAGGAAAACTCGTTACTAAAGTTAAAATCGAGGTTACGCACGGAATACGCGTAACTTTCTCCAATCCGCATTCCACATAGAGGGAAATATATTGTTTCGTACTCCGCCCTCTCGCGGGTACCGCGCATGTAATTTACATGGCACGCAATCTTAAGCAAGAAACAGCGGATTCTCAGTACAATGTATGCTTTTTGTTATTTTTTTTCAAGTCTTTTATTAGCTCTCCGGCTTTCCTCTCCTTTCATCACGAGCAAAGCAAAGGAAGAATATAGGTAGAAGCGTTGCATTTAGAAATGAATGCCGTCTATTGAAAAACAATAACGCATTCTCTATTGAATTAATGACAGTCGGAAAATCACGTGAGCCTACCACTCAGTTTTCGCGAAACGAAAGCGAGACACGTAATAAGGGTGTTCAACCGTCCTGCACGGTGTTATCTACACGGAGAAAGAAATCTCAGTTCAGACGGTGACAGAATGGGGATCTGATGAAAACTCGGTGACGAGAAATGATATCTCGCGTTGTCGCGGCAGAAAACATTCATCTGGGATGAAACTTCATTAAGATAACTAAGAATAATTAACTGGCTAGTAATCTCCTACGGGAATCCTTCTGTTCTTACAACCGAGTTTTCGTCTAGTCCTCAGAGACAACAGAAAGCTAATTACACGAACCGAGTTTCCCCGCTGTGTGTAACTTAAAACAATGTAGATATCGATCAGAGATAAGAAACTAAGTAGCCATTCTAATTTTTTGTCCACCAGATGTCGACCTCCAGAGCCAGATCGAAAGTTCGTTGTCGATGCCGGCTACTTATCAGACTCTTGTCTCTCGCGCCTGCCTAGCTCAGCAATGCTGCAGTTTAGCTCGAGAGCAGACGAGGATCTGCGAAAGGCTAGTCCACGATCAACACCTTCAGCAGCAGGGATGGGCTGCGGTGGTTGCAAACCTCGAAGACATCACGCAAATGTTCCAATCGCGAGCTGATCAATTTCAGCATAGCTTCGCCCTCTATCTCGCCGAGAGGCAGCAACACATGGAGCTGCTCGACAAGTAACAACGATCTCTTTTTATCTTGTAGATATGGTTGTGTATAAATATTAGGGGAGAAGATACCGCACGCTTAGCTATGGGTCTGTTTCGCATTGTACTCTGCACACACAAGTTTACAACAGCCGTAAAATAGTAGAGTAAAATGCGTAAAATAGGATAGTGAAAAGAATAATTCCTTATGCAACAAAAAAGTCAAAAATATGGAGTGCTAATTTTTTTTTTACAAAAGACCGTGCTTTCGAAAATATTAATTTGAAATGTTCATAGTATACTCATAAGAAGCGTAACGTAGCGAAATTATTGAGAGATGAAACACGCGATTAATATAAACAATAAAAAAGTATAATAACAATAGCGTGAAGAGACCGGTCATCGAGGATCTTCTCCCCTAAAATCGAGGCGAGTTCATGAAAACGACGTGTTATTCACGAATTTTTATTTGTCACGAGGAATTTACGAGATCCTGATAACTTAATCGATGCAGTTATATTAGATAACAAGACGTTTTAATGCGTGGATCGGCTTTCCTTCCTTTTTTTCTCAAGTTTCGACATCAATTAGTAAGACTAAATATAACAGCTAATGGGTGAAGTATGAAACTTGTTGCGAGTTATTGCTAGAATTTTTCTCATGAATTACAGGCCGATCTAGTTATCATGAAAACATATATTGGTCCCCTTAATCATTGTTTTAATTACAATGGTACATAATTACCATTGAATTCACGCCTTAATTATCATAGCTCGGATTACCATGTTTAATCGTCATCGCTTCAATTACTATTGGTTATACTACTAATGAGCGACTAAATGGTCGGGCCACAGTAATTTCACCCAAAGATATGCGCGCCCAAGTTCGCAATGTTCGCGAAACGCGTAATCTTATATAGATATATATATATTAATTCATGTTCGATTCTGACTCGCGGTAAATATAGAATTTTGAAAAGACTGCACGGAAAAAAAGGTTTGGTTGAATTAACCAAATATCTGGTCGAATATGAACGATCCAGAAATTCCGATTGAAGTAACCCGAATTCTGTTTAAGTTAACAAAATTCGGGTTACTTCAATTTGGAATTTCTGGATCGTTCATATTCGACCAGATATTTGGTTAATTCAACCAAACCTTTTTTTTCGCGTGACTATTTGGATTTTCGACTTTTCCTTCTTATATCATCAAAGTTATTCGAGTCAGCAAACAACGTGTTCACGCTATTTGCAGCTTCAGCACCGATCTTGGTACGCTGGCGAAAATCCCGATTTTGCCGGCATTGAGGGCCCATGCCGAAGGCTTTTTGAATCCGGACGACCAGCCCAGTGAATCCTCTGAGCCCACGTTATCTGAAGGCACGGAAGAGGTACTGAGCCTGCTCCGTTGGATCTCGGCAAAGGACAATCAGAGCAGTCTGGAACAAGTGGCAGATCAATGCTCGCGTGGCTTGGAGCAGTTTGACGAGCGGGTGATGCAGAGCCTCAAGACGGAGGTGAACGCGGCCATTGACAACGCTAATAAGCAGGATATGAAGGAAATCAAGGGCCTCGGCGAGAGGCTGTTCGCGCTGGAACAATTGATGGTGCAGACTAAGAGGCTCGTCCTCGAACAAGGCGAACTGGCACAGGGTTTCGTGCAGAATCAGAATCGCGCAAGTAATCTTGGCGATGCCAGTGTCTTGCCCGATCTCTGTCATTCTCATAGACGACAGTTGCTTGTCATGCTGCAGAATCATAACCAGGTACGCGACATCCGCCGCAGATGCACCAAAGCGAAGGAGGAGCTTTCGGTGAACATTTATCATCGGCTCAAATGGATCATGTACGTCGAAAACAAGATGATGGAAGTGGACAGCAAGCTGGTGATGTATAACGAGAGCCTGAAGCGTCTCAGAAGACACCTGGAAGTGCTCCAACAGATTCACCTGGCCCCGCAGATGTACATGAGCGCGGTGGCTGAGGTGGTTCGACGGCGCACTTTCTCGCAGGCTTTCCTCGTTTGGGCCAGCAATCTGGCGTGCCAACTGTTGACGGTTCACAGCGAGGAACTGTCGCGTAGACGTGAGTTCCAGAACAAATTTGATGGACACTTCCTGAATACGCTTTTCCCGGGTCTGGAGGACACGCCGCCGCCCTTTGCAACGCAAGCACCTTCTGTTTTCGACAACGGATTACCGAAGGTACAATTGATCTTTATAAGGATAGTACATGTATAGCAAGTCGACACAATGTGTCAATGCGTATAGTACATGTATAGTAGGTCGACTTAGACACAATAAACTTCAGAGCGTAGTTAATAATCCAATAAGGGTCGATTGTCCCAACTTCTTGGTAAACAGCAGAAGCAATTGGAGGTTGGTGCCTCTCGAAACGTGTCCCCCGCTTCCTCGACTTCGCCTCCCCGCTAAATTCGAAAGTCGCGGACCTGACGACACGTCCATGTCGAACAAACCCAGCTCCTTCCAATTCTCCTTCGTTTTTCAAATTGGACAAAGACAGACACATGATTTAACTGTCAGGTAACTTACCAAGAGGTTGAAACAATTGACCCTAAGTGAACAAATTCACAAATAAGTTCTCTCATTGGACCATTGGCTACGTTCTGAAGTTTATTGTGTCTAAACCGTTTTACGACTCACTGTACACTTAGTTACTAAACGATGACCAGACATTTTCCGGAATGAAGTTGCAGCGCACTTGGTTGTCATAAATTAAGAGACACTGCTGACACCTCCGTATTGTAATCAGCTATGACAAGAGTCAAAGTGACAATATAGGATATGAAAATAAATTTGATTAATATAACATTCAAATATTGTCAAATATTATCTTCCCGTAGTTTAAACTTTGCGGACTTTGAAGGTTTAAATAAATCTCTTTATTAACAGCGCGAACGTGTCAGTAATGTTTCTCAATTGTGACAACCAGAAGCGTTGCAACTTCATTCGGAAAAATGTTTGGCCACCGTTTAGTAACCGCGAGTGTACATTTCAATACCGCGTTCTCGAGACAAGAACGTTATGAAATTATTCTCTAACTGTCCGAACAGCTGACTGCGGACGACATGGAATCGTTGAGGTCGCAGCTGCCAGACTTGGCGCATTCGATCTCTACGCCGGACCTGAACAGCATCACGCAGTTTTTCCTGTCAAAGAGTCTCATCGAAGGCAGCACAGACGGTAACAAAGACAAAGACGCTACGTCCGTTAGCACTGATATCCCCGCGAAGGAACAGGAGCGAACTAGAGCACCGTTGCTATCAGACAGGTAAGTAGGTTGCGTCCTTACATAGCTACATTCTCGTGTACGATATGACGCAACGTTGGTTACATAAATCGCTGACGGCATCGCGGCTATTTCTTCTAGGGGCGGCTTCGAATCCGAAACGGACACGGAGGAGTTCGAGAAAATTGGTCAGGCTGGTATGGCGGACGCGACGAAACCCGGTGTGTTCGATGGGACGAAGCAGAAGCGTCAGAAGCAATTGGAGGTTGGTGCCTCTCGAAGCGTGTCCCCCGCTTCCTCGACCTCGACTAACGTCTCCCCGCTAAACTCGAAAGTCGCGGACTTAACGACACGTTCGTCCACGTCGAGCGAACCCGGCTCCTTCCAATTCCCCAGCCTGTCCGTCGCGAGCGAGCGTCCGGCGCAGCTGAGCCCGCTGACCGAGTGCGTGGAGAACGGCGTCGCCGACACTGCCGGTTGCTTGCTTCACCATGATGCGAGCAGTGGCCTCTTGAAATATCGCGACGGCCTGCCGCTCGAGGAGACGAATTCCCTCAGCCCGAATCCTCCCTCCCTGCCACGGTCCTCTGTGATGTGCGACGGCCAGCAGCTGCAGCATCAGCATCCGCTGTCCGGCAGCGGCGGTAGCAGTCCCTCGGTCGGCGTGGGCGCTACCGACTTCATGGGTACCGAGTTTTACATGGACGAATCCCTGCCGAGCAGCCTCAGCGAGCATCCCGCCGACGGCCAGCATCAGGCTATCGTGTCCCTCCTTCAGGTACTTGGACGATTTACAGCTCGCTAACAAGTCCTCTCGTAGTCGTAGCCGTAAACGTGTCCACTACCGACCGTATATCCTTTGCCACTGTCTATTCTCAGATCATTGTATATACTAAACTATATTTGTATATACTAACATAACTCTCTCCTCTTCTCTCTCTCTCTCTCTCTCTCTCTCTCTCTCTCTCTC
>NW_022639472.1:1667251-1678769 GCF_010583005.1 Odontomachus brunneus
TCTCTCTCTCTCTCTCTCTCTCTCTCTCTCTCTTTCTCTCTCCTCTCCCCTCTACACTCCATCTCTACACCTTATCCTTTCTGCTGTCGCGCATTGAGGTAGACTTCGAAAGTGTCGCTCGGTACTCCATCAGGCTCGTAGCTGATTTTACTGGTAGCTGATTTGCTTATTTCATTTATGATTTTTATTTATAATTTTTATTTATAATTGTATTTATAATTTTCGTTATATCATTATCATTGCATATGCAATCGAGCTATTTAGCGCTGGCTGTATGCAAGCAACTAGTCCCCGTGAGATATGGGTATGTATCGCTTGATTTGCGTTTCCAAATGTTTGAATCTATCGTGTTGCCATGATTTTTTGTGTGCTGCTTGTAAAAATACATTATTAGCATTATTAGCGATCGAATGAGCGCGCGCGTACGCGTGTGGTGCGTGTGTGTGCATCTTAATTTTTACAGGATAGCTGCCGTCGCACTCGTTTCCCAGTCCTTCGAACCCATTGAACCCACACATTCCTTCAGAACCCATTGAACTCAACCACACGATCGCTTTCACAAAGACATCCATGTTAAATTTAATCAAAAGATCAAATAAGATAAAGGAGAAATGGTTGTTGTGATTTCGCGCGTCACGCGAAATCCGATGTTCGTGGGTCTCTGATAAAATTATGAAAGAACCTGGAGATTTTCTAATACCCCCCGCACGGATTCTCCTCGACTGTGAATAGATCGAGGACAATTCGTACCACAAAGTGTGACTTCGAGATCGCTCATAGGAATGTTTTTGGCGCTTGGGCGTTTCAGGAGAACCTTGGTAACACGCGCGAGGAAGTGGAAAGATTGCGATCCATTTTGAAGACCATGAAAGCGGTTATGTCTGAGGCGTTGAGTTCTGTTCGGCACGAACTCGCGATTCTGCGCGAACAGTCCGACGAAGACAAGAGCAATCTCGCCGAAATGACGGAGCGAGTTCGAGTGGCGCTGTCCTTGTACTCGCAGGAATGCAACCGGCGTCTGCAGGAACGCGAGCAAGAACTGATGGTCGATCACGAGCTCGAGCTGGCCGAGATCAAGAAAGTAATGCAGAGCCGCGAGGAGGAAATCGACACGATCAAGCGTAATCTTATGGAGAAGGAAACTGAATTGGCGGAACACGAGCGACTGGCCGCCACGATGCGTCAGAAGCTGGAGGACGAACAGATCGAGTTGGGCAACTTGCAGACCCGTCTGCACCAGCAGCTCGAGAGTGAGCTGGAGCAGGCGCGCATAGACAAGGAGGAGGCTGTGAAAAAGGCGAACGATGAAAGATTTCTCGAGATCGCGTCTTTGACAAATTCCTTGACGCAGTGTCAAAAGCGTATCGAGGAACTCGAGAAAGATCTGGCCACTGCTCGCAGCGATCAGGAGAGAATGGTGCAGGAGGCGACCGACAAGTTCCAGCTAGAATACAAAACTGAGCTAGAGACGCTCCGGAGTCGCTTCAAACTCATGGCCGCTTCTACCATGGAAAGGAGTCCCAGTGATTGTAGTCTGGAGAAGATCGAGGTAAGCAGCGTTGCTCTCCGATATGTTTCGCTCGGTATTAGAAATCAAGTGAGAATTTAAAGATGTAGGGAATAACCCCGGTCTCCTCTAATTTCTTGATTTTTTTCAGCGGGCGGATGTTATCGAGCTTGCGAATCATGAGGCGATCTTGGCACAAACGAAGGAAGATATGAAATTGGAGAATGCCGCGGCGCTTCGCACTGCCATCGAAAAAGAGAGAGCCGATTGCATGACAAAATTGGATAACGAATTGAGAGTGGCGACCCAAATGGTGGAGGAGAAGGACAGAGAGCTGAAGATGTGCAGGATGAGAGAAGTCGCACTGATTGAACGGTATAAGAACACGATACGACTACTGACCAAGTCGGAGAACGTGCATCGGCAAACGTTGAAAGACAAGGTAATATGTCGCATATTAAAAATGTGTGACTGCATAGATTTTTATACCTCAAGTCGACTGTCGTGCATTCTAACTTCTTTTGTACGTAGGTAGAGATACTCGAGACGGATAAAACTTGGCGGGAGAACAAACTGGAGAAAAAGCTGCGAGCGATCCTTGAGAGCGACACCGTTGCCTACGCAGAGTCTGCGGTACACGAAGATTTTACCTATGAACGATTGGACAGCAATCAAGGCGATCTGGAGGAAGTACTCAAGGGTGCGGAGAGTGAGAAGTATGAAGTAGAGGTCTCTGAGTCAAAGAAAGTGCGATTGGAGGCTGATGATGACGAGCTGGCCCGGCTTTCTCGGCGACTCGAGATCCTCGAGAACGATAACAAGAGATTGTCTGCGGAATTGGTGACGATTCATCAGAGTAAAATTGCGGCCGAAGCGAAAATGGAGTCTCTGATGACTGACAAGGTTCGTCTGGAGATCGAGTTGGTGAAAGAAAGAACCAAGAGGATCTTTGGCGTCGATGCATTGTCATCAGAGAGTCGCGATAAGGAGATGAACGCGTCGGTCGCGGTGGTCTCGGAATCAAGCTCGGGCTCGAGCCGAGATGCGGCTACCAGTCCGGAACCGAGCAGACGATCATCTTCCAAATCATGCTTCCACTCGTCGCAGATGCGTAAGAAGATCGAGGAGGGCATGGCGAAGATCGCGCAGCTGGGTGTCGTTACTGTCACCAGTTGCAACCCTGGCGATGTGGTGGTTGTATTCTGGGATCCAGCGCACGGTAATTACGCGGTGTACCAGGAATCGCCGACGCTGTATTTCCTCCATTCGGACTATGTGGACACGTTGGACGTGAGGATGAACTCAAATGGGTCTCGAAAGTGTGTTCTCGCCGAGGTGATCGATAAGGAGTATTGTCACGCGAGAAAGGTAAGGCTGTTGTTAACCGAGCCACGATGGCCATGTCACGACGATGAATCGCGTGCGCACTCGCGATGATAAAAGTCAAAGATTACTGTACAAACAAAGTAATTCTCTTTTGTTGGTCGATTTTCAGAGGGAGAATCGGTATCATGTTCCGCTCGGCACGAAGTTCTACCGGGTGCGCGTGAAGCCAGTAGCCGACGACACGGGCTCGTTGGCGAAGAGTCAGCTACCGTAATTTTACGTTCCGACTAAGCGTCGAGAATCCCTTGATTCTTGCCTAGTACAAGCGCTGTGATCGAGGGTTTGCGTCGGAAGGCCGCGCTCGTTAAGGGGACCAGCGACCTGGAATGCAAATCCCGAACTTACGTCTCCGCGAACATCCGGAAACCTCGGATCTAGGCCAAAACCTGCCAGAGCCTCTAGACGCATCCTTGATGTCGATGATTTTCAGGATGATGGTCCACGGCAAGAGGTATGCGCAAGTTGGGTAATATGGAAATGAGACGGAAGGATGCGCCGGCGTTTTATTGTGATATAAGTAATTTTTAAACGAGTGTGAAACATATTTGCCGAATGCTGTGGTTAGCTGTGAAGCGCGCGCGTAAACGACATTTGTATTCAATTTTCCTTTTTTTTTTTCATAAACGAGGAGAACAAAAGAGACGTGAAGCGTCGCTGACGATTCTCTCCTTCGATGATTCGATAAGTTGATTATTGTATGTGTGCTGCATTGTGTGAGAGAAAAAGAGGAGATAGGAAGAGAGAGAATATGTGTGTATGTATAAATTTAATTTCTAGACTATATAGACACGCGCGATGCGGAAAGACGAAGACGTGTCCGTTGAAGTAAAATACATTTTCTTCTCTCCGCATTCCGACGATTATCTTTGCACTGTATGAGACAAAACAACGTAGTTGTAAGTTTTACAAAAACCTATATATTGCGGAGAGCACCAGGCTTCACGGTGAAATCGTAACGTTGATTAGGATAAAACTGACCTTTAACCTAGTTAAATGTTTACGTTTTACTGAAGTCTGGTGCGCGCGCGCGCGATTTGTATGTGTGATATACATGCATATATAATCGCATTAAATTAATTAATTAATCAATTAATTATTATTAGTTAATAAACACACGCATCTCTCTATATATGAATGTATATACATATACCGTTGCAATACCTGCGTACGAAAATCTCATAGGTCCTAAGGCGGGGCTAAGATTTTGTAAAGTGAAACGGAAAAAAAGCAGAGTCTCGTAATCGTGTTGTGCAATTTTGCAGCAAGGCATACCTAGCACCGTTAGATCCTCTATTTATACGAAGAGATTGTGTCGCGCGATTACTTCCGACGATTCTCTCGACGATGCCTCGCGAGTCTTAACAGTCTTCGTCGCGAGTCGCCCTCTCGTTCCTTTTCACAGCGGACGAACGCGCTTTCGTTTCTCTCTTCTTTCGTATCCACCGCTGTCTCCTCGTAGTGACGAGTTTGGGAGGTAGGTGCATATATGTAAGTTTCGATGTGTTTCATTTCGGTGTGAAAGGAACTTTAAGCTACGCAGTGAGGGGGAATGTATGTACTTCTTCAATCTCTCCTTCGTATGCAGTTCTCGAGCGTTAGTTGAAGCAGTCGGAGAATCGACGTGAGACGTACCTCCGCGTAGAACGAATTTTATAAATATACGTGTACACACACACACACACACACCCACACACATATATTCTATATATATATATATATATATATATATATATATATATATATATATATATATGTGTGTATATATATATATATATATATTATACCCTTTTCTATCGTTTGATTGGTATGTCCATGCCGCCACCACCGTCAGTATGCTCGACGGCACACGCGATGGGTGGCTTGCGGAGCGTCGCTCTGTGGTAAGCTCCTTCAGTTTGCAGCATTAACTTGTAAACCACTAAGCATCGCTACTACCTATCGTTTTCCGCGACACGTAAGACACTCATAGTACAGTACAATAGCTGTGATCGTTAGCTTGACGTTTTCACTTCTACTTAGTCGTTAATTAAACTTAATTCCTTCTTGCGATGTCGCGCGACGAGACTCGCGCCCTTCTGCCGTTCTGCCGACGGGGGTGTTATCTCCTTTCCTGTACCCTGAGGAAGAACGGAGACAGCGAAGAGCGCGAGACCGAATCTTCCCGAGGCACCAGAGGCGACGATTTCCAAATGGTGCAGAAACTTGGAACGTCGCTGACAGACGGTTCACAAAATATGCTGATACGTAAGATAAACTGTTCGGTAGGCTTCTCTCAAGGGGAGGACGCGCCTGCTTTTGGCGTGTCGCGGAGTAGATAACCGCGTAATAATCACCCCTTCGTCTCTTCGACTTGAACGCATACATGCACGCAAGACAATGGACCTTCGATACTCATCCCCGAAGACCAGCCGACCAATTAACCAATCAACCAACAGACAGACAGACAGACAGACGGATCGACAGATGAGCATCTGCTTTCACCCTCGGAAGCACCGTTTCTCCTCTCACCGTCGCCGGCGAATTCATCGTTCGGCTGTGCGAAGTCGCGCACGGAGGCGACGAGCTCCTCTCTACGTCGAGGTGACGCGATCGGCTGCGTCACAGAAGAAACGATGACAATACGAGCAACGCGTTTTACTGCCACCACGACGACGAGAGATCGCAACTCGATCTCAGTTCGAATCGTCGTCGTAGAATCGATCTCCGTATGACTTCTGTGCTTGGTTCACACGCGCACACCCGCGGTTCCTACTAGACCAGACTCTCAATAGCTTCAATAGTTGATCGCCCGGAAGAGGACACCTTCCGGGCGCGTGTGGCGGCCCAGATATCACTTCGAAAGCAAAGTATCTCCTTTTTTCCTCTATTTTCCTGATAAACTTCGCTCGCTGTCGCGTGCCCCCACCCATCGCTCTCTTCTTTAGACACGTTTGCAAGTTGGTGAGCCAATGATCCTCTTTATCGCGCACGTCTGGACGCAAACAGTAAATCTGATCGATTCCCGTACGAAACAGAGCGGAATTTGTTTGCGACATACATACCATCCGCACTTCCATTGCACTCGCGGAAGTTGAGTCGTTATTGTCGGCTGAAGTCAAACTTCAGGCTACATTCGAGCTATGTAACTAAGCCTAATCTACAATGTGTTCTTTGCTTCCTGCTTCTTGTTTTTTGTCTTTTTCTGTCTTAAGCCTGATTTACAATGTGCTCTTTGCTTCCTGTTTCTTATTCTCTGTCTTTTCTTTAGTTTAAGGTTTGAGTCAGAAAAAGACAGAAGAAAAAACAGAACGCAAACTGCATATTGTAGATCAGGCTTTAGGATTTGGGTCAGAAAGAGATAAAGAGAAAGAAACAGGAAGCAAAGGACATATCGTAGATTAAGCTTTATATCTGGAGAAAAGAGAAAGAAAGAAAGATAGTCGAGGAGTTTGTCACTACCAACACGTGTGTATGTATATAGGTGTGTCTCCACGCGATAACGTGATATTAATTAATTCGCACCTTAGAAGAATCGGCGAGGAGGAGGCTTTCACTGCAACATCGACGGCGGTTAGTCGATGTTGCAAGCCGCACCTTCGCCAAGAGCCTCGAGAATTCACCCGCGTAAATGGCCGTCTACGTTACAGTGGAGTAAGTTTGGCACAAGAAACAAGGGTAGAAATAAGAAACAACATTAACTTATTTCGCTTGCGCCTATACTCCAGCTCCCTTGCGCTGAAAATATCTTTGTATAGCATATTTCGGTGTAAAGAAGTTTAAACGCGTATATAAGTGAAATAAATTAGCTACATTTCTCACTGTTGTTCTTACTTCATACGTTGAGCTTATTTCATGTATCGTAGACGAGTCTTAACGTGCAGCTACAGTTAACAATCCTTTCGCGCCACCTTGGCACCGGATAAAGGAAGCGGCGGTGCTTTGAAGCAAGCAAGTAAATCAAGCGAAAAAGCTCGTGATCGACTAACTCCAATTTTTCGTCCCTATAGAGGATACTTTAAAGAGATTATCTCTTGTTACTCGAGATATTTTTATCGGTGGGAGAGGCGGAGGAAGGTTTGCGCGTATAATTGCGATTAGATGATTAGTCGGGCTGTAATAAGCTTCGCTGAGTTATTATCAGTCGGCTCCCGTAGACAATGTATATTACAGCCCTATTTTGATTTCGACGAATCGTGAGAACCTGAATATCAAAGCAATGTGCCTGTGTATCGTATAAGTGTATCACTCACACCGGAACGCTCGTGTGCCCGATCGAGGGGGCGATCGATCTTGCTCTCGGCTGGAAGTACTCGCTGGAACGGCGCTCCACACTAAGGACGATTCAGGACAGTCGCGCGAGTGTCCTGTAATTTCGTACCGTTGTTAAAACTCACCCTCGCGCAGTAGCTAATCGCGTAAGATAAATTAAAAGAGACGAAGGAAAAAGAGAAAAAAAGAAGAAGTTTTCCGACAAAATGGACCAGCATCGGCGACTTTTTCAAGTACGACCTTTTAGACTAATGAAGCGCGAGTTATAGAGAGGCTTCGCGTTTTTATCCTCGTAGCGACCCTTAATTAGCGAGGTTTGCTTTCCTCGTACGCTTATGTGAACGAAGAGTGAAAGGCATCCAGAAAGAATTGGAGCTTTGTTTTGTATTCGGCTACGATAGATCTCTCCTAAATAAACTGAATTTGTAAGGTCAGTGTTTTGCGATTAAGATTAGATTGTAACACTGTAGGAGTTATTGGCTTCGGAAGTGAACTGTATGAGCAAAACGTCTGTTCTTGTTAACTGAACTGATGCAATAAGTTAGAGCGAAATAAAATATATTTGTCTCGCTCTGGCTTGTTTTACCGGTGCGGTCGAGACGGTTCAGCTAAAAAGAACAGATCTGAAGTGTTGTCGAAATTGGTCCGCGGTATCTCCCAATTGATTTTACGATCAGCGACTCAATGGCAATTGATTTTTACTATCAAATTAGATTAAATTAACGTAAAAGAAGAAGAGGAACGCGCGAACGGTGCGTATTAAATTGGACGAAGCTTGCGTTTTATAATCGGAAAGGTTGCAACGGCGCGAGATCAGCCGCTGATCGGGGAGGTAAGGATACCGTTTTCGCGATCCGCTTCAAGGATCACGCGATCCATAGTCGCGAATGCATAATATAAATCAGTATATGAGCTCGGCTGTGCGACAGCTCGTCATGACTCGAGAACTGGTCCTATCCTGCTCCATTGCGTACGTGAATCGACGCCGAAGGGAATCGTCGAAATCCCGTCAGCGCGCGCGCGCTTATCACTTCGGCGACACCTTCATGTCGCATTATCATTTGGATCCTTCATCCTGACCAGCCTGCGATCGCGCGGACGAGCTTCGCAACCGTTCCGTACGTGCGTCCCGTTACGAGCGCGCGCGCACGCACTCGTAAGAGATACAACTAAGGAGGATAATGCACACGTGTAATCGAGAAAGTGTAATGCATAGGTACACGCATTATAATAAAATAATATTGCATAACATACATAACAATTGTGATCGTGAGAGTATCTGTTACGAATAAATCAATTACAAATAAATCATGTGACTTTTTTCCAGCTACGTTGATGCGACTGTGTTCTTTCATCCCAACCACTCTCTTGAGGCTCTCTCCTGCGTTCGAAACATCTAGAGAATACAAGAGAGGAAGTCAGAAGATTATTTTATTTTCAAATAAAAAAATGCAATCTCAAACTATATGCCAAAATATTAAAGATCAGAAAACTGTGTAAATCAGTTGCTAAACTATACGCCAAAATATTCAAGATCAGAAAACTGTGTAAATCAGAAAACTTTTCTGTTTGTTTAAGAATAGACACTAAATTTTACGAAAGATATTTATGTGAACATTATGTATCGGCGACGATTGTGTGATTTTTCACGTTGCTTTTTATTTCATTTATTTTTGATGATATGTCCACAGCATCAAGGTCACACTTGTCACAATGAAGTCACACTAATGTCATGCTGATGTACGAATATCCGTTTTATCATAGGTGTGATATCACTATAATATCAATGGCTGCATTTAGCAGACTCAACAGTTGCACAACAGTTGAGTAATTTGTCAATGTAATTGGTCTAGATTTAGGGATCTAATAGCAAGAACCAATAATCGTTGATTGCTCACTGAGCGCTTTTTCTACTGAATGCGCCCATTATGACATGAAATTTCCAGTCAAACAATTTTATCTTATAATGATGTCAATTTTATTATTTTTTTTATTTATGGCATTATCTGTGATAAAGCGGACATTCGCATATCATCATGACATTGCTGTTGACTTCATTGTGACGAGTGTGACCTTGATTCTATGTGGGTCGCGCATCAGTATCGCGTATCAGTAGTAGATAAAAACTTTTGTAGGTAGAATATTGACTTTTTGCAAAGTTTGACAAATTTGACATTATAAATACTTTTACGCAGTAAGAGTACGTGCGAACATGAACTGGAACATTGCCAAAATAATACTAATGTGACAAAAGCATTTATAATTTTGAGTAGTCAGTACGATGTAATTTGCAGAAAAATTTAATATTTTAATGGCAAAGTTCTCAAATATGTAACTTAGTAGATATACTAGTATATATACACATTAAATATTGAAATTAACTAACTTTCAACTAAATATCGACATTCAAACTCAAGACTGGAACCATGTTACCTTTTTGCCCAACAAATACCGAGATGTTATTTTTTTGACTAACAATTTTCTACTCAACATCAACAGATGGCGCAACGTGTTCTTTTAAAGTCGACTTTCATGATATTTGTTCTTTTATAATTTTTGCCTATTATATATTTTTTAATACATATATTTTTATTTGTATTCCATATTTAACTACTTGTTAAATAAGCCGTGGAAACGTGCGTACTTTTTGACGTCGCAGCCTTTTTATTCTCGATTGCATTTCTCGCGCATTTCTTAGCAATCACTAAAGATATCAAGGTAACACCAAGGGCACTATCAAGAGCCTCACAATTCATTTTATTGGAATTGGTAGTTTATAGTAATATGAATAATATCGGAGACTCGAAACACCTCGGTTCGAATCCCGGCTTATTAGTTTAGCTGAGACTCGAAATACCTCGGTTCGAATCCTGACTTAAGGGGATGCTGAAGTGGACGACAAACTTACTAAGCGTTGATAACATAGAAATGATTAAAACGATTGAAACGTAGAAAATGTTATCTTTATTTACCGATGTAACTAGGATTCATAAATGCCTTTATATTTCCGGTATCTAGAGAACTGGACTTTTTCGATCTGGCGCATCGTTTCTCAGTAAGCGTAAATCGTGACTGTTAGTTGTCGGTTCTTTCAGTAACTAACAATACTTGACGAGTATTCAGCAATGATCTGAGCGAGTTATAGTATATCGCTTTGATACACGCGCGACGCGAATCGAAGTCTATATAATAATATCCGGTAGTATCAATTAATTACACACAACAGCAAGACGAGGTAAGGAAATCGTCGTAACGGCACGCTCGAATTGCTTCCCAATACGCAATAAAAATAATTAAATGACAACCGAATAAAGAAGTAATAATACTCGAGTAATAAATGGATGATGATATTATTTGATCGGTATTGAGGAACTCGACCGCGACGTTTCTTTATCTAACAAGTGAAAAAATAAATGAAACGCGGTAATTATCTGTCACCGTAAAGTGATGCAATACCTGCTTGCGTAAGGAGTACACGTCTTAATTTATCTTAATTATCGCCTCAATTATCGCGAAGTCGAAACACGGTATTAAAAATCGGCACGGAATAGTATAGAAAATAATGCGGCAGCTCGCGATGTGCTTGTTTCGATGGTTGAGAGTATATGGCGTGACGCTCGAGTACGTGCTCGCGTACGCGTGTTTACATGACCCGGCCGCGCGTCTCTCCTCGCCGCTCAGTCAGCGGGTCGTTACGACGGTACGTTTACCTGGCTTTGTGGAGCCTACAGTTTTTGTTAGAGCCGTTGTCTAGGTATTGTTATTACCGATTATTCGATTATCATTATTTCGTTATTATCCACTCGCGGATATTATCACACGATTGTCGAGCAGATATTATTATCACTACCATTTAATACTCGAGTATTAATATTCGAATATTAATACTCGAATATTAAATGGTGATAATAATATCTGCTTGACGATCGTGTGATAATATCCGCGAGTGGATAATAACGGAATAACAATGACCGAATAATCGGTAATAACAATGAATAATAATAACTGGGCAACGGCAATAATAATTGATTAAAGACGAGGTAAAGAAATTGTCGTAACGGCACACCCGCGTTGCTTTCCTATGCGTAATAGCAATAATTAAACAATAACCGAATAAATTAAATAATAATCGAAAAAAGAAGTAATAATACTTAAATATAAAATGGTAGTGATAATAATATCTGTTCGACAATCGTATGATAATATCCACGAATAGATAATAACTAAATAATGATGATCGAATAATCGGTAATAACAATACTTGGGCAACGGTTCTAACAAAAACTCTAGGCTCCACAAAAGCTAGGGTAAACATACCGTCGTATGTTTACCCTATGCCAGCTTGTGCCGCTGACTGTGCGGAGCGTCGGGGAGCGA